>NC_074702.1:34302497-34902497 GCF_029448725.1 Salvelinus fontinalis | reverse complement strand
TGTGAGCTGTTCTCTTGAGGTCATGCCACAGCATCTCAATCGGGTTGAGGTCAGGACTCTGCCTGGGCCACTCCAGAAGTCGTATTTTCTTCTGTTGAGGCCATTTTGTTGTTGATTTACTTCTGTGTTTTGGGTCGTTGTCCTGTTGCATCACCTGACTTCTGTTGAGCTTCAATTGGCGGACAGATAGCCTAACAGTCTCCTGCAAAATGTCTTGATAAACTTGGGAATTCATTTTTCCGTCGACGATAGCAAGCTGTCCAGGCACTCAGGCAGCAAAGCAGCCCCAAACCATGATGCTCCCTCCACCATACTTTACAGTTGGGATGAGGGTTTGATGTTGATGTGCTATGCCTTTTTTTCTCCACACATAAGTGTTGTGTGTTTCTTCCAAACAACTCAACTTTATTTTCATCTGTCCACAGAATATTGAACACCATTCTTGTTTAGTGTGTTCCAGAGCATGTTAGCATGTTTCTGTAAGTCTTTAGCTGACACTCTAGGATTCTTCTTTACCTCATTGAGTGTTCTGCGCTGTGCTCTTGCAGTCATCTTTGCAGGGCGGCCACTCCTAGGGAGAGTAGTAACAGTGCTGAACTTTCTCCATATATAGACAATTTGTCTTACCGTGGACTGATGAACATCAAGACTTTTAGAGATAATTTTTTAACCCTTTCCAGGTTTATGCAAGTCAACAATTCTTAATCTTAGGTCTTCTCTTTTGTTCGAGGCATGGTTCACATCAGGCAATGCTTCTTGTGAATAGCAAACTCAGATTTTGTGAGTGTTTTCTGTAGGGCAAGGCAGCTCTAACCAACATCTCCAATCTCATGTCATTGATTGGACTCCAGGTTAGCTGACTCCTGACTCCAATTAGCTTTTGGAGAAGTCATTAGCCTAGGGGTTCACATACTTTTTCCAACCTACACTGTGAATGTTTAAAATATGTATTCAATATAGACAAGAAAAATACAATAATTTGTGTTATTATTTTAAGCACACTGAGTTTGTCTATTGATGTGACTTAGATGAAGATCAGATCAAATTTGATGACCAATTTATGCGGAAATCCAGGTAATTCCAAAGGGTTCATATACTTTTTCTTGCCACTAGGTGTTCCTTTTGTCCAGGTGGGAAAGGGGAGTGTGGAGTGCAATAGAGACTGCATCATATGTGGATCTGTTGGGATGGTATGCAAATTGGAGTGGGTCTAGGGTTTCTGGGATAATGGTGTTGATGTGAGCCATGACCAGCCTTTCAAAGCACTTCATGGCTACAGATGTGAGTGCTACGGGTCGGTAGCCATTTAGGCAGGTTACCTTAGTGTTCTTGGGCACAGGGACCATGGTGGTCTGCTTGAAACCTTGGTATTACAGACTGTCAGGGAGAGGTTGAAAATGTCAGTGAAGACATTTGTCAGTTGGTCAGCGCATACTCGGAGTACACATTCTGGTAATCTGTCTTGCCCTGAGGCCTTATGAATGTTAACCTGTTTAAAGATCTTACTCACATCGGCTACGGCGAGCGTGATCACATGGTCGTCCGGAACAGCTGATTCTCTCATACATGTTTGTGTTACTTGCCTCGAAGCAAGCATAGAAGTAATTTAGCTTGTCTGGTATGGTCGTGTGACTGGGCAGCTCGCAGCTGTGCTTCCCTTTGTAGTTTGTAATAGTTTGCAAGCCCTGCCACATAAGACGAGCGTTGGAGCCGGTGTATTACGATTCAATCTTAGTCCTGTATTGGCACTTTGCCTGTTTGATCGTTCGTCGGAGGGCATAGCGGTATTTCTTATAAGCTTCCGGGTTAGACCCGCTCCTTGAAAGCGGCAGCCCTACCCTTTAGCTCATTGTGGATGTTGCCTGTAATCCATGGCCTCTGGTATAGTTACGTTGGGGATGACGTCATCAATGCACTTATTGATGAAGCCAGTGACTGATGTGGTGTACTTCTCAATGCCATCGAAAGAATCCCGGAACATATTCCAGTTTGTGCTAGCAAAACAGTCCTATAGCTTAGCAGCTGCTTCATCTGACCACTTTTTTTTATTGACTGCATGCTTTCTGCTTTAGTTTTTGCTTGTAAGCAGGAGGATAGAATTATGGTCAGATTTGCCAAATGGAGGGCGAGGGAGAGCTTTGTACGCGTCTCTCTGTGTGGAGTAAAGGTGGATCAAGAGTTCTTTTCCTTTTGGTTGCACATTTAACCTGCTGATAGAAGTTAGGTCAAATGGATTCAAGTTTCCCTGGATTAAAGTCCCCGGCTACTAGGAGCGCCAGCTGCACGTAAACCCGCCAGCTGTATGTTCTTCATGTCGTCAACATAAGATATTAACGTTTTTAATGTCCCATTGGTAGGATATACAGTGGCAAGAAGAAGTATTTGATACACTGCCGATTTTGCAGGTTTTCCTACTTACAAAGCATGTAGAGGTCTCTAATTTATCATAGGTACACTTCAACTGTGAGAGACGGAATAAATAAAAAAATATCCAGAAAATCACATTGTATGATTTTTAAGTAATTAATTTGCATTTTATGACATAAGTATTTGATCACCTACCAACCAGTAAGAATTCCGGCTCTCACAGACCTGTTAGTTTTTCTTTAAGAAGCCCTCCTGTTCTCTACTCATTACCTGTATTAACTGCACCTGTTTGAACTTGTTACCTGTATAAAAGACACCTGTCCACACTCAATCAAACAGACACCAACCTCTCCACAATGGCCAAGACCAGAGAGCTGTGTAAGGACATCAGGGATAAAATTGTAGACCTGCACAAGGCTGGGATGGGCTACAGGACAATAGGCAAGCAGCTTGGTGAGAAGTCACTGTTGGCGCAATTATTAGAAAATGGAAGAAGTTCAAGATGACGGTCAATCATCCTTGGTCTGGGGCTCCATGCAAGATCTCACCTCGTGGGGCATCAATGATCATGAGGAAGGTGAGGGATCAGCCCAGAACTACACGGCAGGACCTGGTCAATGACCTGAAGAGAACTGGGACCACAGTCTCAAAGAAAACCATTAGTAACACACTACGCCGTCATGGATTAAAATTCTGCAGCGCACGCAAGGTCCCCCTGCTCAAGCCAGCGCATGTCCAGACCCGTCTGAAGTTTGCCAGTGACCATCTGGATGATCCAGAGGAGGAATGAGAGAAGGCCATGTGGGCTGATGAGACAAAAATAGAGCTTTTTGGTCTAAACTCCACTCGCCGTGTTTGGAGGAAGAAGAAGGATGAGTACAACCCCAAGAATACCATCCCAACCGTGAAGCATGGAGGTGGAAACATCATTCTTTGGGGATGCTTTTCTGCAAAGGGGACAGGATGACTGCACCGTATTGAGGGGAGGATGGATGGGGCCATGTATTGCGAGATCTTGGCCAACAACCTCCTTCCCTCAGTAAGAGCATTGAAGATGGGTCAGGGCTGGGTCTTCCAGCATGACAACGACCGGAAACACACAGCCAGGGCAACTGAGTGGCTCCGTAAGAAGCATCTCAAGGTCCTGGAGTGGCCTTGCCAGTCTCCAGACCTGAAACCAATAGAAAATCTTTGGAGGGAGCTGAAAGTCCGTATTGCCCAGCGACAGCCCCGAAACCTGAAGGATCTGGAGAAGGTCTGTATGGAGGAGTGGGCCAAAATCCCTGCTTAAAAATCATACAATGTGATTTTCTGGATTTTTGTCTCTCACAGTTGAAGTGTACCTATGATAAAAAAATATAGACATAGCACAAAACATTTCAGGAAAATTCTTGAAAATCTGAAGTTACATAAAAACACTTTTCTGACAATTAGAGGAGTTTAGAAAAGTAACAATGCATATAAACAAATTATTTTCTTTGAGAGACTAAAAACAAGTCTAGAGCGAAATGGAGGGGGAAAAACGGCAGTTAAGCAAATCGGTCTCATCAGTTGCTCGTTCTATCTATTAGATGGAGGTGTGAATGACATGAGGTCACTGGGGCACATTGACTGTCTCACTCTGTCCATCTGATCAGGGGTGAACAGCAACATGTCCGACTCGACTGGCGGTGGGAGACGACACTTCCTCCCTACTTGCTTTGTAAGTAGGAAAACCTGCAAAATCGGCAGTGTTGCAAATACTTGTTCTCCCCACTGTATGTGCTCGTAGATCGTCTATTTTATTATCCAATGATTGTAAATTGGCTAATAGGACCGATGGTAAAGGCAGATTACCCACTCGCCGTCAGATCCTTCCAATGCACCCAGACCTACATCCCAGATATTTCTGTCTCTTTCTCCTGTGAATGACGGGGATGAGGGCCTTGTCTGATGTCTGGAGTAAATCCTTTGCGTCTGACTCGTTAAAGAAAAAATATTCTAGTACGGGGTGAGTAATCGCTGTCCTGATATCTGGAAGCTCTTTTCGGTCATAAGAGACTGTGGTAGAAACATTATGTACAAAATATGTAACAAATAACGTGAAAAAACACATAATAGCACAATTGGTTAGGGGACTGGGAATTATCACTTAAATAGACCAATAAGAGTTCCTAACCCCTCTGCCAATAACAGCTAGTTTTCCCCTCCCCACTCAGACCACTCCCAGACAGTCCTAGCAAAATTCTTGCTTGAGAAATTGATCTTTGCTAAGAAGCTATTTTTGTTTGTTTTTATTTAAAATGGTCAAAAAGAATCTGTAAGGTACTTAATTGTTACCCAAAAATGATTTGATATTGAGCTAAAAACTGCTGCATTTCGACTTTTTTTTTTTTTTAACAGTCTCAGCAAGTGGTGACAATTATTTGAGTTTGAAAAGTGTGTTCTGCTGTAAACAGCTCTGCCTGTAGAGTGCTGCTTAACATAGATGACTGGTCAACACTCCTAAGCTTTTCACTGTTGGTCTACACCTGTTGTTTAAGGTGCATGTGACGAGTAGCATTTTGATTAGATTTTCTTAAATTTTACCCCTAGAACTCTAGGAGTACAAGAGAGGTATGTTGAAGATGATGAAAAGACCGTGGAGGAGGAGGTGATGGATCTGTAAATCGACAGACACCCATCAATGGATGCTGCTGACCTCGATGTTGCTTGCACTGGACCAGCAAAGGACCGACGGTACAACATTTGTACAGTGGAATTGGAGTGTGAAACGCAGCAAATGCTATTCTTCTTTCGCTCTTTGACTGAACACGTAAATAACTTTTTTTTATCTTGATATGGCTGCCTCTGGTTATATAGAGAGGAGAGAAGGGTGGAGAAGGGGTTAGAAACATCAGTCTGCAAATAAAATCCAAATCAACTGCTTCTTACCCCACAGTCCAAGAATTGGATCAATCTGGGTTAAGAGTTTGAATTGATATATCCTTGGCTTTGTGGCTGGGTTATAATGCTAGTGTTAGTACAGACTACAGTGTGTTGTTTAGTTGGATGCAAATGTTGATCTCTTATTCTGCCAGTGAAAAAGATGGACAAATCCAGGAGCTCTGGAGTACAGATAATTGTTTACATATTGTAATGAGAAATACACTGGTGTGTGGTGCAGTTTGGTCAGCCCTTCAGTCTATAAGGTGTGTACATTGGGTATGAATCCCTTTGCAGATCAGCAAAATCAACTGTTAAATGTGTTTTTTACATCTCATGAATAAAGTTTGTGAAGAGTTGGTCTTACATACATGTACAGATGTGCCCTCTTGTGTTTGTATGGACCTATAGTGTATTAGGTGCAGACCAGGAGAGGGTGAGGTGGACTATCTCAAACTGAGCATCGTCATCTCCCTATCTACCCCAGACCTGTGACACATTTAGATTAGGAAGAGGCAGAGAGGGAGAATTCAGAGTGGAGCTTTAGTCAGATCAGCAGCATAGGTCCTGGTCCCCTGATGCAGCTGTTCCCTTCATTTCTCTCCAGAATTTATTCAGGTAACTTTTGTTCTCCATAGGTGGCAGATGATAGCCAACAGAAAGAAGCTCGCAGGCGGATTAAAACAACAGACGTGTGCAAAATAGTAGGCAAGATTCTTAACCAAACCTGATTTAGATGCTCGCTTTAAGGATGTAAAATGATACACAGAGGTTTAAAATATACACTTATAAGGACCTTGGTGTTTCATCTTTGTAACCTTCAGAAGCATTGGCATAACTGAGTCAGTAATTCACCTAGCTCATAGAGTAGAGCTGTTTTCAAAACATGAAATGGAGTTCTATCAAGTATTGGTCACACTTCAAGGTCTTGTCCTCAGTTGTCTGCCAACCTTTCAAAGATGTAGCTTAAATGGAACTAATGCTGCTGTACATCTAGAAAGGTGGAAGTAATCTTGACTTTCATATGCTTAGAAAAGTTCATACCAGCAGTGTCCAGAGGCTTGTTGGCGAACCAAAAATAGATGAATGTGGATATGTTTTATCCATGGATAAATGCTTTCTTGTAAACCGTTATTCCATGTAAAAACAAGAACATTGGCAGTATATTGGCAGTCAAAACTAACCCTACTTAAAGACTCATCAATAAGTGCATCGATGACGTCTTCCCCACAGTGACCGTACGTACATACCTCAACCAGAAGCCATGGATTACAGGCAACATCCGCACTGAGCCAAAGGGTAGAGCTGCCGCAATGAGTGGGACTCTAACCCGGACTCTTATAAGAAATCCCGCTATGCCCTCCGACGAACCATCAAACAGGCAAAGCATCAATACAGGACTAAGATTGAATCATACTACACCGGTTCTGACACTCGTCGGATGTGGCAGGGCTTGCAAACTATTACGGACTATAAAGGGAAGCACAGTCGCGAGCTGCCCTGTGACAAAAGCCTACCAGACAAGCTAAATAACTTCTATGCTCGCTTCGAGGCAAGCAACACTGAAGCATGCATGAGAGCATTAGCTGTTCCGGATGACTGTGTGATCACACTCTAGCCGATGTACGACCTTTAAACAGGTCAACATTCACAAGGCCGCAGGGCCAGACAGATCACCAGGGCGTGTACTGATCAACTGGCAAGTGTCTTGACTGACATTTTCAACTTGTCCCTGATTGAGTCTGTAATACCAACATGTTTCAAGCAGACCACCACAGTCCCTGTGCCCAAGAACACCAAGGTAACCTGCCAGAATGACTACCGACCCGTAGCACTTACGTCTGTAGCCATGAAGTGCTTTGAAAGCCTGGTCATGGCTCACATCAACACCATTATCCCAGAAACCCTAGACACACTCCAATTTACATACCTCCCCCAACAGATCCACAGATGATGCAATCTCTATTGCACTCCACACTGCCCTTTCCCACCTGGACAAAATAATCACCTGCGTGATAATGCTATTCATTGACTATAGCTCAGCGTTCAACACCGTAGTGCCCTCCAAGCTCATCACTAAGTAAGGACCCTGGGACTAAACACCTCCCTCTGCAACTGGATCCTGGACTTACTGATGTGCTGCCCCAGGTGGTAGGTAACAACACATACATCATGCTTATCCTCAACACAAGGGCCCCTCGGGGGTGTGTGCTCAGTCCCCTCCTGTACTCCCTCTTCACCCATGACTGCATGGCCAAGGATGACTCCAACACCATTAAGTTTGCTGACGACAACAGTGGTAGGCCTGATCACCGACAACGATGAGACAGCCTATAGGGAGGAGGTCAGAGACCTGGCAGTGTGGTGCCAGGATAACAACCTCTTCCTCAACTTGATCAAGACAAATGAGCTGATTGTGGACAACAGGAAATGAGGACAGAGCGCGTCCCCATTCTCATCGACGGGCTGTAGTGGAGCATGTTGAGAGCGTCAAGTTCCTTGGTGTCCACATCACCAACAAACTATCATGATCCAAACACACCAAGTCAGTTGTGAAGAGGGCAAGACAACGCCTATTCCCCCTCAGGAGACTGAAAAGATTTGGCATGGGTCTTCAGATCCTCAAGTTATACAGCTGCACCATCGAGAGCATTCTGACTGGTTGGATGACCCGCCTGGTATGGCAACTGCTCGCCGTCCGACCGCAAGGCACTACAGAGGAAGTGCATTTGGCCCAGTACATCACTGGGGCCGAGCTTCCTGCCATCCAGGACCTCTATACCAAGCGGTGTCAGAGGAGGGCCCTAAAAATTGTCAAAAACTCTAGCCACCCTAGTTATGGACTGATCGCTCTGCTACCGCACGGCAAGCAGTACCGGAGCGCCAAGTCTAGGTCCAAAAGGCTTCTTAACAGCTTCTAACCCCAAGCCATAAGACTCCTGAAAAGCTAATCAAATGGTTACCTGGACTATTTGCATTGTCCCTACCCCACCCCCCATTTTTATGCTGCTGCCACTTTGTTTATTGTCCTTGCATAGTCTCTTTACCTACATGTACATATTACCTCAACTAACCGATGCCCCCGCACATTGACATTGATGCTGTACCGGTACCCTCTGTATATAGCCTCGCTACTGTTATATTATTGTTGCTCCTTAATAGTTTTTGTTGTTTAAACTTCAGTTCATTTTAGTCAATTCTTCAACACTTTTTCTTAGCTGCATTCTTGGTTAAGAGTGTTTTAAGTAAGCATTTCACTGTAAGGTCTACACCTGTTGTATTTGGTGCCTGTGACTAATAAAATTTGATTTGATAAAACACATGGCTGGTGAAGGAGACTGGGCCAAGCATAACTGGTCTAATGTGACAATATACCTTTATTTACAGTTATGTATACCGAACAAAACAATTTCAAAGATTTTACTGAGTTACAATTCATATATGGAAATCAGTCCATTAAAATAAATCCATTAGGCCCTAATCTATGGATTTCACATGACTGGGCAGGGGCGTAGCGATGGGTGGGCCTGCCCACACACTTGGGAGCCAGGCCCACCCACTGGGGAGCCAGGCTTAATCAATCAGAATGAGTTACCCCCCCCCCCCCCCCCCCCCACAAAGGGGCTTTATTACAGACAAATACTCCTCAGATGATCCCCGTAGGTGAAGGAGCCGGATGTGCGGGTCCTGGGTTGGCGTGGTTACACGTGGTCTGCGATTGTGAGGCCGGTTTAACGTACTGCCAAATTCTCTAAAACGATGTTGGAGGCGGCTTATGGTAGAGAACTGAACATTAAATTCTCTGGCAACAGCTCTGGTGGATATTCCTGCAGTCAGCATGCCAATTGCACGCTCCTTCAAAACTTGAGACATCTGTGGCATTGTGTTGTGACAACTGCACATTTTAGAGTGGCCTTTAATTGTCCTCAGCACAAAGAGCTCCCGTGTAATGACCATGCTGTTTAATCAGCTTCTTGATAGGCAACACCTGTGAAGTGGTGGATTATCTTGGCAAGGGAGAAATGTTAACTAAAAGGGATGTAAACAAATTTGTGCACTACATTTGAGAGAAATAAGCTTTTTGTGCGTATAGAAAAATTCTGGGATCATTTATTTCAGCTCATGAAACAAACATTACAAATGTTGCATTTATATTTTTGTTGAGTATAAATACAGTATAAATAGGACATCTAGGGTAGTGTATTTGTTTTTAAGTTCCTTTCTGACCAGGAGATGGCACCAGTGTATCCAAATCCCCTTCCCTAGATCCCTTAAGAAATTATACTCCAGCTTTACAGATGGCCAAAAAAACTAAGTTAGGAGGGGTGAGGGCCACATTAAATCTGTGTTTCTGCACAACTGGCCCTGTGTCCGTTCTCTGGGATGGGAAGGCCCTGCATGTCTTCCAACGCGACAAGTGGCTTTGAGAGAACAGGGACAATTCTTTCCATCTCTCCTCAGACCTTTTGTCCTTAGTGAAAGGTCAAAGTCCTTCCAGGTTTTTCTGCTATTGTTCCCTGATATTAAAAATGCCCGTTTAAGATTGATATTTAGTATGGACCTCCTAGATAGATGCCTCTTCTCATCAATTGGGGATGTAGGCGCAGACACAGATGGTGCTAACTTTGGAAAAATAATGGCAGACTGTAGTACCTTGAAAGGCCGTATCTCGACTGCCATTATAATCAAATCAAATGTTATTTGTCATATGCGTCGAATACAACAGTGAAATGCTTACTTACAAGCCTTTAACCAACAATGCAGTTTTAAGAAAAATACAACAAAATTATTATTATTATTTTACAAATAATAAAGACCAGCAGTAAAATAACAATAGCGAGGCTATATAGAGGGGGTACCGGTACAGAGTCAATGTGTGGGGGAACCGGTTAGTTGAGGTAATATGTACATGTAGGTAGTTATTAAAGTGACTATGCATAGATGATAACAGAGTAGCAGCAGCGTAAAGGAGGGGAAGCGGGGCAGTGTAAATAGTCTGGTTAGCCATTTGTTTAGGAGTCTTATGGCTTGGGGGTAGAAGCTGTTAAGAAGCCTCTTGGACCTAGACTTGGCGCTCCGGTACCGCTTGCCGTGCGGTAGCAGAGAGAACAGTCTATGACTAGGTTGGCTGGAGTCTTTGACAATTTTTACGGCCTTCCTCTGACACTGCCTGGTATAGAGGTCCGGGATGGCAGGAAGATTGGCCCCAGTGATGTACTGGGCCGTAAGCACTACCATGTGTAGTGCCTTGTGGTCGGAGGCTGAGCAGTTGCCATACCCGGCAATGATGCAACCCGTCAGGATGCTCTCGATGGTGCAGCTGTAGAACCTTTTGAGGATCTGAGGACCCATGACAAATCTTTTCAGTCTCCTGAGGGGGGATAGGTTTGATCGTGCCCTCTTCACGACTGGCTTGGTGTGCTTGGACCATGTTAGTTTGTTGGTGATGTGGACGTCAAGGAACTTGAAGCTCTCAACCTGCTCCACTACAGCCCCGTCAATGACAATGGGGATTCTCCTTTTCCTGTAGTCCACAATCATCTCTTTTGTCTTGATCACGTTGAGGGAGAGGTTGTTGTCGTTACACCACACGGTCAGGTCTCTGACCTCCTCCCTATAGGCTGTATTGTTGTTGTCGGTGATGAGGCCTACCACTGTTGTGTCATCAGCAAACTTAATGATGGTGTTGGAGTCGTGCCTGGCCATGCAGTCATGAGTGAACAGGGAGTACAGGAGGGGACTGAGCACGCACCACTGAGGGGCCCCCGTGTTGAGGATCAGCGTGGCGGATGTGTTGTTACCTTCCCTTACCACCTGGGGGCAACCCATCAGGAAGTCCAGGATCCAGTTGCAGAGGGAGGTGTTTAGTCTCAAGGTCCTGAGCTTTAAGGGCACTATGGTGTTGAACGCTGAGCTGTAGTCACTTAATAGCGTTATGACATATGTGTTCCTTTTGTCCAGGTGTGAAAGGGCAGTGTGGAGTGCAATAGAGATTTCATCATCAGTGGATCTGTTGGGGGTGGTATGCAAATTGGAGTGGTTTTAGGGTTTTTGATATAATGGTGTTGATGTGAGCCATGACCAGCCTTTCAAAACATTTCATGGCTACAGACGTGAGCCTACAGGTCAGTAATCATTTAGGCAGGTTACCTTAGTGTTCTTGGGCACAGGGACTATGGTGGTCTGCTTGAAACATGTTGGTATTACAGACTCAGTCAGGGACAGGTTGAAAATGTCAGTGAAATCACTTGCCAGTTGGTCAGCGCATGCTCGGAGTACACGTCCTGGTAATCCATTTGGCCCTGCGGCCTTGTGAATGTTGACCTGTTTATAGGTCTTACTCACATCGGCTACGGAGAGCGTGATCACTGTCGTCCGGAACAGCTGATGCTCTCATGCATATTTCAGTGTTGCTTACCTCGAAGTGAGCATAGAAGTAATTTAGCTTGTCTGGTATACAAATCTAGAAGATGTTTTATTGTCATATACACCGAATAGGTGCAGTGAAATGTGTTGTTTTACAGGATCAGACACAGTATTACGCCAACCCTGGAACAAATTAGGGTTAAGTGCCTTGCTCAAGGGCACATTGGCAGATTTAGTTTTAGAGTACTGGGCAAAGTACCATCATTCATGAAGAGTGTGTTGTCGATGTGCTCTTGTCTGTGAAAGGGTTACTGTTAAATTCCACACTCCTCAAAAAGGCTCATTGCTCCCCATCCTCTGTCATCTCAGTGAGAGGAATTAGTCGGGCGACTGGTCGTATATATGTTCAGTTCTTTACCTGGATCTCCACTGATCTAACACGACCATTGGTCCCAGGCATGATCTTTAGTGATACGGCCCACCGGCCAGGAGGCTTGAGGCAGCTGAGGGTCCACAATCATTATTACTTGGTCAGTTTCCAGACTGGCCATTTCTCTCCACCATTTCCCTCTGTGCTGTAGGCTTGGTAGGTAATCCCGAATGAATCGGGCCCAGAAATGGTCAGCCAAGATCTGACTGTGTTGCCACCGGCGTCTGCCAACGGCGTCTGCCAACGAGGTTGGTATCAGCATACATGACTTGATGAAGTGATGCATCTCGGCGTCGCATCAAGAGTATATTCGGTGTAACCGGATCGGGGTAAGCGATGTTTGCAGAGAGATATCCCAAGGGTTTGGAGTTCAGTATCCCTTCCACCTCTATCAGGATGGTACGCAAGACCGTTTCAGTGACAGTTTGGTCCCCCGAGGACGACTCGTAAGGCCGTCTTTACAGATTTCTCTCGCTCCCATGTTCCTCCAAAATGAGGAGCTCCTGGAGGGTTAAATTCAAATGAGATTTATTGGTCCATCAGCTGATCCTGGAGGCATGGCTTGGAAGGCTTCCTCCAACCTGGCTTCTCCTGCCTTGAAGTTTGTGCCCCTGTCAGCCAGGATCTCAGGATCTTTATCGGGAGATAAACCGCCGCAGGGCCATGAGGAAGGCTTCAGTATCCAAACTCTCAAGTAGGTCCAGGTGGACACATCTAGTTGTCAAACACTTGAATAGAATGCCCCAGTGCTTTTCCACTCGACTTCGCTTGATCGTCAAGGGGCCAAAGCAATCTACTCCTGTTGACCAGAAGGGTGGTTTGAGGAGGTGCAAGCGAGCAGGGGGTAAATCTGCCATTTTGGGCACCGTGGCTCCGTCCCGCCATCTCTGACATTCTACACAGGCATATTGATGCTTACGAATGGCTCCTCATCCTCCAAGTATCCAATACTTAGGCTGAAGCTACTAGCAGTTTCATAATGTTGGCTCCCTCTTCTGGTTGCGTGAAGGATAAACCTGGGACTGCTGATGAGCTCATTGGGCCTGTCACCTACTGTCCCAGATCCTCCATTGGTGGCAGCTGGAATTGGATGAGAGACCTCCCACCTGATGTTTGATGACTGGCCTGGCCCAGGCCATGGACGAGAGGAACGATTTGCCGTGGTTGGTAATTGGTGGAAAGGCGAAGGAGTGATGCTTTGTCTAGATGGAGGAATGCTAACTTGTGTCACTGGCATAGAGGGCGTTGGCGGAGCGGCCTGTCCCCCGTGCTCCGTGTTGGCTGTTGACCTTGGAGCCTCCGGGGACTGTGTGCCATGCTGTACCAGAGGAGCAGATTGGGAAAGAAAGGCAGACAGGTCAGGTCCATGTGGAGGGGTGCTCAGGTCAACTCCCTGTTCGTTCCTCTCCAGGAAGGATGAGACCATTCGTGCCTCCTCCAATTCCCTTCTTGCTTGGCGGTGCCGTCGCTGCTGTGCCAGGTCCTTGGCAATTAATTCCCGGTCCTGCAGAGCTCTACGGACCTGCACATCCAATAGGTGACATCGTTCGTCAGCCTGTCGTTCCTCCTCAATCTGATGCTCAATTTCATCCAACGCTAGTAGTTTCATCCTCTCTCGTAGGACAGCGGTCTGTGAATCGCTGAGGGCTAGTGAATGGCGGCTGCCATGGCCACTTCCAAAGGGGTATCCACTGGTCGAACTCTCACTCTGTCTAGAGTGCCTCAACGATTTTCCTCAGCAATCCAGTTCATTAAGAAGTCAATAGGAATCATCCTTGAGTCATTTAGGCTCGTAACTATTTATCATAATCATGAGAAGAATAATACAAACAGTGATCGGTTATTCAATCTATAATCCCCATTAGACTGATATCAGAATCGATCAGTTCAGCAAACAATGACGTTTCATATTTCACCCTTTCAAGTGTCTTAATATGTACATGTAATTTCATTACATATTAACCATATATCAATGGCATAATTGGCCTCTGATGATCTGTAGGGCCGTGATCATTGCCCATTCACATTACAACAATAGGTTTGAAGCGTGCTCTCCAAGCCCCGCTCCACGGTAATAACTATAAACAATAACTGATGGCCCACTCTCCCGATCGCAACAGATAGTTCAGATGAAAGGTAACAGATTCGGTGGACTTACGTGGATTCATGGACGCACAGAACTTCTGGATTAGACGGAGTTAAGGAAGAGAAAGCAGTGAGATCGGGCGATGGCGATTTCGTCCTTTTACGGAGTTGAGAGCTGTCGGACATTTCCACCTGACCTAATTAAAGCGCCCCTGGCCCAGCTGAGCAAGTGGCCAAGAATTAAAGGATTCTTCCACCAACTCCATGGGCCTTTTCTACAGTTACAGAGTAGCACTTCTGTCGAGAATTCCCTAGTGTGTGTATGTGTCATAGAGTGGCACCTCCTTCCTCAGCACACTCCAGACAATGTGTGTGTTTACGTGTGTATGTGTAACGGATGTGAAATGGCTAGCTAGTTAGCGGGTATTCGCTAATAGCGTTTCAATCGGTTACGTCACTTGCTCTGAGACTTGAAGTAGGGTTTCCCCTTGCTCGGCTTTTGTGGAGCGATGGGTAACGATGCTTCGTGGGCGACCGTTGTTGATGTGTGCAGAGGGTCCCTGGTTCACACCCGTGTCGGGGCGAGGGGACGGTCTAAAGTTATACTGTTACATATGTGATGGTCTGGGACTGAGTCTGGGACTGATCATCACTCTCAGGCTATGATTGGGTGTGCCAGGGAGAATGTGAGGTTGAGTTGTGAATGTTTATACATGTGAGTGTGCCTCCTGACTGGCACTTACTGCCTTTTCTCTTAGCGCCCCCTGTACAACTGTGTTTGTGTATGGGGGGAACTGTAGATTAACCTCACATTGATCAGAATATGGCTTAAATGCAACAACACAATTACCCCCCCCCCCCCCTCTTACAGTCAAGCAGGCAACTGATGATTGAGTGGTCATGTTTCATGATTTGGAAGTGTGAATAATAACTATTAGATACATTATTTCATTGTGATGTATCCACGATCAATGAATATTGTTTGGTTGAAAGACTCCTGCTCTGGGCCAGGACTGAGGGATAGCATTTCACCAGTGTCGATGTGTCATCGTGTGCGGAGTGCATACTATGTGATGAGGTCGCCAGAATGAATGAGGAAGTGAAACAAAAAAAATAAGGTTGTCACACAAATCAGCTACAATCTGGTCATGTTAGCATGTTCTAAATATCAAAACCCAGTTGGGGCCTAAAATTGATATTAGCTCAGAATTTTACAGGGAAAATTTAGCCAGAACGAGACTACTAATGCACCCTCACACTAATTCGCTACCCACCCCCTCTCGGTCTGTCTCTCTTTCCTAACGGCAGCAGCGCTAGCAGAAACACTCCTCTTGTGAGTGTGGGGGATGGGCAGTGAACACAGCTTTCTCAGCCACCAACATTGAACTACGCTGGCTTGCCAACCCTGACCTTGCCCTGAGGGGAATCCCACTCATATCAATAGTTACTCAGAGTCAAATGTAAAACACATTTTTATTAACATTTTAGATCTTGTACTTTGAGTGTATCACAATTTCTTGACTGTCGCATGTTGAATTGTTCAAAAACAGTCGATAGAATGGAACAAAGCAACGATTAATGTTTTGAGAATCGTTGCATTTAAAACCAAAACACCACTTTATGAATGCAACCACTCTTGTGCCCTTATGCAATGTGAAAATGAACGAATCCACTCCGTGTTCCCACCTAGCTCAAATCCGTACTTTACTTCTGTCTGTACGGCTTAGTAAAATGGCTGTATCTCGCGGAGCCTCGTGCTGGTTCGCTCCGTTCCTTGCCTCTATCCTCGCTCACTAATAGAACCCCCGGAATATATGTCTGTTTATGCATCCTTGAGGTTTATTATTACGTGTCCAATTATTTTCACATCGGAATCAGGAGACAAAACCGGATTCGGTCCGGTGAAAGGGGTGGGAATGAGTCGGGACAAGGATAAATGGTTATAAACAATTATTTATATTCAATGCTAGCGTTTGATTGTGACTGACTCGCCGAGAGAGGGGGGTATTATGGCCGCTCAGGTCGCCAGCGCCGCCACTCTCAACACAAGTCCGCCTTCCGAACTAAAGAAACCGGATCGAGACCCAAATGAGGATTCTATACTGGGGGAAAAGCAGCAGGAAAACAAGCAGCCGGGATTAGAGCGCGGATCTCCGGGCCGGGGGGATCTGCAGGACGGGGCCGATGTTGGAAATGCAGGGGGAGGAGGGGAACCTGAGATGAAGAACGGGAACGGGAACCCTTCCAGGACTAATAATAATCAGAATGATTCCATCGGATCCGAGGGGAATAACCATCCCGGGATGGTACACCACCATGGGTCCGGTTTTCCTCCACCTTCTTATGGATATAGTCAACACTACGGCCGGGCCCCTTTTCATCAACATGGCGGACAACAAAGCCCTGGCATGGCAGCTGCTGCAGGTCCAGCCGTGCCGTCGAGTAATATGATGGACCCATATCAACCCAATTCGCACGACCATGGCTTTTCTAATCACCAGTTTAACAATTACAATCCATTCCCGAACAGAACTCCCCATTCTGGCCAAGGATACGGCATGAACCCCTCACGTAATACCCAGGCTCCGGCAGCTGGGGGACAGCCAGCTAACGTTAAGCAGCAACCAGCAGGAGGACCCACAGCAATGGCTGCATCTTACAACAACCAGAGATATAATATGGGGAATCCACAGCCAACGTCTACCCCAACTCTCAACCAGCTACTAACTTCTCCAAGCTCCACGCGTATATATCCAAATTACCCATCTAGCGAATATAGTAATCAGGAAGGCGCTAGTAAGGGACCAACAGACACGGGCAGTAGCGGTCAGTATGGAGGGGGGAATCCGGGTTGGCAACAAAGGACCCATCATCCGCCGCCTATGAGCCCTGGAAGTACAGGGCAACCCCTAGGTAGAAGCCAGGTAAAGGCCAATGTTCCACCGAATCTTTATTGCTGTACATTTGGTGTAATCTTATGTATGTAGTTCATAAACGTAGCAGGCCAGCCATTGTTGCTTGCCAGTTTGCTTGCGAAGACACTCTAAAATGGCTGCCTCTCGTTTTTCCAACACCACCTCATTAAACAGTATTTATTTAGTTGGTATGAAATGTATCACTTGCAGGCAACTGTTCTTCGGTAATCCTCCTTATGAAATCAAACTTCGAACGTTCAGAAAATGGAGGCCCGAATCTCGAAAGAGGTGAAAAAGCTCTAAAGGCCTATATTCATTACTCTGACTTGTTTCTCGGCAGGGCGGTATACAACGTAATTAAACAGTTATTCCATAATATGGGTATTTCTTATAGTTTGTATTGGTAACGTCAGTCGTTTCGGAGTACAATTTAATGCTTATGAATAGACTATACATTTTTATGTCGGCAAGTCTGTTTTGATCATTATGGAAATTGTGAAGGAAATGCACAACACTTGCAAGCCCAGACCACTGATGTTGCCTAGACTCAAGTGTTCGTGTGTGTTTGAAAGTGATTTGAGGTGGACTGCACAAGTAACTAAATGACGTAAAATGCTACATTTTAATCAACACACACTGGCCTATGTATTTATGAAACGGTGTCATTTGGCGCCTCTGTTGCCAGGAACTGCTTCCCCCACCACATTCTGCTTGTAAACATTGGCCTAGTGATTTGTGTGACTGACTGCAGATTGCTTTTCTCTGGGATTTGAATTGTGGAGGTAAAAATCCTGCTGTCAAACCCAGTTGACAGTTGGTCTTGGTTTGACATGCTAGCTGAGATCTGATTGGCTCCTCACCCTTCGCTCTTGGCCATTTATAATTGAATATGCTGTAAAGCAACAACAGTTTCTGATAAGTGCACACCACAAATCCATGATTGCTCATACTACACACATTTTTGGCAATTTCTCTAAATTACTACTTTGCAATCATCTGTTTCCCACACTTATGACATGCCGGTTTGCACACTTCCACATGCATTCTATAGTAAGGAGAGATGGTCAGAGTGTGGCCCATTGACCAAGTATTTCACGTTAACCTTTGTCAATCCAGTTTGATATTGTGATCCACTGTTTATTTTTTTTTATACATGGTATAGCCTAACCCATACCTGTTGAATTTCTATATTCATTAACAACCGCAACCGCGACCAACATGGCAAATAGAAGAGTTTGCGGAACTCGGTAGCCTACATGTATAAGTACGGAACCGTATTGCACCAACCTATAAAGAAAGGCAGATGAAAATGGCCATAGTGCGTGCTTAACAATGAGGGTAAAGATACTATCTCCTCTCATTTTGGGTCAAAGTAAAATGACAAGATAAATCACCCAAGTTAATAATTTATTATACTGTCATTTTAAATCGTTTTTGTATCTGCACCATGCATTTATAAGCTACAAATCTTAAACTAAGCAAATGTTCTTAGTGGTTGAGATGTGTACAGTCGATGCCAGATGAGCAATCCATCACAAACAATTCATATCACAAAAATGTAAACATTTATCATGATAACAATTTGAAGGACCATGAGACCATGTGGGTGTGATATGAAATTGAAAGAAAAACATTGCTAAATTAACATTATTTGACAAGTTCAGGTTGCACCGACTCTATTTTGACAGGGGTTTTTCACATTTGGAAGCAACTGAATTTGACCCATGTAGGCCAGGGTTTCCCAAACTCGGTCCTGGGGCACCCCTGTGTGCACATTTTAGCCCTTGCACTACACAGCTGATTTCAATTAATCAGCTTGATGGTGAGTTGGTTATTTGAATCAGCTGTGTAGTGTTTGGGCAAAAACCAAAACGTCCATCCAGGGGGGGCCCTAGGACCAAGTTTGGGAAACCCTTATGTGGGCTACAACAAGAACTTTCTGCAGTACCTGAGAACACAATCTGGAGCAATCATATTTGGGTGTGACCACTGTAAATATCATGGAAAGCTGAAATCTGCTCTGACGACCTATCTACCCATGAATATCACCCAGAACTAACCAACTGTCATGAAATGTATGTACATACTTCGAGACTACAGTGTGGCCAATCTGATGTATGCTCAGCTGTCTTTGCTTACATGCCATAGCTCACTAGCATATTAAAGCAGTAATACTCATGCACCTTTACTTTTCCCTAAAAAACTTCTACCTGACAATGTTTTGGTCATCAATAGGATCTTTGTTAGGTTGGTGATGGTAATGCATGCCAATGTTAATGTGTTAGGGAGACATCATCCGCTATGTCCCATTTGATGGGTTCATCTATCAATGACATACAGATGTATTCCTGAGGCAAGGTTAGGTCTACATCCTGTGGCATTGCTGTGTGTTGACCCTGCATAGCGAGGTGAACATGAGCCGTGTGTGTGTGTGAGACATGAGTAGCTGCTGTATCTCATGTGCCACTCTGTCTCTCTGTGTGTGACTAAGAATTCCTTCTAACCCCCCTTGGCCAATCACAGAGACAGTCCAGCCGCCTCTCCCCCACCTAGGGAGTCTCCACTCTGTCTTATGCAGATTAGCCATGTGCTGCTTTTATTTATTTCAATTAATTATCTGGAAGCTGGGAAATGTTAAAGGCTTTTTGCCCTCCATTTCTAAAGGCCTTTGTTTAGCAGTGACGTGCCAGAGCTGTCTCAAGTCTCAGAGCAGTGTGCATTGACAAGGGTACAGATAAAGAAACAAAGCCCATAAGAATCCACTGTGGTAAATGAATGCTTATGTTTTCATTAGCTTGTCCATTTGTTGTTATTAACGTTATCAACATGGAATATTTCGACGACCCTTGTTTAGGTTGTTTTGAGTTGAGCAAGATAAACTGATAGACCTAAGGGTTAGTGATTTACATAGAGTGAAATTATAATGTTGAGATGGTGGCCTAGAGATTTAAGAACTTTCTCCACTGAGAGGATACTTTACTCATAGTTAGTTGTGTTTACATCATAACACAGTATATTGAGTAGGCTACTTCTCCTTCCATTTCTGATGTCATTCATTCAGAGCCAGAATTGCCCCCCCCCCCCAGAAGGGAAACCGGCTTGCAAGCCAAACAGGACCACAGCTGGGATGTGTTTAAGATTGGGCAGACTGCCCTCCATTTGAGATGAGATATATATATATATTTATTTATAGCTCTGACTTCCGTAAATATGGCACAAAAAAGGTTAAAGTCAGGTTAATGACCGTGGGAAATGTGAAGGAAAAAACGTTCCCTTTGCTCTAGTAATGCTCTCACGTGTTCTATGGACTTCCCCTTTGTCATGTTTTTAGTTTTTGTGCCTATCTGGATGGGAAAATGCATACCTATAGCTCTTGCTGTGTTGGGAAGCTTGAAATGTGTGAGTTGGCTTGCATGTGAGACCCCTGCTAGATAATTTAAGTGCCTATAATCTATAGTATAGTCATCTGCCTGTATCCAAGTCTTTTGTGATCTATGGTACATCCGGTCAACTGCACTTCTCAGTATTTTTTTAAATAGTGTTCATGTTATGAAGTGTTGTTCATGTATTGCATCTTTGTTTCTGCTCCACAGCCCCCAGGTGCAATGGATCCGATGGCTAAAATGAGAGGCCAGACGTACGGAGGGGGCAGTCCATACTCCCAACAACCTGGACAGGGGCCACCCCCAGGAGCCCAGCAGGGTCACGCATACCCGGGCCAAGGCTACGGTCCCCTTGGCTCCCAGAGATACCCGGTGGTCATGCAGGGCCGCACCCCTGGGGCTATGGGGGGCATGCAGTACGGGCAGCAGGTCAGTGGTGTCATAAAGCTGAATTATTCCTATATTCTCTCACACCGGAATCAGCCCTCCTCTTCACACACTACTATATGGATTGCTTGTCATATGCCTAACCATTTTCTTGTTTTCTAACTTTCGTCTGTATTTGTGTATAGATGTCGTCTTATGGGCAGCAGGGACCAGGAGGCTATGGGCCTCAGGGCCAAGGGCCCTACTACGGCCAACAGGGCCAGGCTTTACACCCAGGCCAGCAGCAAGGGCCCTACCCACAGGCACCTCTGGGACAGCAGGGTGGTCAGACACCCTACCCTCAGCAGTCCCACCCTCCCCAGACGTCAGCCTCACATGCCCAGGGTGGGCCGCCCTATCCGCAGCCCCACATGCCCCCCCAGTCCCAGGGCCCGCAGCCAGGTCCATCCCAAGGGCCCCCGCAGTCTCAGCCGCCCTACTCCCAGGGCCCAGCCCAGGCTCAGGCCCAGTCTGGTCAGCCTCCTTACCCCCAGCAGCAGGGGCCTCCCAGCCAGCCTCCACAGCAGGCTAGCTCCCAGGTCCCAGCAGGGTCGCAGCCCCAGCTTAGCTATCCACCCACGCAGGGCCCACAGCAGCCCCCCACACAGCAACCCCAGACACCCTCTCAACCCCCTCAGCAACCACCAGGTCACAGCCAGCATCCACAGGGCCAGCCTGCATCCTACTCCCAGAATCCTCCACAACAGCAACAGCAGTCACAGCAGTCACCTTACCAACGCTTCCCTCCTCCACCACAGCAGGTACAACTAAGTTTGGTGTGTATGTGTGCGCGCAATTGATGTTTTATGATTGAGGTACCTTTGATATCGTCATTGAACGTTCAGTACCGGTTGCCATACTTGCTCACCAGATGGAATGTATTGTCACTGTGTATTCTCATGTGCGCATATATGTGTATGCTCTTCAATACTGATTGTCTCGTTCTCTCCCCCAGGAGATATCCCAGGACTCGTTCAGTTCCCAGTCTAGCGCCCCTCCCTCCAACCAGCCCAAAAGTGTCTCGGAGGACGTCAGCATGCAAGGCCAGCCGTCCAGCCTACCGGTGAGTCCTCACCCAACCTGTGCAAAGGTATACTATACATCTATAAATCATTATTACATTGTTCTAAAATCATAATGCATTGAAAAACGTTTGCATGATTCCGTGTGACCCATTTTAGACTTAACATAGTAAAACCGTTTGGTGTGCTGTTGTGGTTAATTAATGCTACCCCTGTTTATTGTGTATATCATTTGAGTGTGTGTGTCTGTAGATGTCATTGGGTATGCGTAGCGTGTTTTGTGGACTTGCTGAAATGTTGTCTGGGAGATGAATATTAGTAAATTTGAGCAGAGCTCCGGCCTGGATAACACGAGAGCAAAAGTGACGGCGCACACGCCTAGCTTCTGTGTGAGAGCGTGTATCAGATTCACATGGCAGGGTTACGGCGAGCTGAGTTGGCACACGTCCACCGTAACCATGACAACCCCCTGCTCTAATATGCCCTCTTTTCCTCGACAAGATCAATAACAACAACTGTGTGTGTGTCACATGTCTCCAAACCTAATAGAAAGTGTGCTGTCATGCTTTCTAAAACTGAGGAGATTAAATTGTGCTTGCGTCCTGAATGTGCTTCTGTTGTGCTAGTAGACAGAGCTACAGGAAATGCATGGAGTCGTTATCAAGACGTCTCACTGCTAACTGTACAGTCAGCTAATAGCTGTCGTGTCGATTCCATCAGGCCGGCGTATTTCCACAGCATCTCCTCACCATAGTCCCCGCTGTCTCCTGTCTTGTGTGTCTGCAGGATCTCTCAGGCTCCATCGATGACCTGCCCACGGGCACGGATGGCGCTCTGAGTCCTGGCGTGAGCACTTCAGGTGTGTCAAGCAGCCAGGGCGAGCAGAGCAACCTGGCCCAGTCGCCCTTCTCGCCCCACACCTCTCCCCACCTGCCAGGCATCCGAGGGCCCTCACCGTCACCCGCCGGCTCCCCCGCCAGTGCCACCACCTCCCGCACGGGGCCCCTCTCACCCGCCACAATGCCAGGTGAACACACGTACACAAGAGTGCGCACACATACATGGGTTTTTCTGACATGTACTAGGACACATGCCATTTGTTATACATATACGCGATGACAACAATATTAATATAGATTGAAACAATGGAACTACTGCAGCAAAGCACCTTTTAGAACCGTATGATGCTTGGCTGCAGTAGCTCCACTGTTTCAATCTATGGGAATTTTGTTGGATTAACAATATTTAAGGGACACTTAGGTTAACTAAGTAGTGACATTAGTGGCCTTGTTCCTACTTAGACTTGTTATTTACATACTGAGACAACCCTTCTGTTGTTTAGGGACCCAGATGCCCCCTAGACCATCGAGTGTACAGTCTGATGGGAGTCTGCACCCCGCCATGAGCCAGTCTCCGATGGCCCAGGAGAGAGGTGAGTTCACCCTGACTGAGAATCCCCTCACACACTACCCCGCTCTGCAGGGACCACTGACAGTGTGCTGTTTTAAAGAAACTTTGGTTGCACTTTATTTTATGGTACCACTGGTATTTACCTGGTACTTATTTAAACCTTTTGTGGTAACAATGGGTACTTTCTGGTACTTCAAATAATATTACATGTAATTGCCATTTTACCATGTACTTTCTAAGTAAATACTGTCTCATTTCTGTACCAAAGCCCTCTGATGTGTTTTATGAGAGATTTCCAGTGTTGGAGGATTAACATTTTTTTCACGCTCTCTTCTCTGACCCTGCCAGGGTTCATACAGAGAAACCCCCAGATGCCCCCATACGGTTCACCACAGTCTGCCTCTCCCCTGTCACCCCGACAGTCCTCTGGAGGACAGATGCACCCTGGGATGGGACCTTATCAGCAGCAGAACAACTCCATGGTGGGCTATGGACCTCAGGGTGGGCAGTATGGCCCACAAGGTGAGTTCTGTGGGTTACACTGTGCAACAAAGGAGAGGGGCTGGTGGCAATTAGTTAAAGGATCCTTTGGTTTAGTTTTGCTTCAATAGAAGTGAGTTCTATTCTATGTTAAAATTTCAAAATTTGGTACACTTGAAAAAGAACAACTCAGTTGATATACCAAATAGACTTTTAATCATTTTGATCTTTAACATGTTGGTTATCCTCTGACTGCCAATGTATAAATGCATCCCACTTCATTATCTCACCATCCTTTGAAGTTGCTTCTTTTTTGTTCCCCCAGCCAAATCCATGGAATATGTATTTTTGCCTCATAGGAATTCCATCCTATCGGCTCATCCCTCCCTCTTTGAGCCTAGTGCAGCTATTTTTAGCCATGGAGAACAGTCAGCTGACATAGCAGAGCCCCCCCCCCCCCTGTCAGTAGAGCTGCCACTGTGATGGCAGGCTCATTAGCTCAGTGTGCACAGCTCCACTGCCAGCTCAGTATAGTGCCTTGCACAACTTCAACAGACATTAGCAGTCAAGTACACCTTTCACAATAGAACCCCAAGTTGATTAAATATTTAGTTTGTTGTTTTGCGCTTATAACTAGTCTTCTCAATGTCACCTGAGCAGTGTATTTATTTTTTTACACATTTTTTACACACTGTTTTTGTTAATTTTATTACAGGTTACCCCCGACAACCTGGATACAACAACATGCCCAATGCCAACTACCCTGGCCCTGGCATGGGCAACCCCATGAACCCTGGCCCTGGCATGGGCAACCCCATAAACCCCATGTCTGGGCAAGGGGGGCTGCCGTACGCAGGCATCCCCCCTGGTAGAATGCCTGCGGGCCAGATGGGAGTGCGTCCCTATGGCCCTAACATGGGGCCCAACATGCCACCCAATATGGGTAACATGCCACCTCAGGTGGGCTCAGGGATGTGCCCTCCCCCCGGTCTCAACCGGAAGGCCCAGGAGGCTGCAGCTGTAGTCATGCAACACGCTGCTACCAACTCCATACACAGCAGGTACACTATACTCTTTTCTAACCCATATTACACATGTACGGTGCATTTGGAAAGTATTCAGACCCCTTGACTTCTTCCACATTTTGTTACGTTACAGCCTTACATGCTGACCAGACCAGTTGTTGATTTTGTCCACCCACACTAGACGTGATCAGCAGGTTGAAAATCTAAACAAACTGAACCAACAATATTAATTTGGAGACAGGTCCAAAGCATTAATCATTTAAAGCAATTTAGCTAGCTACCTTGCTCTTGCTTGCTAATTTGTCCTGGGATATAAACATTGGGTTGTTATTTTACCTGAAAGACACAAGGTCCTCTACTCCGACAATTAATCCACAGATAAAACCGTAAACCAAATAATATTTTTCTAGTAATCTCCTTCAGGCTTCTTCTTTGGACTTTATATGGCGGATGGCAATCAACTTTAAGGTGCATTACCACTACCGACTGGAGTGTGGACCTCGGTTCATCTTTCAATCACCCACGTGGGTATATGCTCCTACAAACCAATGAGGAGATGGGAGAGGCAGGGCGTCAAGCGTCACAAATAGAACTAAGTTCTATTTTAGCGTCTGGCTACGCGTACGCTCGTTGATGCGCAATGGCGTGGATGCAATGATTGAATAACATATATATGTACATTTATTATGCGACGCAGGCAGTGTGGTCAGCATGTTATTCTAAAATGGGTTAAATTGTTTTTTTTCCCTTCATCAATCGACACACAATACCCCATAATGACAAAGCAAAAACTGTTTTTTTTTATAGAAATGTTAGCAAATTTATTACAAGAACTGAAATATCACATTTACATAAGTATTCAGACTTTTTACTTAGTACTTTGTTGAAGCACCTTTGGCAGCGTTTACAGCCTTGAGTCTTCTTGGGTATGACGCTACAAGCTTGGCACACCCGTATTTGGGGAGTTTCTCCATTCTTCTCTGAAGATCCTCTCAAGCTCTGTCAGGTTGGATGGGGAGCGTCGCTGCACAGCTATTTTCAGGTTTCACCAGAGATGTTCGATCGGGTTCAAGTCCGGGCTCTGGCTGAGCCACTCAAGGACATTCAGAGACTTGTCCCGAAGCCACGCCTGCTTTGTCTTGGCTGTGTGCTTAAGGTCGTTGTCCTGTTGGAAGGTGAACCTTTGTCTGAGGTCCTGAGTGCTCTGGAGAACGTTTTCATTAAGGATCTATCTGTACTTTGCTCCGTTTATCTTTCCCTCGATCCTGACTAGCCTCCCAGTCCCTGCCGCTGAAAAACGTCCCCACAGCATGATTCTTCCACCACCATGCTTCACCGTAGTGATGATGCAAGGTTTCCTCCAGACGTGACGCTTGGCATTCAGGCCAAAGAGTTCAATCTTGGTTTCATCAGACCAGAGAATCTTGTTTCTCATGGACTGAGAGCCTTTTGGCAAACTCCAAGAGGGCTCTCGTGCCTTTTACTGAGAAGTGTCTTCTGTCTGGCCACTGTACCATAAAGGCCTGATTGGTGGAGTGCTGCAGAGATGGTTGTCCTTCTGGAACTCTCAAGCCCTATCAGTGACCATTGGGTTCTTGGTCACCTCCCTGACCAAGGCCATTCTCCCCCGATTGTTCAGTTTGACCGGGCTGCAAGCTCTAGGAATAGTCTTGGTGGTTCCAAACTTTAATTTAAGAATTATGGAAGCCACTGTTCTTGGGGACCTTCAATGCTGCAGACTTTTTTTGGTACCCTTCACCAGATCTGTGCCTCGACACAATCCTGTCTCAGAGCTCTACCGACAATTCCTTCGACCTCATGCCTTGGTTTTTGCTTTGACATGCACTGTCAACTGTGGGACCTTATATAGACAGGTGTGTGCCTCCAGTCAATATTTTTTTTAATCATTGTTAATGTGTTGCGTATGCCTTATCTGGTCCTAACTAGTAGATTTTCCTCTACGTTGAAGGTCCAGTGAAGGCAGTGAGAGGAGTGATTAGAGCAACAGGAAATGAACAAAGGAGAGAGCAGATGAGATGAGGACAGACTTACTGAGAGGTAGACAGGCAAAGGCAGACGAGATGATCATCCGGCCGCTGTCACTACGAGGAATACCTGGCTCTCACATTACATCCAAACATGAAATGCATTGGAGAATTCAGATGCAGGTTCAGCATATTTTCCCTCTCTTTAGTCTTCACAGGTGTACAAAGTCACTAGACCTTTTCATATCAAGAACTCAAACAATTCCCCCTTGCAATGGCACTCATAACTCACTCTTTCTTATTTAGTGATATTGTTGCATAACTGATTGATTGTTTTTCAGCATAAGAGTTTAATTTCTCAGCAGGAGAGGAATACTTTTCACTCTGATATCATGCTACATGCTAAAAGTGTGGTTGTCCCTCATTGTTCAGGATGCCTGGCTACCCCAACATGTCCCCTGGCATGATGGGCTCTGGCGCCCCCTATGGCCCTCCCATGAACAACATGCCTGGCATGATGAACGCGCAGGGCGGCCCGCCTTTCCCTATGGGGCCCAACATGGCCAATAACTCCAGTGGTGAGTACTGTAGTCCAATACTGTTGCTCCATGGTGCCCCAGGTATTTCTGATATGGCAGGATGACTTTGGTTGGGACGGTGGTCAGTGGCATAGGTTTGCATTGGGGTGGCTAGTAAGTAAGGCGTGACGCAATTTGTCTGCAGTGTTTTCACAATAGACCTTTTTTTAATCTGAAAGTTCTAGTATAGACGGATAGTGCGGTAGCTAAGTAAAACAAATATAGTTTTAGTGCAGTGGTTGTTAATCTAAGTCACACTTGAGGAAAGGTTTTGCATTGGTTTCACCAGAGCACTTCCTATCCTGTTTCAAGATAACGTTGGTCAATGAACAATGGCTGCGGTATGAATAAGTTCTATAGGGGAAACTTTGTTGTTAGTCTGTATTCCTCTGAAATTAGAATACAAAAAAATGTCAACTGCCTCTGTTCGTTCAGCAGTTGTTTGTTATATGTCCTGATCCCGAGAATTGTTGTTCAAAAGCCGTTGAACAGTGCTCAACCCCACAATGTACCCTTGTACCTAGGTTTGGCCCCCAGTCCAGAGTTTTGTATGGATGGGAAACTGAATCAGGGCCAGAAGATGAACAACAAAGTGGACGGAACACCGAAAGCAGAACCGACTAAATCCAAGGTGATAAGATAATGGCTTTGTCTGTCCACTTGGGACAATTTTGTTTAAGGGCTTGTGTGTACGTTAAAAGAAACTACGTTATAAACCATATTGTTTGTAAACTGTTAACACACGTGTTACGATCATACTTTTGACATTATTCCATGGTTATTACAGTTGCCAATGAGCTAGCTACTAAAGGGAAATAAGACCAAGGGGTTTATAACCCAACCCTTTCCCTCATGACGGCTCTCTTGACGTCCTGTGTTCTCTTGACGCCTTACAGAAGTCGAGCTCTTCCACGACAACCAACGAGAAGATCACGCGTCTGTATGAGCTGGGCCCCGAGCTCGAGAGGAAGATGTGGGTGGACCGCTACCTGGGCTTTATCGAGGAGAAAGCCATGGGCATGACCAATCTGCCTGCTGTGGGCCGCAAGCCCCTAGACCTCTTCAGACTCTACGTCTCGGTCAAGGAGATTGGAGGCTTCGCACAGGTCAGTGTAGGTTTGTGCTGTACTATGCATGCATATACTGTAGTGTGTTTGATCTATGTGTTTCCCTATTGAGGCGCCCTCTTGGCCAGGTTTCCCTTATAAAAGAGGTCTTCTGACCTCAATGGGAATTCCTGGATAAATATTGGTTCAATAAATAAGTTTAACACATGCACAATCACACCATGCACAATCTCTTGGTTATTATTTGCTCATCCCCTTCTCTCTGGTCCCTGTTCTAATGCCCCTGTCTTCATGCTCTATGTCCAGGTGAACAAGAACAAGAAGTGGCGGGAGCTGTCCACCAACCTGAACGTTGGCACGTCGAGCAGCGCTGCCAGCTCCCTGAAGAAGCAGTACATCCAGTGTTTGTACGCTTTTGAGTGCAAGATCGAACGCGGGGAGGACCCCCCTCCTGAGATCATCACTGACAACAAGAAGGCCAACCAGGCCAAGGTCCAGCCACCCTCCCCAGGTCAGTGCCAGACGGTTATCCACACTATGCTGGGTCGTAATTACTAGGCATCAAACGAAAGAAAGCGGACTGAAACTGGTTGGTACTACCTGGTCTTGTCCAATATGAAAAGCTCATTTTCGTTGCAAAACTTTACAATTTTTTGCCTTTGTTGATTTGAACAGGGAGTCCCATTGAGACCAAGATCTCTCACAAGGGAGACCTGCATACGCATAATTTACAAAATACAATATAGAAATCTATATTTTTGTAAAAAAATAACAATCACATTCATCAGCAAAGAGGTCCCCAATCAACATTTTGAACTGCCTGAGAGGCACCAGAACATCCAGTTGTAGGGAACTCTGTTCCATACATGGGGTGCAAAGAAAATAAAAGCAGATTTACCTAACTCTGAGGAGACTGAAGAGATTTCCAGAGTTAGACATCCCTGAGACCCGGTATGGTAACTCATACTTATTATTCGTTATTAACGAAGTTAGTTACGGCGGGAGTTTTTGTTCGAGAACTTTATAAATAAAAAGAAAGCACTGAATCGACCTACTTGAATTCGAAGAGGGCCAGCTTACTTTCTGGTAGAGAATGAACCTGATGCCATAATAAAATGAAGTGCGCTATGTTAAATGCATCTAACGGCTTTAATGAATTGGCAGCTGTATACATATAGATAATGTCGCCACAGTCTAGTATCGGTAGAAATGTCAATTGAATGACCTGTATATTTAAGCAATAAGGCCTGAGAAGGTGTGGTATATGGCCAATATACCACGGTCAAGAGCTATTTTTAGGCACGACGCAACGTGTAGCCTTAGTATTTTGGCCATATCCCACAAAACCCCCAAGGTGCCTTATTGATATTATAAACTGGTTACCAATGTTATTAGACCAGTAAATAGTAATCATTTTCATACCTGTGGTATATGGTCTGATATACCACGGCTTTCAGACAATCAGCATTCAGGGCTCAAACCACCCGATGAAAGTCAACTCTCTCTAACTGAAATGCCCCTCTTTTGTTCCGGTAGCCGGGTCAGGTTCTCTCCAGGGCCCTCAGACCCCCCAGTCCACAAGCAGCTCCATGGCCGAGGGCAGCGACCTCAAGCCCCCCACACCCGCCTCCACCCCACACCCCACCCAGATGCCACCCGGGGCCAGGTGAGTTGCAGCGCTTCAATCTCATCCTCTTTGAGTTATCAAATGCATTCAGGAGATTTAAATTCTTCAATTGGAATTTTTATTTACTTATTGAATTTAAATGGAACTCACCCCAACTTTGCTATCCGCTTTGATAAACCCCTATTTACTCCCTAAACGTCCCTCTATCTTTTAGGAGCAATGTGGCGCTGCAGGACCCATTTGCTGACGGTAGTGACCCTGCTTTCCCCAGAAGGAACTCCATGACCCCTAACTCTGGCTACCAGTCTGGCATGAGTACCCCAGAGATGCCAGGTCGCATGGGTCCAGGGCCCTACGAGGGTCCAGGGCCTAACAAAGACCCCTTTGGTGCCATGCGGAAAGGTGGGTAGAAGAGGCTACAAGAAAGATCCCTAGAAACTGATGGTGCTGGGAAGTTGGGTCCCTTGCTGACGGAGTGTGTATTTCTTTCCAGTTGGGGAGCAGTTCTTGCCTGCCAGTCAGGGTCCTAACAGTGGGATGGCTGAGCAGCAACAGTTTACTCGTGGGCCTCCTCCAGGTGCTATGGGGAACATGTCGATGGCTCAGAGACAACAGTACGGACCAGGACCTTACGGACAAGGCTACGAAAGGAGGTAAGACCCTACACACGCTTAGATCGTAGAAATGTAATTACTATAAAGGACATCCACATTCAAGTCAATATGTCTATGATGGGGGACTGGAGGCCATATTGAGTATAATTCTATTTCTATACAGCCACCATCTTTGACTGCGAAGAAGGCTGCTCATTTCCTTTTTTTATGGAAATGATTCGTACTAAGTGTGGTCAACCAACCTTGTCCTGTATGGTGTTGTTTACCAGGCCAGAGCAGGGGATGGGCCCAGAGGGCAGCATGGGACCTGGTGCACCGCAGCCAAACCTGATGCCCGTCAACTCCGACACGGGGATGTATTCGCCAAACCGCTACCCACCACAGCAGCAGCCACGGTAAGTACACCACCCAGCACCACTCTCTCTCAGGAGTGGTCTGGCACAAACTTGTGCAGACAGACACCATGTACTGACTGTCTCAGCATTTATAGTCTTGCAATATTGTAAAGATTGGGTTGTTTTTCAGAGGGTTTATTGGCACACTAGCAGTGTACTGTAGCAATATTAGGTACATAGGCACTCGGCTTATTTGGAATGTCATGCTGATGTATTGTGGTTGTTTACAGGAATGATTCCTATGGTAATCAATATCCTGGCCATGGTACTCCCCCTGGTGGTTCCTATCCCAATCAACAGCCAGGAATGTACCCACAGCAACAACAGGTGATGGCTCTAACCCACTGTGTAAGCACTGGAAATCAAACTGTAATGTGGTAACCACGAGCCATCTGTTATTACCCCAAAAAGTAGCACTTACTGTATAGATGAGTAACAGCCATCAACATTCATCTGATGAAACTAACTAAGCATATTTGCTCTATACAGAACTACAAGCGTCCCGTGGAAGGGGGCTACCCACCAGCGAAGCGTCACGAGGGGGAAATGTACAGTGCGCCCTTCAGTGCAGGTCTGCAGCAGCAGCAACAACCGCAGCAGCAGCCAGGGGTGGCCTCTGCACCCCCTGCTGGCCAGCCAGAGATGTACCAACCCCAGTACAGCAGCGGCTCCTTCACCGGCACTGACCGCCGCCTACCTGGTCCCCAGGGCCAGTTCCCCTTCCCCTTCAACAGAGAGCGCATGCAGGCTGCCACGGGGCCCAACGCCCAGCCCTCCATGCCCCCTCAGATGATGCAGCCAAGCCCTGATGGACCCCCGGGTGGCGTGTGGCAGGGCCGCGGGGAGATGAACTATCCCGGCAACTACCCCAACCGGCAGGGTGGCCCCCCAGGGGGCCCAGCCCAGGGACCTGGCCACCCCGGCATGAACCGCGGTTCAGAGGAAATGTCATCAGAGCAGCGCATGAACCACGAGGGCCAATGGGGGCCAGGTCAGATGGGCCCTCGGCAGCCCCCCTACGGCCCTGGAGGGACGGGCCCGCCCATGACCCGCACCCTACAGTCCAACTACCAATCTGCTCAGGCCATGCAGAACCACATTCCACAGGTGTCCAGTCCCTCCCCCATGCCCCGCGGGGGCCCCATGGAGAGCCGGACGTCGCCCAGTAAATCTCCCTACATACACAGTGGCATCAAGATGCAAAAGGCAGGGCCCCCGGTTCCTGCCTCTCACATAGTGCCCCAGTCTGTGCAGTCCCCTCTGATCCGTAGAGACATGCCCTTTCCCCCAGGCTCAGTGGAGGCCACCCACCCCATCCTAAAACCACGCCGATGCCTCACAACGAAAGATATCGGTATGGCTATCACATTCCAAAACTCCACCAACAATCAATGTTATTATACATGCGTTATATAGTATTTAGGGATCACATTTGGACATTACAATGATAGGTTGCTTCTGCTCTCTATGAACGAGTTTGTATTGTGTGGTCCATCAGTACTGTGAAGGGTATCCGCTTGAGTTAAAATACTGTGTATCTCCATAGGGACCCCAGAGGCTTGGAGGGTGATGATGTCCCTAAAGTCTGGCCTGTTGGCTGAGAGCACGTGGGCCCTCGACACCATCAACATCCTCCTGTATGACGACAACAGCATCTCCACCTTCAACCTCAATTCGGTGAGCTAACAAGACTGGTAGCTTAGCGGGTAGAGGTTTGGGCCAGTAACCAAAAGTTCGCTAGTTCAAATCCCGAGCCAACAAGGTGAAAAATCTGATGGTGCCCGTGAGTAAGGTGCTTAAAACCTAATTTTGCCAGACCCTAGATGTGACCCCACTTTCTGAGGGTGTCTTGGGGAGAGTCTGCTATACAAAACACATTAATACACACTTGTACAAGTGTAAATAGGACAAATATAAGCACCCACTAAATTATTATTACTACACTGGCCACAATGTGGGATAGAGGTTTTAATAAAAACCCTACATGGTTAACCTATCCAATCAGAAATGTAATATTTTTTGATTTAGGGCTTTTTCTTTTGTTTTTACATTTATCCTTTCACAAATGTATTACATTTGACCTATTCCCAAACCCTTTTCCAGATTTTCTGTCATGCACATAATATCATACAATGCAAAATATTGATCTTCTCCTCAGCTGCCTGGCCTGCTGGAGCTGGTGGTGGAGTACTTCCGGCGCTGCCTCATCGAGATCTTTGGGATCTTGCGCGAGTACGAGGTGGGCGATCCCGGCCAGAGGACTCTACTGGACCCTGACGCCCTAAAAAGAGACTGGAGCTGCATGGAAGATGAGGAACCAGGGGTGGAGGAGATGAAGGTAGAAGGAGAGGATGATGAGGATGATGACAATGAGGAGGAGGAAGAAGAGGTGGTGGTGCAGTGTTCAAAACAGCCGGCCGGGACGACAATTGAGGGACAGGCTCAGGTGAAGCAAGAGGATGAGCAGGAGTCGTGCTCAGAACGGGACACTCTGAAAGAGAAGGATGCTGAAGATAAGGAGAAGAGCTTCTCTACCTTTGAGCAGCCCAGCTCTTCATCGGACCCCCCTGGCCTTGGCCCGGCTACCCCCCAGGAGAGACCCAAACAGGCTAGCAAGTTCGACAAGCTCCCCCTGAAGATGGTACGGAAGAAGGACCCGTTTCCGGCAGGCAGGGCAACCCAGAGAGGAAAAGTGCAGGAGTTTGACAGTGGGCTGCTCCACTGGAGTGCCGGCGGTGGAGACAGCACGGAACACATCCAGACCCACTTTGAGAGGAGGGAGGAATTCCTGGTCCCACGAGAACGAGTGCTGGTCGTCCCCACAGCCAAGAGGAAAAGGCCAGAACCAGAGAAGGTAGGGGACAAGGACAATGCTACCCCCACAGAGAAAGACAAGCAGAAGGGGGGGAAGGATCAGAGGCCCTCCCAGCCATCATCCACAGAGAAGGCCTCAACAACAACCGACGGTAAGGAGGGGAAGTCCGAGCACTCGGACGCTGAGACAGAGGAAATGTCACAGACGGAAGAGCCCCAGAGCCAGCAGGAGCACGACAAATCGAGCGGACCCGCTCGTCAGCAAGTCCCCCAGCGTGTGGTGGAGGACGAGCCTCACAGCAAGGACGAGGGCCCACTGGTTACACTGGCCAACTGGCAGGATGCTCTGGCCCGCCGCTGTGTCTGTGTCTCCAACATCGTGCGCAGCCTCTCCTTCGTGCCTGGCAACGACCAGGAGATGTCCAAACACCCTGGCCTCATGCTGCTGCTGGGTCGCCTAGTGCTGCTGCACCACCGCCACCCTGAGAGGAAACAGGCCCCGCTCACCTACGAGAAGGAGGAGGAGTCTGATGACTGTCTTGGCCAGAGGGATGAGTGGTGGTGGGACTGCCTGTCGCTGTTGAGGGAGAACTGCCTGGTCACTCTGGCCAACATCTCTGGCCAGCTGGACCTCTCCATCTACCCCGAGAGCATCTGCCTTCCTCTGCTGGACGGCCTCCTCCACTGGGCTGTGTGCCCCTCGGCTGAGGCCCAAGACCCCTTCCCCACGTTGGGGCCACACAGCGCAATGTCCCCCCAGAGACTGGTCTTGGAGACCCTCAGCAAGCTGAGCATCCAAGACAACAATGTGGACCTGGTCCTGGCCACGCCGCCGTTGGGTCGGTTAGAGAAGCTGTATGGGACCTTGGTGCGGCTGGTTGGGGAGAGAAAGGTGGCCGTCTGCAGGGAGATGTCGGTGGTGTTGTTGGCCAACCTGGCCCAGGGAGACAGCATGGCAGCGCGCGCCATTGCCGTGCAGAAGGGAAGCGTGGGAAACCTCCTGGGCTTCTTGGAGGACAGCCTGGCAGCCACCCAGCTACAGCAGAGTCAGAGCTCTCTGCTGCACCTGCAGGGGATGCACTTCGAGCCCACCAGTAATGACATGATGCGGCGGGCGGCCCGGGCCCTGCACGCCTTAGCCAAGGTGGAGGAGAACCACTCAGAGTTCACACTCTACGAGTCACGCCTCCTCGACCTCTCCGTATCACCTCTCATGAACTCGGTGGTGTCTCACGTCATCTGCGATATACTTTTTCTGATTGGCCAGTCATGACAGCTGTAGGGAGCTTTGGCTCCACCTCCTCTTGGTTTCGTCCCCCCCCTCACCCCCTGGTTACAACCTGGCTTGTATGTGTGTAGGGGGCAGGGAAAGTTCAAGTGACTGTTTTTAATTTATGCAAACCCTTCAGATTCCACTCTGAGCCCCCTTTCGCTGTTCTCACTCAAGGAGAAGGGACGTCACAAAGCTACAGTGGTGGATTTACAAACCAGAGACTCCACAAACTGTCACAACTTGTAACATTAATGCCAACTAGATGACAGAGTGGAGAACCTGGGTTTAGGAGTGTTCCACATGTTTGTTTGTTTTTTTTTGAGGGGGGGGGTGTATTTTTAATAAAGATAAATAGCTGAAAAACAAACTGTAACCAAAGTTGCTGTCTCGTTTACAGGAGATTTGGGGATAATGTGTGCCCTTGTGTGCCCGTCGAGCACAGTGAGTGAGTCAGACTGGTTCATGTTTGGAGGTAAAGCAGACTGAGGAACAGCCTGATCTGATGGCATAGTTGCTGTAATTGGATGCTTACCAGTCAGCCTACCACTCAGTAGGCTGTTGAGACGCCTTCGCTGGGGAGGCCTGTGCAGTAGATTGTAGGGCATTTTCTCTACCGTACTGCTCGAGTGTCAGGCATTCTGTAAAAAAGTTTCACACAGAAAAACGTTGCCAATGCAGCTCTACTAGAGTTAAAAGGTCATTTTAGTTTTCATGTTAAAAGCTAAAAAGGCTTTCCCCAAAGTACCGAGAACCTACTACAACACCCTTACCTCCTCTCTTTAGCCCTTGATTGTATGAATTGACCCTTGTAAAATAAATCACCTCTTAGGATTGGTTTTCAACTTCAGATGCAGCTTTGCTGTGGTGTATATATATGATATTGTACATTACACTTCCTTTCTGTGTCTGTTTCTGTGTCACTATTCCCACACATTTTGTTGATGAGGAATGGAAGGTGACCCATGAGTTTGGTTCCTGTCATCCAGTCCCTGCTGATAGACCCTTCTCCGGCCTCTCACTCCACGGCTCCTTAGTACGGCAGACTCAGATCAAATCTGTTATCTCCTCCTGGTACCACAAAAAAACTCTAGATGAAGAAACACACTTGACAATTCATTTCTCCAGGATTCTGCATATTTGTATTTCAAACTATGTAGCTAAAAACATGTAAATTCCTCCTTTTCCTTTTTTTGGCTCAATGAATATCAATTCAGTATGAAATCTTTATACTATATGTTCCACGTGGTAAGAATAAATGTACATTAAATCTTCATAAGATGTTTGGTTTTGTTCCGTTGGACTTGCAATGTCTTTCTCAGATGTACAATTTATTAAAAAGCAGTTTGTCTTTCACAATTTTTTTACAATCCCTGACCCTGTGAAAGTACTGGGTGTACATGTATTTTTTTTAAATTTTAGCCCAGTACTAGAACACTTGATTCAACTAATCGCCAAGCTTGATAAACTGAATCAGGTTATTATGTTAGAACTGGGCTGGGATAAAATCCTGCACACTGGTGTGCATTCCCCTTTGTCTCAGCTTCCTTGGTTATGACTGACTAGTTTCTAGGATTTGAATCAAGACAAACTAGTCGATTGTAGATAAATGATAAATCTATAATTTATATGGTAACGTAATTAGTATATTTATTTAAGGTCATAAGTTATTGTATTTCATTATGCAATAATGATAACTGATCATTCAAAGCAAATATTATTCCCCTCTAACAGCTGGAGACGATCTTTTTCATTCGAACTTTTATTTTGAAATAAAGAAAATTCCACCGGAAGTAAAATATAGCGGACCAACCAGTTCCAACAATAGAATATGAAGGGTTCTGACCTTAATGTCTAGGGTTCTGACCTGGCTCCTCTAATCAAAAGGTAAAGATATGTGTAACGTTTCATTTTTTTAATGAAAAAAAAAATAGACCGTGTGTGAATGTCAACGTTTCGTCCCGTTTGCCACCGTCTATTTCGAGTGCTTGTAGAGGCTGAAAATTGTGTTGCCTTCGTTCCATCCACACCAAGCTAGCTCGCGCTAGATATTGTTATGGGAAAGGCTGTTCATTGTAATGACAGATGGACGTGAAGACGGTTCTGCAATTCGCCGCCACCACAAGAGGCTTGTCACTACTAATACAGGTCAGTAATAATAATGTATCTAGTTTCAATAGTTGCTGGTTAACGACAACATGACGTCCACAGACTGGAGGACATGGATGTTAATCTGAAAAGTGTCATTGGTGTGTGCTTGTCATCTCATGTTTGCTATGCCTCCCTTTCAGGCTCTCTTAAATGCTGCAATCCCAGATCACGAAGCTGATGCATTCACTCCTCCACGTGCAGAGGAGCCTCGGCTTCTGGACCCTGCAGTGCAATGGTTTCTAGGGGGCCTTTCCCACTGGGATGCAGAGCATTTCCTCTTCATTGCTGAGAGGGGTTACCTGTATGAGCACAACTACGCCTTCTTCCCCCTGTTCCCTGTCATACTGCGGGGGCTTGCAGAGACTATACTACGGCCCCTCAGTGGCTGTCTTACACTGCGTGGACGCCTGCTACTGGCTGTTGCCTTTGGTAACAGCGCCCTCTTCCTGCTGAGTGTGGTAGCACTGTATGGACTCGGCCGTGTGGTGCTGCAGGACCGGCGTCTTGCTCTAGTCTCAAGTTTGCTCTACTGTCTCACCCCTGCCAATGTCTTCATGATGGCTGGTTACTCAGAGAGCCTGTTTGCTGCACTGACCTTCGGAGGCCTCTTTCTCCTTGAGAGAGGATACACCCTCAGAGCCTGCCTGGCTCTGAGTATAGCTACTGCTGCGAGAGCCAATGGACTTGTGAATGTAGGATTCTTGCTGTATCTGCCCCTGCAACAGGCCCTGTCTAAGATCTGGGTACTGCGTAAGGACAATAACAGGCACCACAAATGCCTCCACTACTCCTGGATCGTCGCTCGTCTCCTGTTCACGGCTGCATTGGGCACAGCAGTTATTGCGCTCCCCTTCTTGGTCTTCCAGTACTATGGGTACAGGGTGTTCTGTACACCCTCCCTCTCCTTGGAGCAGGTTTCCCCAGCCCTCATCCAGCTTGCTGAGGATAAAGGCTACAGGGTCCCTGACGAAAACGCGCCCCCACCCCTCTGGTGCCTGCGACCCCTCCCCTTGCTCTACTCTCATATCCAGGATGTGTATTGGGATGTGGGCTTCCTGCGCTACTTCCAGCTTAAGCAGATACCCAACTTCCTGCTGGCGCTGCCCATGGCAACTCTGGGCTTGGCGGCGGCCTACATATACTATAGGGCTAACCCAGCCAGGTGTCTGAGACTGGGGCTGTGGGACGGAGGGGCAAATAAACGTCCAGACAAACCCACACCTGGATTTTACAGCCCCAGGGTGTTTTTGTATGTGGTGCATGCTACAATGCTCCTGGGATTTGGAACATTCTGCATGCATGTGCAGGTAAGGAACTAATCAGTGGAAAATGTTTATGTAAGGGGATTTTAACAGGTCTAGTGGGGGAACAACAGTCACTATGTTAAGCAAATTGCTGCGTTTGAAGATTTCTATGAAATACTGGCAACTCGTCTAGTCCGTTAATCTTATTCTCTTTTACTGATTTCTCCAGGTTTTGACCCGGTTTCTGTCTTCCTCCTCCCCTGTACCTTTCTGGATCAGTGCCCACCTGCTCTTACTCTACGAGCCCCTCCTTCAGCGAAGGTCACCACCCACATACAATAAGGGGCAGCAGCGGGGGACACCTAGGACTGTCTTCTTGTACTTACCCCAAAACCCCATTGTTCATCTACTGTCCCGCTGGAAGACATGCTCTATTCCCACACGATGGATTCTAGGGTACTTCATCTCCTATTGGCTTATGGGCCTGGCACTGCACTGTAACTTCTTACCATGGACTTGACCTGACACTTTCTACTGAAGTGTGCACAAAATACTATTTGAGGGCAATAATAATAGCTCTGAAGCGTGTCATTTTCTGCCTGCTTCATAAATAGACAGTTCCGTTTTGAGATCGCAACTGGCTACTCCCCTCTGTTAGTGTTAGGCAATAAGGTTCAAGCGTTTTATTTGCACTCATCTCATTTTCAGAAAATTGCGTATTTCTTTAACAAGAAAAACATTGGATGGATTCGTAATCCAGCATTGATGCACTGATTATTCCATTCACTTAAAAGTTCCATTATATCAAATTGTCTCTGAAAATGTACAGGGTGCAGTTTGTGCTTTATGTGCATGTGTTATTGTATTTTTTGTTTACTAAAGAGATACTGTGTAATAAAGTATTGCTGTGTTTTTTAAGTTAATTAAAATAGTATGCATCACAAATAATTAGCGTTTATTGATAGATTCTGCTTGCAGCATTTCAACCATTGATTTCAGCACCACCGACAGCAAGCCTTTCTAGTTGAAAGACCTAGAAAGTTACGATCTTAAGTAAATGAAGCTAGCTAGCGAGCTTGCTGTATTTTATACAGACCATGCATGCTACTGTAGTTGACCTTCTGATAAAACTTGCATCATTACTCTAGAACATTACTAGCAAATGACATTGAAACGTTGAAAGGTGAGCAGTGCACATAATTATGGAGAGTCTAAAAACAGACGGTCTAAACTCAAAGGCGAGTGTGAATGTATTGTTTTGAATTATAATGACCCAACCGAAGCCGTGCGGGCGGGTTGTCCACTTTGACGCCTAGCTCAATTAGAACTCTACGTGTCTCTATATTTGCGTTGGCGCTGTAGTCACAAAACAAATGTCATTCACTTTTTTCAAGCTCATTTGAATTGGAAGTGGTAGCTGTCTGATGAGTATGCAGGCCATGGAAGAACTAGGACATGGGGCCGTGCATTATCTTGCTGAAACATGAGGTGATGCCAGTGGATGAATGGCACGATAATGGGCCTCAGGATCTTGTCACGGTATCTCTGTGCCGTCAATAAAATGCAGTTGTATTCATTGTCCGTAGCTTAAGCCTTCCCATACCATAACCCCACTGCCACCATGGGGCACTCTGTTCACAACGTTGACATCAGCAAACTGCTTACCCACACGATGCCATACTGGGATATATCCGTGAAGAGCGCACTTCTCCAGCGTGCCAGTGGCCTTCGAAGGTGAGCATTTTCCCACTGAAGTCAGTTATGACGCCAAACTGGAGCCAGGTCAAGACCCTGCTGAGGATGGCGAATATGCAGATGAGCTTCCCTGAGATGGTTTCTGACAGTTTGTGCAGAAATTGTTCGGTTGTGCAAACCCACACTTTCATCAGCTGTCTGGGTGGCTTGTCTCAGATGATCCCGCAGGTGAAGAAGCAGGATGAGGAGGTCCTGGGCTGGCATGGTTACACGTAGTCTGCGGTTGTGAGGCCGGTTAAGCGTCCTGCCAAATTCTCTAAAACAACGTTATGGTAGTGTCACAAGCCGGCTCATAGCCTGTGACAAAAATGAGGGGACACGAACAACAGGTATAGGCCAATTCAAAAGTGTTCTTTATTATAAACAAACTATTAACTCAATTTAAAAGTGTTCTTTATTATAAACAAACTATTATTAACTTAAACTAAGAAAAAGGAATGAGGTGTGGAAGTATCATGATGTAAGGTGTATGTAAAGTGCATGGATGCGCGAGTATGTGTGTGTGAACATGACTGAGTGAAAACTATGCAAAACTACAAAGGAACAAACAAATCATGAGCATACCTGGAGGAGCAGAGAGAGAGAGAAGTGATTAGTGAAACAGTTTAAATACTTAGAGCCCAGGTGACTCCAATCACTAACGACCCTCTGCCTGCAGGAGGAACCGCCCCCTGCACTGCAGAGGAGGAGCCGTGACAGTAGAGAAATTAATATTAAATTATCTGGCAACAGCTCTGGTGGACAGTCATCATGACAATTGCACACTCCCTCAACCTGAGGCCTTGTCAAAACTGCACATTTTAGTGGCCATTTGTTGTCCCCAGCATAAGGTGCACCTGTGTAATGATCATGTTTTTTTCCAGATTGGCGGCTACCACGTTCACTGTATCCTTGGAAGGTTTCATCCCATGTAGGAGCTGCACCTATTTTGCACAGTTCCAGGATAATATTGACCGGCCAAATTTCCAATGTGGAAACTCAGTTTATTGAGGAATGTCTGAGCTGGACATCCTGCTGACCAACCGTTTCGCCCACCTGCTTCCAGAGATTTCCTGCTCCATCATCTACCCTGTCTCCTGAGGGTCCAGCTCAGGGAGTTTCTACCACACACCTCTACCCCCGGGCTCCCTCACATCAGGCTTCGAGGGTGTCTGAGGCTCCAGCATCCCACCCTGCTCTGAGTTTCTATTGATTATGTGGGTCCCCCATCTCCCGTCGGTCCTCAAGGAGGCACAGAAAAGGCCAAACATCCACAGCCATTCCGCAATAAAACACATTTAGAATCAAGGCAGGTAAAATATCAATAGTGGGATGGCGCTAAATACCTTTCAGGTGGGACTAGGACTATGAGATGGAGTCTGTATAATTGGGCTTCAAGGCCCGTTTTAAAAAAGTTCAGATGGACAGGGAGAGTATTTCAAAGGGAGCAGAAGGCTCTGTTTTCCATAGTTCGGAGACGTGTCTTGGGGACTTGAAGCAGTAGGGATTGGCTGGAGCGGAGATTGCAAGGTGGCTCGGCGATGTAGGTGGGGCTCAATCCGTTCAAGGCTTTAAATACAAGCAGGATGATTTTAAAGTCGATCCTGTAGTTGACCGGTAGCCAGTGGAGTTGGACCAGGTTCGGGGTGATATGGTCTGACTTCTTGGTCCTGGTCCCTGGCAGCACTGTTCTTGATTAGTTAGTCGTTCCGAGAGAAGATAAAGGCGTGGATGAGTTTCTCTGCATCTGTCTAGGAGAGTGATGTATGACCCAGGCAATGTTTTTTAGAAGGAAAAATGTTATAACATGTTTTTTTATGTGGGCATCGAAGGACATAAAAGTATCAAACTTGACTCCCAGGTTGGAGATGAGAGGACCGATAGATGGCCTGGCCGTTGATTGTAGGGAAGATGTTTCCAGCACTGGTGACCTGCTTGGGTGTCCCAATAAGCATAGCCTCAGTCTTGCTACTGTTCAACTGAAGAAAGTTCTCTCATCCATGCCCTAGGCAGCTGCTGAGTTTTACTGGAGCGGAGATGGTGTCCAGTTTGGTGTTAATGTAAACCTGGGTATCGTTAGCGTAGCAGTTGATGTTAGTCTCTGAGGATTTGGCCCGAGAGGGAGCATGTAAATTAAAAACAGGATAGGCCACAGCACTGACCCCTGTGGGATGCCGCATGTCTGCAGACTACTCAGATCTGGACTCTCCAATAGTGATGCATTTCTTCCTATTGGAGAGGAAGGGGAGGTTGGAGATGGACCTGTAGTTGGATATGATATCCTGGTCAAGGTTGGGTTTCTTCAGTAAGGGTGTGACTGCAGTTTTGAAGATCGATGTTGATCAGGGTGGTGACAAACATAAGCAGGCTAGATGAGCAGGTTTTGAGTAGGGATATGGGGTAGGGTTATGGGAGCAAGTGGTAGCCTGTATGACTTCAACTACTATGAAGATCCTGCCTCGTTTTGTTTTGGCCTACAGTACCCTCCACATGTCCCATCACCTCCAATGCAGAATAAGCATTCTGGTAGTTTGGAACTCCTGTCTGGAGAGCAACATCTTAAATGGAATTCAATCAGGTTTTAGGTCTGGCCACAGCACTGTTTCAGCAACATTGAAGGTTTTAAATGACATCCACTGTGCTCTTGATAAGAAGTTACATTGTGTGTCTGTCTTTATTGATTTGTCGAAGGCTTTTGACACCGTGGACCATGCTGTATTAGTGCAAAGGTTAAAATGTTGTGGAATTACTGGTCATGCTCTAGATTGGTTTATAAATTATCTATCAAATCGTACACAATGTGTAATGGCGGATGGTTGTAAATCTGAGTCCATAGAGGTGTGCTCAGGTGTTCCGCAAGGTTCTATTTTGGCCCACTGTTCATTTTTATGCAGATGATACTGTTCTTTATTCAAGTGGTAGTAGTTTATCTTTAGCTTTTGAAAATGCCCAAAGAACATTTAACATCATACAACAGAATATGTATGATTTAAAGCTGGTTCGAAATTCGGGTAAAACAAAATGCATGGTATTTTCAAATGCCAGGCATATTACTAATCATGTCATTGTTACATTGGCCTGGACATACTATAGTGCAAGTTAAAGTGTACAAATATTTGGGTGTGTGGGTTGATGATAAGCTGAGCTTCACTGTGCATGTAGAGAACTTGATAAGGAAGCTCAAGCTGAGAATAGGTTTTTATTACCGGCATAAGGCTTGTTTTTCTTTTGAGGCCAGGAAGGAGCTGGTACGATGTACATTACTGGCGGTTTAAGATTTTTGTGATGTTATATATATGCAGGCCTCAACCACTACCCTGAGAGTACTTGATTCAGTGTATCATGCAGCCCTCAGGTTCATTACAAATCAAAAATGTCTCATTGTGATCTCTACAGCGCTGTTGGCTGGTCATCATTGACCTTGCGTAGGCGTTAACACTGGTATACACTGATTTATAAGGCCATATTGGGTAAAATACCATTTTATCTCTGTTCTTTTTTAGTCAAGTCGGTAAATAAATATCAATTACGGTCCATTCTCATTTGCTTCGAACTTAGAACAGGTCATGGTAGAAATAGTTTTAGTTACTTAGCTCCATGGTCCTGGAATTCTCTCCTGAACATTTTAAAATTTGATGATCTAGTTTCATTGGTGGAGTTTAAACACTTGATCGATGTATATATCACAGAAGAGTGTAATTGTTTTTAGGACAGCTGTTTTTAGTAAAGAGTTTCGTGTTTTTAATGTAATATGTAATTGTTGTACTGTATGTGTGTTTTTATAGTTTTGTTTAATGTTGTGTTAGTGTATGTAAGTTATTTTGTCTGAAACATTGTTCCCTCTGCTGCTATTGGACCAGGTCTCTCTTGGAAAAGAAATGTTATCTCAATGAGAAAAACCTGTATAAATAAAGGTAAAATAAAATGAGAACAGTAGGACACCCATATCTCCCACTAGCTCTTCCATGGAGTCTCCAAAATCCAATCTACTGAAAAAGTTTGAGAGCATCGTTTTGGCGGTCATCTGGAGGGCAGTGAAGGATTTACATTTTAGTAATTTAGCAGATGCTTATCCAAAGCAATTAGGGTTAAATGCCTTGCCCAAGGGCACATCAGTTTTTTTGCACCTTGTCAGCTCTGGGATTCGAAACAGCAACCTTTCAGTTACTGACCCAATGCTCTAACCGCTAGGCTACCTGCCACCCTATGATGTTACTAATATGTCAGAGGAGACAAAATACAAAACAAAACAAAGTGAGTAGAGAGCCCAGGGATGTCAATGCTATTATGGAGCCTGGCCCTAAAGCCAACAATGCTGAGAACATAATTCATGTACATAGGACACAAACAAAGACAGAGAGTACATATGAAAGCAATCTTGACAGTTCTGATAGGGAGGCGAGCCCCAGCCAACATGTATGTCCCATAAGCATGTCCAGGACAAACTACGTGTCCAATGAGCTGGTAAACCATGCTGGAGAATGTTAGCTCTATGATTGCCAAGGAGGAAATTGAGGTAATCTCTATGGCTGAGTTTGAGAAATCCATCCAGTCATCTAGCAGGTCATCCAGCCAATCATCCTGTTCCTTTGACCTCAGACGAGGTACTTTGTTGTGTGTCAGATGGCCAGGCCCACCACAGAGGGCAGAGGAGGACGCCAGCTTTGATTGCAAGCTTCTGGGCGGACATTGCTCCAATATGACCTCTCCTACACCCCTAGCGTTGAAAGAAGAACTGACACTGGTGAGATTGAACCTTATGCTGATGAAATCATCAGTGTTATCTTGCAGAACATTGAGTAAAATACTGAGGACGAAGGTGTAAGTGAACTGAAGAATGAGCCTATGAAAATCAGACAAGTGACACCACACAGACATTGGTAGCGATCTTGTGTTGTCAGGCTTCCAAATACGCCATCATGCAGTCAAGGTAGCTCACAGTATATTCCAGAAGATCAAAATGCATCCTGGCAAGATAGAGCAGGGCGATATCCAGACGGGTGGACAGCAAAGAGCAGGTGGATGGCATCCTTGTTCTAGAGATTGTTGAAAATGCATTGGAGAAGCTGGATGATCATGTGAGGAGGGATTCCTCTGAGACAGACGCTTCTAAATAGGAGTCAAGGAATATCAGAGAACTTCAAACTAAAGATGAAAAGGATCTCAATTTAGCCAGTCAGGGCTGTCCTCGAAAAGGTTGTGGCAAAATTTGGCAGCTCCAGGGAAGACATTCCATCGCTGAACTTACCATCCAACCACTGCAGCCCAAAAGTTTCCATGTGTGCTGTAAGGAGTTGGAGAGTGCTCTCTTCTTTGGCTGCCGACATCATATCTGTGGTCCTGAATAAGCTCGTGGAGACCTCTGGTGGTAAAACAGCTGCTTCCTCAAATCACATGGAGATAAAGAACCTTGTCCGAGCATTGTCTTCCAAAAACCCAGAATCTCTTCCGACAGACTTATCAGGGTCTCAAATTGAATTGGTGTCAGAGGAAATACTTCAAAACATTGTTGGAAAGCTAAAAAAGATAATCAGTCAGGAGTTTGAGTAATTCAGGGGAACAAACAGAGTTTGGTTTTCCATGTGAAGCTCAGGATTTTGTTGAAGAAATCTTACAGACACTCAAAGGTCCAGGGTCAGACATTAGTCAGTATGGGCCAAAGGCTATTGACCATGTATCCTCCTCTATATCTTAGACCTTATTTATTCAAACACACACGTGAGACTCGCTTCCATAAAGACATTGCAAAGATACCTCGTAAACATCACGTCACCATTGGGAATGAGACCCTGGTCTCAATTGGGCTACCCTGAATAAAACAAAGTGTAGAAATAAAACAGCTCACCTGCTCTCTAATTCCCTGCGTGACTAGCACAGAGCTGGCCAAGTTCCGTGGCTCGCTCTCAAAGTCAGCTACGTCTCTTCTGAAGGAGACATATGGTGAGCGATCCACAAACCTCAAGACGGAAAGGGAACTTCCAGCCTGCATCTCATATCAAAGATTTGAAAACCTGGTGATACAGCCTTACATGTATGTAAAATAACCTAGTGATACATCCTTATGTAAATAGCATAGACATCATTGTACAGAGAGTTACAGTAGAGGCGTTGTCCCCTATTGCACATGGACACACAAAGGAGTGTAACCAGGAAGCTAAACATCCTTTGTCTGAAGTCAAAACTAAGACAATACCTCAAACAATGCAGTGGCCCCTGAGAACAAGCGGCCCTTGACACTGATTGCAGTCGTACTACAGATACCTGTCAGCGAAACTACATGCAAAGCTAACAATATCCTCCATGTACTTACTCAAGTCCATAGTGGAGAAGTTTGTGAAGGTGATGGATCAGTGCAAGCTACCGGACATCCTCTCATGTCAGTCAGAGTAGGGAGTGCTATGAGCGAAATGCAGCCTTCCTAGAGTGGTGACGCTGAGCTGCTGATCAGTCTGAACTTCAGGCATCAGGGGAGGAGCTGAAGATGAACACAAAGAGCTCAATGATTCATCACCTTCACTCTGTGATGTTGTGACCAAGTCTGTGATGATTTCTTTGCTGTGGGATAACTCTCCCCAGGCCTCAACAAGCAACACATGTAAGTCCACAACTATCATCTTATTTAAAAGGTAAAAAGTTCACGCCTCTCTATTGGCGAGGCACTTTTCTGACCAACCAAATTATATTATTACATAGGTCTACCACAGCTTCAGTTTTTGTAGAGCAAATGTATCCTTTATGGAGAGGGTTGGTGGGTGCTGATATTTTTCCTATTTCACACATGTACCAGTGTGTATTAATATACGTGTGAATTGGAAATTTGTTTTTTGCATATCCCCCGGAGAGTGCGTTCACGGCCTTGAGTGTATTTACTCACATTAACCTTTACTAATAAGTACAGAATGAATTCCCTCAATAGAAATTAGATATGTAAGTATGAGAATAAAATATATATTAGCGCCTGTTCCATGTTAATAATTTGTAGTCTATGCTTTTATGATTCATGTTATGTAGGTGTTAAAATAGGCTGCTTTTATGGAATGGAAGTTAATTGAAAAACATCAAACATGTTGTGAGCATTGAGCAGTAATTGATCACTGTGCTGCCATCCTGTTAGAAGGTAACAGATTATTTTATTACAATGGTTAAAATTTATTTTCATTGTGTTCCATGGTGTTATTCGCCCCCTAGTGGAGCTTTCTGGTACTTAGAAAGACTACGCAAACAGGAAGTAGGGAATTCGTTCTGCACGCATAGAAGCAGCTAAAAACAACGCTACGGTGCAGGTCTTTCAGTGTAGTTATTTCTTGTCACGCTTCAGCCTTGGAAAATATTTGTTTTTTAAATTCGATTCAAGCATTTAGCTAATGATGATAATCTTGTTATTGATAGAGTTGCTTACATATCAATGTTGGTTGGTTGCATTTATTCACAAATTGCAATGCCTTTCATGTATGCCGTTAGCTGTATTACTTTGCTCGTGCGTCATGCAAACGAATTGTAAAATATACAATACTGTAGTTTTGTTACTGTTTCTAGTGTAATATGCTTTGTTATTCTATATAGATGATTGTACATTATTAGAGTAATGAAAGGAGTTAGCCAATTACCATATGAGTAACAATTAGCTATATGGTTTGGCATCAGGCCAGATGCATGGTGCCTTAGCACGTGCTTTGTATTTATGCAACTTCAATTGTATAATGTACAGCTACAGTATGTCGGTGTGAATTGAATACTAAAGTATATTATTTTCTGTATTTTGCAGTTTTACAACATAAACGTTTACAATATATTCATTCAAGAAAAGTCACGCCTTGGGAGATTTATTGAAGACTTAGTTGTTAGCTATCTGTCTAGTTTTGCATGGGAAAGCAACTCAAGGGCAGAATAATCACACAAAAAAACATGTGGGCATTGATCAGTAGTAATTACATTTTTATTAAATTAAGGCTACAATGTTAATTCCTATAAACTATTTGGTTAATCAAAAATATACTTAAAAAATGAAACTGGTAGTTTATTTGAAAGTGACCAAAGAGATTTTGGATAAATCCGATGCATTATTACATCATGTGCATTGGTACCATAAAGATAGTGACTGTTACATCACTATTACATCATAGAAACGGTTCGTCAGTGTGGCATTATTATAACAGAGTGATGGTTATCAATAACTTGATCATTTTTTCCTGAGGGTAAGAGAAACGTATCCACTGAAAACCTTTTCAAATAGAAATAGAAGCTATTGCAGCTGCAACAATGTCATGATCTGTACACTAGTCATGTTAAAGAAGATTATTGGCTTGGTGGCCATTTGGTCACCATGTTGTATGACTTCAACACCACAGATTACGTTTCACTTACCCCTGTGTTTTTCAGATGTGAAAAGGATCATGTGGTCTAAATGTGTGAAACCTGAGCTTCCCTGGCACAGTAAGGCTGCCAGCAGTGTGAGAAGGTCTTTTAGGAAGACGTCACCAGTCAAGACCGCCGTGCACACTGAACAGGAGCCACACATCAAAGCCACCCAGAATGAGGGAAAACCCAGCCAGTCACAGGCCAAACACCATGAGACACCCGTATGGGCCCAGAGAACCAAGGAGCAAATTAAAAGTGCATTGGAATCCCCAGCCAATAAGGAGCCAACCTTAACAACTGCACCACAAACACCTGACTTTGGCAACAAGGCAGGATGGTTTAATGTACTTGAGAACCAACCCAGGCCAAAGTCAGCCCGGCAGAGTGTGAGGGTCCAACAGATGACACCAGATGACGACAGTCTATTTTCTTTTCTTGAGAATCAACACGCTCAGCAAGTTGAAACAATTGATGATATTGTGACCTGCTTAATAGGCGAAATCTATTACGATGAGACAGGTACCAAACTAGACACCGCCATTCCTGGCCTGAGTGAAACAGCTTTGGACCTCATTGATAATGTGGTTGATGAGCTAAAGAACACCCCAAGTGACCTGTTTGGTTTACATACCGACGAGTCTCTGGTCCTCCCATCTAGTTATAAACATCAGGTGGCCAAGAGTGTTCACAAAGAATTGCTTTCCTGCACTGGTTCCCAAGAAAGCTTGTGGAAGGCTGTATCCTCGGGACACATGGTGAAAGAGATTTCCAGCTCAATCTCTCTGGAGGTGTCCAAAGTAACCAGCAGGATTGGGGCTGTCTATCACACTAGTGTCGATCACACTGATAGTCCAATCTCACCCGGCCCCAGAACGGACACCAATGCTTCCTCGGTGTCCTGTGCAGCCTCCGACATCTCTGAAGATCTTGTCCTCAGAATCCTAGACTTCATATCATACTGTCGGTCACCAGACAGCACCTGGAATGGGCCACAGAGCCGATGCTCCACTGACATGACCGGAGATCTCATGGATGCAGTCATGGTGGAGCTCTTCACTAACACAGCTATGCTGACGATTCCAGTAGGTGAGCACCAGCAAAAATGGTGCAAACCCTCCCTTACAGATCTGGAGAAAGCTGCCAGATTAGTGTATAAGAAGATGGTAAAGGAAACTGGCTCAGCTGAGGCTTTGCAAGACGCTCTCAAGCTCAGAAGGAAGCTTGTAGTCACAGCATTGACTGATATAGTGGCAAAGCAAGTGTACAAGCTCTTCTCAGAACAGGAGTCAGACTCCACATATCTCCCAGACCAAACCAGCCACAAAGATGACTGCCCTGTTACAAGCCACAGTAACAGACGACTCACACCTGAGCTTGCTGCTCCTCAATCTGCCAGTGAGTGCATAGTGAACTGCAAGGCTGTGTGGGAGATCATCTCCAGACTGCTGCAGGAGATTTGTCCTAACGTGCCCATGGAAGAGAAGCCCCACCTTTATGCTCAGGATCTTCTTCATAGTGCTATAAATAAGCTGTCTGAGTCTCCAGGGGTAACCGTTTGTGCTGATGAGACTATCTGTGACATCTGCCGCCATCCACAGGCCATTGAGTTAATCTGCGGTCGTGTTCTGGAGTGCCTGCAATTTCAGATTAACCTCATGGGCTACAATTTAAACTCTGCCCTGGATGCACAAGATGAGGCTCTCAGCTACTTCATTGTTGCTCATCTTGTGCAAGAGACCCTGCTGTTGATCTCAAATCAGACCAATGGCAGCTCCCCTGAAGTAGACTCAGGTTCCCACCGTCAACCTGAGAGTCAAACACAACCATGTGTAGTGAGCAGCAAAGTAAATTATGAAGAATGGCCCACTTGTCAGTCAAACATCACTATACCAAAGGGCCCTTCCACCATTTCTGCAAGCAAGGGCTTGTCACCTAGGGCTTGCCTTTCCACTGTTTCTGCAACCAAGGGCCTAACACAGATGCCAGGTCAAACGCCACCATATGCAGTGAGCAGCAAAGTCAATTATGAAGAATGGCCCACTTGTCAGTCAAACATCACTATACCAAAGGGCCTTTCCACCATTTCTGCAAGCAAGGGCTTGTCACCTAGGGCTTGCCTTTCCACTGTTTCTGCAACCAAGTGCCTACCACAGATGCCAGGTCAAACGCCACCATATGCAGTGAGCAGCAAAGTCAATTATGAAGAATGGCCCATGTGTCAGTCAAACATCACTGTATCAAAGGGCCTTTCCACCATTTCTGCAACCAAGGGCTTGTCACCTAGGGCTTGCCTTTCCACTGTGTTTGCTACCAAGGGCCTACTACAGATGCCAGGTCAAACATACACTGGCAGAAGAAGGCACACAGTCCTGAGTGTGAAAATAAAAAAGGTACAGTATGTGCTTATGCAGTAACAGATTGGAAATCCCCCAAACTATCAAACATAAATTTCACTGAAGTGACTTCATGTTTATTTGACTTAAAATGTCATACACTTTATTTTATGCAGTTCTGTACACATTCTTTCACAGCTCAAGGATTTAACCATGCGTTTGTATGTCAATACAGCACTCTCACAGAGGAATTCATATCACACCGTCAGAAAGGATCATTCGGTTGAAGAAAATGCAGAGAGAGTCATCTTCTGAGGTCTCATCAGGTTTGAACCATGTATTTGCTTTCAACAAGTTTATCTCTACTTCTTAAGGAATTATATTCTGGTAAATTGTTGTAGAAAGTATTGACTGTCTAATTATATTCTCAGTGGAGATGTTTTCTGAAAGCCATGGACACAGAAGAGGGTGTTTTGGATGGCTCCTCTCTAAGCTGATGTGCACTGAAGACATCCACTGGTTCGAGTAATGTTTGAGTGTAACCAAACATTCAAACCTAAGCTGAATGACAAATACAAGTTGAAGGGTGGAGGAATGTAAATAAATCAAAGCAAGTCTACTTTGACCTATTATTGTGATTCAGTAACAGGTGATTTCACCGTGGTTTTAGTAAGTCATAGAATTCCCATTATATGTATAGTCATTTCGGCGGCCGACCTTCCACAGCTAGCTAAGTATATGACGCAAAGATTATTTGTTGGTTTGAATGATGCCTGATCAACAGCATGGCCTATTATGAACACAGTGCCAGAAACATTCCATAAAAAAAATATACAATGCCTTTCAGAAAGTATTCTCACTAGGACAATAACCTAAAATGCACGGCCAAATCTACACCGGAGTTGCTTGCCAAGAAGACACTGAATGTTCACGAGTGGCAGAGTTACAGTTTATACTTAAATCTGCTTGAAAATCTATGGCAAGACCTTGACATGGTTATCTAGCAATGATCAACAACCAATTTGACAGAGCTTGAAGAATAAAAAAAAAAAAGAATGAAGAAATGTTGCGCAATCCAGGTGTGGAAAGCTCTAAGAGACTTACCCAGAAAGACTCACAGCTGTAATCGCTGCCAAAGGTGCTTCTACAAATATGTACGTATGCAAATGAGATATTTCTGTACTTAATTTTCACAACATTTGCAAAAAAAAATTGAAACATGTTTTCACTTTGTCATTATGGGGTATTGTGTGTAGAAAAAAAACTATTCAATCAATTTAGAATTCAGGTTGTAACACAACAAAATGTGAAATAAGTCAAGGGGTATGAATACTTTTGGAAGGCACTGTATATTTTGAAATGCTATAAAAGGAAGAACAATTAGTGTGACAGCAAAAATTATAATTTTTTATTTGGGGGATGGGGGAAGGTCTGTTAGAAGTTAGTAGAGCTCTTTAATTTTCTTAGTAGAGTTATATGGTGCGGTGGCGTATTGCTGCCACTCAAATTTGTTTTATGTCATGTCACAAGTAGAGATGAAACGGTATGAAAATTTCATATCACGATTATAGTGACCAAAATTATCACGGTTATCAGTATTATCACAGTATTGTTAAAATGTGCTGGAAATGTTAAAAAAGTACTGATACACATTCTGAAATAATTTCACCAAGTTTTATATTTAAAACCAACAAACAACAAATAAAATTAGCAGCACTATGCACTTTTTGCATTGTGCATAAACACTAAACTAATAAACATTAACATTAAAGATGGCACCATGTGGCCATGAGAGGTAAAAGTTTCCCTAGTGCAGGTTTTAATGAACACAACCTTAAGTAAGCAAATCAAATGTGCATATAAAAGCAACAGAAGTAAAGCAATGTGCATGTAAGAACAATACAACCATATGTAAACAAATCCAATGTGCATGTAAGAACAATACAACCATATGTAAACAAATCCAATGTGCATGTAAGAACAATACAACCATATGTAAACAAATCCAATGTGCATGTAAGAACAATACAACCATATGTAAACAAATCCAATGTGCATGTAAGAACAATACAACCATATGTAAACAAATCCAATGTGCATGTAAGAACAATACAACCATATGTAAACACAGCCAATGTGCATGTAAGAACAATACAACCATATGTAAACAAATCCAATGTGCATGTAAGAACAATACAACCATATGTAAACACAGCCAATGTGCATGTAAGAACAATACAACCATATGTAAACAAATCCAATGTGTATGTAAGAACAATACAACCATATGTAAACAAATCCAATGTGTATGTAAGAACAATACAACCATATGTAAACACAGCCAATGTGCAACAGTATAACTTTAGACCGTCCCCTCGCCCCGACCGCGAACCAGGGACCCTCTGCACACATCAACAACAGTCACCCACGAAACATCGTTACCCATCGCTCCACAAAGGCCACGGCCCTTGCAGAGCAAGGGGCAACACTACATCTAGGTTTCAGAGCAAGTGACGTAACTGATTGAAACGCTACTAGGGCGTACCCGCTAACTAGCTAGCCATTTCACATCCGTTACATAAGAACAATACAACCATATGTAGACAAATCCAATGTGCATGTAAGAACAATACAACCATATGTAAACACATCCAATGTGTAGGTGTTGACGTTAAAATAACAACACAAAATAGGTAAACAAATGAAATGAACAGCACTGGTTGTATGTCCGTTCTCTCCTTCATACAGAAATAAGGTGCTGCTGGCCTAACATCCTGTATGTATGCATCTTTGTTCACTTGAGATTGAAATGTAAAAATGTCAGCATATTTACTTTGTCTGGTTTAAGCAGTGACCTGCAAGAGGAGACAATGTGCCCGCTGGCACTGAACACTCTCTCTGATGGCACGCTGGTTGCTGGGATGCACAAAAGCTTACTGGCAACCCTGGCAAGGTGAGAAAGCTCTGATGCATGGCCCCTCGTTGTTTCATTCTAATTATTATTACACACACACAGTCTATCTTCTGTGTTGCATTTGAGTAATTGCAATGAGCCCAACAATTGACATAAATACAAGAGTCTTGTATAGGAGTCTACAATGTTTCTCCAGTTGGAACACTTTAACAACCAAGTCCACGACTGCCGAATTTTAAATAAACAAAATATGTTGGTTGAGTGACTAAACTACATAACGTGTTATCGTGTGCAATGGGCGGATAGAGCCTGCAGACACACGACGTGTAACAGGTGTAAAATATACTTTCTATTTAACCGAAAATCCCTAATTTATTTTAATTTATTATTTAAAAGTTATTTTGAGATCTATTACACTACTTTCAAGAGTGAATTAATTTATTGTATTTATTTTCTAATTTGTGTTAATGCTGTGATGTCATCAACGGGAGCCATGATTTTACTCCTCAATTTGCTCAGAGCGTGATGAGGAGAATTATGTGTTATGTATGCTCCGGTCTTTTGAATGCCTATGTTCGCAAATATTCACAAATGCTCAAGAAAAGACAAGCAAACGTTATATTGTCACTGATTTAGTGTTGCATTACTGTTTATAGTAATATATATTTAGGTGAATGGGAATAATGTTCGAGTGCAACTTTGCATGGCTCACCCAGCTACCGTTAGCTTTGTTGCGGGAGTGGGTCTCTTCCAGGTGCCGGCAGCATGAGTTTTCTGATGATTTTCTTACAGGTATTCTGCACTATCTTTTGTCTTTTATTAGGCAACTATACTTGTATAGGAGTCCAGGCGGCAGCATTAACTTTTGCCTTGTATTTGTACCCATTCCATGCAGGTATGTTGTGAAATGTGACGATTTTGTATTTCATGTTTAATGTGCCTAGTTAGCTGTCGTTAAAAGATGGTGTTGCTTCATTAGTATGCCTCCGGTATAATGGTAAAATAGTACACTCTAAGAAATATTGAGCACTTATTAGTAGATTATTGGTGTACAACATTTATAAAACGAAATGGGAGTCTTTTGAAAAAATGAACATGAACATTTTGTACAATGTATTTTTTTGTTGATGCTTTTACTCCTGAGTTTGCTCACAGCGTGATGAGGAGAGGCAAATATACTTGTAAGGGAGTCCAGACGGCAGCATTACATTTTGCCTTGTATTTATACCCATTCCATGCAGTCATTAAAAGAGAGACAACCTGCAGAATTGTGTCCAGAGCCTTATCTTCCACCTACACCTTACCAGAACACAACGCAGAAAGGTACCGGTACAGAGTCGGTTACATTGGTGCCGTGACCCGGATCAACATGGATCATTGTGAATCGGCGTTGATCAACACCAGCTTGGTCGCCGGGAGTTGCTATGCTATAAATAGGTTGGAAGTGAAATATCTTACACACACAAGGGAAAAAAACGAATGTTTGTTGGGTATATCTCTTAGATTAACTGATTCATTTGAAATTGTTGATACATATATTTCATTTTATTTGTGTATATTGATAGTGAATATGACTTATATTGTTGGAAAAGGAGACTGTGTTTTCGGTGATGAGCTTGTACTGGGTCTTGGGAGAGGGAGGTTTTTCAGGGAGTTGCCTCAGACCCCAGCTAGAACTATTTTTTATTTATTTTTTATTTAACCTTTATTTAACCAGGTAGGCAAATTGAGAACACGTTCTCATTTACAATTGCGACCTGGCCAAGATAAAGCAAAGCAGTTCGACACATACAACAACACATAGTTACACATGGAGTAAAAACAAACATATAGTCAATAATACAGTGAAAAAATAAAAAAAATAAGTCTATATACAATGTGAGCAAGTGAGGTGAGATAAGGGAGGTGAAGGCAAACAGATATATGTATAAATAAATAAAAATATAAAAAGGCCATGGAGGCGAAGTGAGTACAACACAGCAAGTAAAATAAAAACTAAAAAAAAAACTAAAAAAAACACTGGAATGGTTGGTTTGCATTGGAAGAAAGTGCAAAGTAGAGACAGAAATAATGGGGTGCAAAGGAGCAAAATAAATTAATAAATAAATACAGTAGGTAAAGAGGTAGTTGTTTGGGCTAAATTGTAGATGGGTTATGTACAGGTGCAGTAATCTATGAGCTGCTCTGACAGCTGGTGCTTAAAGCTAGTGAGGGAGATAGGTGTTTCCAGTTTCAGAGATTTTTGTAGTTCGTTCCAGTCATTGGCAGCAGAGAACTGGAAGGAGAGGCGTCCAAAGGAAGAATTGGTTTTGGGGGTGACTAGAGAGATATACCTGCTGGAGCGCGTGCTACGGGTAGGTGCTGCTATGGTGACCAGCGAGCTGAGATAAGGGGGGACTTTACCTAGCAGGGTCTTGTAGATGACCTGGAACCAGTGGGTTTGGCGACGAGTATGAAGCGAGGGCCAGCCAACGAGAGTGTACAGGTCGCAGTGGTGGGTAGTATATGGGGCTTTGGTGACAAAACGGATGGCACTGTGATAGACTGCATCCAATTTATTGAGTAGGGTTTTGGAGGCTATTTTGTAAATGACATCACCGAAGTCGAGGATTGGTAGGATGGTCAGTTTTACAAGGGTATGTTTGGCAGCATGAGTAAAGGATGCTTTGTTGCGGAATAGGAAGCCAATTCTAGATTTGACTTTGGATTGGAGATGTTTGATGTGGGTCTGGAAGGAGAGTTTACAGTCTAACCAGACACCTAGGTATTTGTAGTTGTCCACATATTCTAAGTCAGAGCCGTCCAAAGTAGTGATGTTGGACAGGCGGGCAGGAGCAGGCAGCGATCGGTTGAAGAGCATGCATTTGGTTTTACTTGTATTTAAGAGCAGTTGGAGGCCACGGAAGGAGAGTTGTATGGCATTGAAGCTCGCCTGGAGGGTTGTTAACACAGTGTCAAAAGAAGGGCCAGAAGTATACAGAATAGTGTCGTCTGCGTAGAGGTGGATCAGAGAATCACCAGCAGCAAGAGCGACATCATTGATGTAAACAGAGAAGAGAGTCGGTCCAAGAATTGAACCCTGTGGCACCCCCATAGAGACTGCCAGAGGCCCGGACAACAGACCCTCCGATTTGACACACTGAACTCTATCAGAGAAGTAGTTGGTGAACCAGGCGAGGCAATCATTAGAGAAACCAAGGCTGTCGAGTCTGCCAATGAGGATGTGGTGATTGACAGAGTCAAAAGCCTTGGCCAGGTCAATGAATACGGCTGCACAGTATTGTTTCCTATCGATGGCGGTTACGATATCGTTTATGACCTTGAGCGTGGCTGAGGTGCACCCATGACCAGCTCTGAAACCAGATTGCATAGCGGAGAAGGTGTGGTGTGATTCGAAATGGTCGGTAATCTGTTTGTTGACTTGGCTTTCGAAGACCTTAGAAAGGCAGGGTAGGATAGATATAGGTCTGTAGCAGTTAGGGTCAAGGGTGTCCCCCCCTTTGAAGAGGGGGATAACCGCAGCTGCTTTCCAATCTTTGGGGATCTCAGACGACACGAAAGAGAGGTTGAAGAGGCTAGTAATAGGGGTGGCAACAATTTCAGCAGATAGTTTTAGAAAGAAAGGGTCCAGATTATCTAGCCCGGCTGATTTGTAAGGGTCCAGATTTTGCAGCTCATTAAGAACATCAGCTGACTGTATTTGGGAGAAAGAGAAATGGGGAAGGCTTGGGCGAGTAGCAGAGGGGAGGGCAGTGCTGTTGTCCGGGGTAGGGGTAGCCAGGTGGAAAGCATGGCCAGCCGTAGAAAAATGCTTATTGAAATTCTCAATTATAGTGGATTTGTCGGTGGTGACAGTGTTTCCTATCTTCAGGGCGGTTGGAAGCTGGGAGGAGGTGTTCTTATTCTCCATGGACTTTACAGTGTCCCAGAACTTTTTTGAATTTGTGTTGCAGGAAGCAAATTTCTGCTTGAAAAAGCTAGCCTTGGCTGTTCTAACTGCCTGTGTATATTGGTTTCTGGCTTCCCTGAAAAGTTGCATATCACGGGGGCTGTTCGATGCTAATGCAGAACGCCATAGGATGTTTTTCTGTTGGTTAAGGGCAGTCAGGTCAGGAGAGAACCAAGGGCTATATCTGTTCCTGGTTCTAAATTTCTTGAATGGGGCATGCTTATTCAAGATGGTGAGGAAGGCATTTAAAAAAAATGACCAGGCATCCTCTACTGACGGGATGAGATCAATATCCTTCCAGGATACCCCGGCCAGGTCAATTAGGAAGGCCTGTGTAACAGATGTATAGTGTACTCTCCACGTGACGTCCGGCAAAGACAAGAAGACGAGTCACGGCACCAGTGTAACAGTATAACTTTAAACCGTCCCCTCGCCCCGACACGGGCGCGAACCAGGGACCCTCTGCACACATCGACAACGGTCGCCCACGAAGCACGGTCGTTACCCCTCGCTCCACAAAAGCCGCGGCCCTTGCAGAGCAAGGGGCAACCCTACTTAAAGTCTCAGAGCAAGTGACGTAACTGATTGAAATGCTACTAGCGCGGACCCGCTAACTAGCTAGCCATTTCACATCCGTTACACTCACCCCCCTTTCAACCTCCTCCTTTTCCGCAGCAACCAGTGATCCGGGTCAACAGCATCAATGTAACAGTATAACTTTAAACCGTCCCCTCGCCCCGACACGGGCGCGAACCTGGGACCCTCTGCACACATCAACAACGGTTGCCCACGAAGCACGGTCGTTACCCATCGCTCCACAAAGGCCGAGGCCCTTGTAGAGCAAGGGGCAACCCTACTTAAAGTCTCAGAGCAAGTGACGTAACTGATTGAAATGCTACTAGCGCGGACCCGCTAACTAGCTAGCCATTTCACATCCGTTACACCTGCTCGCTGAAGTGTTTTAGGGAGCGTTTGACAGTGATGAGTGGAGGTCGTTTGACCGCTGACCCATTACGGATGCAGGCAATGAGGCAGTGATCGCTGAGATCTTGGTTAAAAACAACAGAGGTGTATTTGGAGGGCAAGTTTGTTAGGATGATATCTATGAGGGTACCCGTGTTTACGGAATTGGGGTGGTACCTGGTAGGTTCATTAATAATTTGTGTGAGATTGAGGGCATCAAGCTTAGATTGTAGGGTGGCTGGGGTGTTGAGCATGTTCAAATTTAGGTCGCCTAGCAGCACGAGCTCTGAAGATAGATGGGGGGCAATCAGTTCACATATAGTGTCCAGAGCACAGCTGGGGGCAGAGGGTGGTCTATAGCAGGCGGCAACGGTGAGAGACTTGTTTTTAGAGAGGTGGATTTTTAAAAGTAGAAGTTCAAATTGTTTGGGAACAGATCTGGATAGTGTAACAGAACTCTGCAGGCAGTCTTTGCAGTAGATTGCAACACCGCCCCCTTTGGCCGTTCTATCTTGTCTGAAAATATTGTAATTGGGGATAAAAATGTCTGAATTTTTGGTGGTCTTTCTAAGCCAGGATTCAGACACGGCTAAAACATCCGGGTTGGTAGAGTGTGCTAAAGCAGTGAACAAAACAAACTTAGGGAGGAGGCTCCTAATGTTAACATGCATGAAGCCAAGGCTATTACGGTTACAGAAGTCATCAAAAGAGAGGGCCTGGGGAATAGGAGTGGAGCCAGGTACTGCAGGGCCTGGATTCACCTCTACATCACCAGAGGAACAGAGGAGAAGTAGGATAATGGTACGGCTAAAAGCTATGAGAATTGGTCGCCTAGAGCTACTAGAGCAGAGAGTAAAAGGAAGTTTCTGGGGGCGATAAAATAGTTTAAAGGAATAATGTACAGACAAAGGTATGGTAGGATGTGAATACAGTGGAGGTAAACCTAGGTATTGAGTGATGATGAGAGAGATCTTGTCTCTAGAAACATCATTGAAACCAGGTGATGTCATCGCATATGTGGGTGGTGGAACTGCAGGGTTGGATATGGTATAGAGAGCAGGGCTAGAATCTCTACAGTGAAATAAGCCAATAAACACTAACCAGAACAGCAATGGACAAGGCATATTTACATTAAGGAGAGGCAAGCTTAATCGAGTGATCAATAAGGGTCCAGTGAGTAGAGGTTGGTTGGGGTCGTGGCGATCCAGACAGCTGGCCGGGTATATGGCTATCGGTAGCAGCATAGGATGGAGGTCTGTTTGTAGATACCTCGTGCGTTTCCGTCGGTAGGTTCCGTGTAGTGGGGTTTTGTTCAGATAGCAGCCGATAAGACAGCTAACGATTAGCGGGCCTCAGATGAGCGTTCAGGTAACGCCGGGACGGAGGTGCCGGTTGGATAAATCTCTCGGGCAGATAACGTCGGCAGTCAGTCGTGAAGGCCCGGTGGGGTTCCGTATCTGCAGCAGCAACAAAGAAACGGGTCCGGATGGTGATGGAACTCCTCAGCTGGCTAGCTCCAGCATGATTTGAGTTAGCTCCGGGGTCGACGTAAGCCAATAGTCACACGGTATGCAGCTAGCTAGCTGCGAAATCAAGGTGCAAGTGTCCAGAGGCTGCGGTTGGAATCCGGGGAAACTGAGAGAAAAAAAGTCCCGGAATGCTCCGGTCCGAGTCGCGTTGCACAAAAGTGCCGGTAGATTATCGAGCTAAAGGAATAGCTGATGACCGCAAAACGTGGGCAGCTGAAACACCAACGCTAGCCAGCAAACTGGCTAATTTCGGGGCAGCTACAGATTAGCTTCTGGCTAGCTATCGGAGTAGCTTCTGGTTAGCTTTCAGGCTAGCTTCTGAATTAGCCCCTGACTATCTTCCACGATGGATTTTCAGATTGAGGTAAATAATACTTATTGTAATTGGTGAAGCGGGTTGCAGGAAAGCTTTTGCAGGAAAGCTTTTGTAGTTGAGTTCTTGGATAATAAAATAAATAAAAGATATGTGAAGAAAAGGTGTAAATATATATATATACAGGACACGACACGACAACACGGAAAAATACGTCTGAACTGCTAAGCCACCTTGGTAGCCACCTTGGTAGTGATACTGTATAAATCAAATAAAATGTTATTGGTCACAAACACATGGTTAGCAGATGTTAACTATAGATGTTGTAGATTCACCAAATTTGTACTCTACTCAGGTACCTAATGACACACCCTCAGCTCCTATAATTATACCTAGTTACACCCCCTCAGATAGTTCAGAGGTGGCCAATCCTGACTTTGGAAATCTTATCACACAACTCGCTCATCAGATAGGACAGCCTATATCAGCTCAGATTAGGAAGGAAGGTGAGAGGAAGGAGGATAGAGGCACACATGCTCAGAGCACCAGTACAGGCCAGACATTCACTGACACACCCTCCCTTCATTTATCTGGTATGAAGTTGGTCGTGCAGTCGGACGTGAGAGAGCCCCCATGTTTCAGACGGGATGGGTCTGACAAGTACTCAGTACATGAATGGGAGGAGCTCATGAATGTTTACCTGAGAAAATGGGGTGTGCCGGTCATAGAACAGTCACAGGAGATCATGTCCAAGCTTATGGGGAGAGCTAGAGACATCGTAAAGATAACACTCCACAGCAATACATCTCTGAAACCTCACGAGAACCCTAAAGTGATAATAGATATACTGAAACAGCATTTCAGTGAGTTGACATACTCATCCATGCCTCTTGCCGAACACTGCCAGTATTAGGAGAAAATGCCATGGAGTACTGGTTCCGTCTGAACAAGGCAGTAGATGTGGCCGATGAGTGTTTGAGGAGGCAGGGTCGGAGCATCGAGGACTCCAGCCGAGAGGTAACGATGATGTTTGTGAAACACTGCCCAGATCCTTCTTTCTGCAGTTGTAAAGTTCAAAACAGCTGATAAGTGGACGGCAGCTGAGATACAAGAACGTCTAGACGAGTATCAGTCTGAAATGATAGCTCAAATGCTGACCAGGTCAATGCGCCCTGCTGCTGTGAGACAGGTGATCACACATGTCCAGACGCCTGTACTTGAAGATGAAGTGCCATCTTGTCCAGTGTCTCCTAGCCAGAGTGTGGTACTTGTCACACCCTCTAATCAAACTGAGGGAAACTGCATGCAAACCTTGATAAGCTTACTTGATCGTGTGCTAACGCAGAACACTCAAACAACAGTAAGACTGCAGCACCCACCTCACCAAGAGTACTCTTACAGGAAATACTGCAAGGTGTGTAACGGTACAAACCACTCTATGCTTGCACACTGTAGAAGGGAGGGTCTGTGTTTGTCATGCTTTGAGTCAGGTCACTGGTAGAAAAATTCTCCGAAGTCTGGGTCTAGATATATTGAGCCCACACAAACAACCCATGCAGCTAGCAGGCCCGCATTTGGAGGTTGGATATTTTATTTATTTATTTCACCTTTATTTTAACCAGGTAGGTTAGTTGAGAACAAGTTCTCATTTGCAACTGCGACCTGGCCAAGATAAACAAAGCAGTTTGACACATACAACAACACAGAGTTACACATGGAATAAACAAACATACAGTCAAATACAGTAGAAAAATCTATATACAGCATGTGCAAATGAGGTAGGATAAGAGAGGTAAGGCAATAAATAGGCCATGGAGGCGAAGTAATTACAATATAGCAATTAGAACACTGGAATGGTAGAATGTGCAGAAGATGAATGTAGAGATACTAGGGTGCAAAGGAGCAAACAAATGTATAACAATATGGGGATGTGGTAGTTTGGTGGGCTATTTACAGATGGGCTATGTACAGGTGCAATGATCTGTAAGCTGCTCTGACAGCTGATGCTTAAAGTTAGAGGGAGATATGAGTTTCCAGCTTCAGTGATTGTTGTAGTTCGTTCCAGTCATTGGCAGCAGAGAACTGGAAGGAGAGGCGGCCAAAGGAAGAATTGGCTTTGGGGGTGACCAGTGAGATATACCTGCTGGAGCGCGTGCTACGGGTGGGTGCTGCTATGGTGACCAGTGAGCTGAGATAAGGTGGGGCTTTAACTAGCAGAGACTTGTAGATGACCTGGAGCCAGTGGGTTTGGCGACGAGTATGAAGCGAGGGCCAGCCAACGAGAGCGTACAGGTCGCAGTGGTGGGAAGTATATGGGGCTTTGGTGACAAAATGGATGGCACTGTGGTAGACTGCATCCAATTTGTTGAGTAGAGTGATGGAGGCTATTTTGTAAATGACATCGCCGAAGTCAAGGATCAGTAGGATGGTCAGTTTTTTGGCTCAAGAGAAACAAACCCTCGAGTGTGATGAAGATTTAGAACGACGATATGTGAACGCATGTAGTGCAGCACCAGAAGGGGTTCGGGTCCTAGCGAAGAATATACAAAGAGTAATGCCATTTGTTTTATGCCCCAGTCATTGTAAATAACCAGTTCCAATTGAAAGGGATGCTTGACACCGGCTCCATGGCCTGTACTTTAAGCGAAGCAGCAGAACAAAGAATGCTTGCGGAAAATATTAGTCTAGAGAAGAAGCCACTATCAGAGCCAGTCATTCTTGTTGATGTAGGGGGGAAAACGGCACAACCAAAATGCATGTATGAAGTTGACATTAACGTGTATGGGATTAGTTGTTTAGTTCCTGTGCTCATAGTCCCAGGCCAGCATGATGATCTCATTCTCAGTACAAATTTGATAAAGCACTTTATGCATCAAATGAAGGGTAGTGACGAGTACTGGAGACTCCTATCAGAATGTACTTCGCAGCCATAACCTGCAGGTGAATACTTCTTGAACATGATGACTAGCCTAACATGTTGGCAGAGTGAAGAAACGCCCAGAAAAATAAGGACAGTCAAACTCCACCAGGCTGTCACACTCCTTGCGAAACAAGAGCATCTAGTATGGGGAGGCTTTCCAACAGTGTGCCAATGTCTCCAGGGAGCACTATTGTGGTCAAACCCACTTCATCCAAGACCATGCCACGAAACATCATGGTGAGCCGAGTCATCACACACATGTGGGGTGACAGGTGGGTGCCCATGAAAGTCACTAACCTATCTCTCTAAAGAGAAACTGCAAGCTGGCTGATGTGTCTCCTTGTCTGGCTGTGGAGGACTTCACTGTTTTCCAAGGCTCCTGCAAGATGGAAGGGGGAACTCTAGGAAAGCAGCCCATCACAACCGACTCTGTGGATTTGAAGCAGAGACTGCTAGATGTATGGTTGGGAGAGGTTGACATCGAATCCTGTAAAATCAGTCAAGCATCAAGAGAGGAATTAGTTCAGTTACTTACTAACTACAATGATGTGTTCCCCAAGAGCGCTTTGGATTGTGACGAAGCCAAGGGCTTTGATCATCGCATTCGGCTCACAGATGACAGACCGTTTCACCTACCATATCGTAAGGTTCCGCCTGCTCATTACCAGAAACTACGGCAAGTATTGACGGAAATGGAGGAACAGGAAATAATCAAGAAATCCGTCAGCGAATATGCTTCCCCTCTAGTAATGTTGTGGAAGAAAGATGTTGGGCTTTGTATATGTACAGATTTCAGATGGCTAAATGCAAGGACACTCAAAGATACACACCCACTTCCACACCAATCTAACTGTCTTGCAGCCTTAGGGGGCAACACCTACGTGTATGATGGACTTGACGTCAGGCTTTTACAACATACCTATGTGTGAAGAGGACAAAAAGTATACAGCCTTCACTACCCCACTGGGTCTGCATGAATACAATCGAATGCCGCAGTTCAGCTTAATTTATGAGGATGACCTAAACTTCAGTAGCCTGCTGTGTTACTTAGACACCCTCCTGGTGTTTGCGCCAAGCGAAAGAGAAGCCTTGGATAGATTAGAGCTGGTGTTCCAGAGACTGAGGCAGCACAACCTGAAACTGAGCCCAAAAAATGCAATTTCCTGCGGAAGTCTGTGAGATTTTTGGGTCATGTCATTAATGGTGACGGGGTGGCTGTGGACCCGACAAAGGTGGATGTGATATCCAAGATGACAACGTCTGATCTAATGGAGGAAAATGGGTGCACACCTTCAGTACGAAGGATCAAATCCTTCTTAGGAATGATATTCTACTATCAACATTTCATTCCAAACTGTCCTGCAATTGCCAAGCCGCTCTTCGCTCTCACTGCAGGTCAGAAGAGAAGGGGGAAGGTAAAGCCTGAGAAGCAAGCTGGCAGCTTCAGAAAGTTGAAACCTACTGACTGGACTAATGAGTGTGATTCTTCACTTAACAGCCTTAAGGAGAAGTTGTTAAACTGTGCTGTTCTTGGTCATCCAGATTTCACAAGGCCATTGATCCTGTCAATTGATGCCTCCCTGGATGGGTTGGGCGCTGTACTGTCTCAAATACCTACTGGTGAAGATAGAACACGTCCCATCACTTTTGCCAGTAAAACACAGAGTGGCTCACAAAATAGATATCCTGCCCACAGACTCAAGTTTTTGGCCTTGAAATGGAGTGTGTGTGAAAAGTTTAGCCACTGGCTCAAGGGACATTCATTTACAGTTTGGACTGATAATAATCCCCTCACGTACATAATGACAAAACTAAAACTCAACACCTACGAGCAACACTGGGTAGCCAATTTGGTGCCCTTATCATTCGATCTGAAGCACATAGCAGGTACAAAGAACATTGTGGCTGACGCCCTCAGTAGGGACCCATTTGCCAAGTTAGTTAGTCACAGGTTGATCAGTGAGAACTAAACTCAGCAAAAAAAGAAACGTCCTCTCACTGTCAACTGCGTTTATTTTCAGCAAACTTAACATGTGTAAATATTTGTATGAACATAACAAGATTCAACAACTGAGACAAACTGAACAAGTTCCACAGACACGTGACTAACAGAAATGGAATAATGTGTCCCTGAACAAAAGGAGGGGTCAAAATCAAAAGTAACAATCAGTACCTGGTGTGGCCACCAGCTGCATTAAGTACTGCAGTGCATCTCCTCATGGACTGCACAAGATTTGCCAGTTCTTGCTGTGAGATGTTACCCCACTCTTCCACCACCAAGGCACCTGCAAGTTCCCGGACATTTCTGGGGGGAATGGCCCAACCCTCACCCTCCGATCCAACAGGTCCCAGACGTGCTCAATGGGATTGAGATCCGGGCTCTTTGCTGGCCATGGCAGAACACTGACATTCCTGTCTTGCAGGAAATCACGCACAGAACGAGTAGTATGGCTGGTGGCATTGTCATGCTGGAGGGTCATGTCAGGATGAGCTTGCAGGAAGCGTATCACATGAGGGAGGAGGATGTCTTCCCTGTAACACACAGCATTGAGATTTCCTGCAATCACAACAAGCTTAGTCCGATGATGCTGTGACACACCGCCCCAGACCACGGACCCTCCACCTCCAAATCGATCCCACTCCAGAGTACAGGCCTCGGTGTAACACTCATTCCTTCGATGATAAACGTGAATCTGACCATCACCCCTGGTGAGACAAAACCGCGACTCGTCAGTGAAGAGCACTTTTTGCCAGTCCTGTCTGGTCCAGCGACGGTGGGTTTGTGCCCATAGACGACGTTGTTGCCGGTGATGTCTGGTGAAGACCTGCCTTACAACAGGCCTACAAGCCCTCAGTCCAGTCTCTCTCAGGCTATTGCGGACAGTCTGAGCACTGATGGAGGGATTGTGCGTTCCTTGTGTAACTCGAGCAGTTGTTGTTGCCATCCTGTACCTGTCCCGCAGGCGTGATGTTCGGATGTACCGATCCTGTGCAGGTGTTGTTACACGTGGTCTGCCACTGTGAGGATGATCAGCTGTCCGTCCTGTCTCCCTGTAATGCTGTCTTAGGCTTCTCACAGTACGGACATAGCAATTTATTGCCCTGGCCACATCTGCAGTCCTCATGCCTCCTTGCAGCATGCCTAAGGCACGTTCACGCAGATGAGCAGGGACCCTGGGCATCTTTCTTTTGGTGTTTTTCAGAGTCAGTAGAAAGGCCTCTTTGGTGTCCTACATTTTCATAACTGTGACTTTAATTGCCTACCATCTGTAAGCTGTTAGTGTCTTAACGACCGTTCCACAGGTGCGTGTTCATTAACTTCTCTTGGGTACGTGAGATGTTAGCGTCCCACCTCTTCAACAGCCAGTAAAACTGCTGGGCGCCAAATTCAAATACAGAAATACTCATAAAAATTTACATAGGTTTAAAGATTAACTTCTTGTGAATCGAACCACGGTGTCAGATTTAAAAAATGCTTTACGGCGAAAGCATACCTTACGATTATTTGAGAACATAGCCCAGCAGACAAATCATAACAAACAGTAACCAGCCAAGTAGAAGAGTTACACAAGTCAGAAATAGAGATACAATTAATCCCTTACCTTTGATGATCTTCATATGGTTGCACTCAGCAGACATTCATTTACTCAATAAATGTTCCTTTTGTTCGATAAAGTCTCTTTATATCCAAAAACCTCCGTTTTGTTTGCACATTTTCTTTAGTAATCCACAGGCTCAAACGCAGTCAAAACAGGCAGACAAAAAAATCCAAATTGCATCCTTAAAGTTCATGGAAACATGTCATATGATGTTTATATTCAATCCTCAGGTTGTTTTTAGCCTAAATAATCGATAATATTTCAACTGGACAATAACGTCGTCAATATGAAAGGTAAACAAGAAAGGCACTCTCTCGGTCGTGCGCATGAAAATGAAAAAAATCTGTGACACTTTAGGGTCCACTCATTCAGACTGCTCTTACTTCCTAATTTTTCAGAATACAAGCCTGAAACAATTTCTAAAGACTGTTGACATCTAGTGGAAGGCATAGGAACTGCAATTTGAGTCCTAAGTCAATGGATACTGTAATGGCATTGAATAGAAAACTACAAAAAAAAAAAAAAAACTACTTCCCGAATGGATTTTTCTCAGGTTTTCGCCTGCCAAATCAGTTCTGTTAAACTCACAGACACTGTTTTAACAGTTTTGGAAACTTCAGAGTGTTTTCTATCCAAATCCACCAGTTATATGCATATCATATCTTCTGGGCCCGAGAAGCTGGCAGTTTAATTTGGGCATGCTTTTCATCCAAAATTCCGAATGCTGCCCTACCCTTGAGAAGTTAATTGTTTATGGTTCATTGAACAAGCATGGGAAACAGTGTTTAAACCCTTTACAAATTTATGAATTATCTTTGAAAAACAGGGTCCTGAAAAAAAGATGTTTCTTTTTTTTGCTGAGTTTGTGTTGACTGAATATAAGCAAATGATGTCTGCAAAATAATTAAGTTAGGTTTATCCACAAATAAATAATTCTAAATAACAAACTGGCTTTATTTACAAATTAGTGAGAATGTCTCACCCCATGTTCAAGAATTGCCTTTTTCCTCGGTCACTCCAGGTTAAATGAAAACGAAATCTCCAAATATTGTTACTTTTTAAACAAAGCGATTATTATTATTATTAATTAATTTAGAAATATATAAAATCCCCTTAGATTTTCTCACATATTCTCACAGATCCTAACGGAACATCCCGCTTCGATATTTATTTAGAATCCTCCAATCCTCTAAATGTAATTATTGGCAGAGAGTCAAGTCATTGAAAAACATATTTTTAGTTATACTGTAGGCCTACCATAGGTAAAATGAGTCTCACTAGTGTTGAGTAATGTGCTGTTAAAAGTGGTGTAGGTCTTATTTATTAAAGAGTATATTGAAGTTAGAAGCAATAGGATTTGAAGAAAAAGCCTACAACTATTTTAGCACCATTTAGTGCTGCTCTGAGACAAGCATGGGGACTGATTTTGATAAATCAATGAGATTTTATTTTCACTTGATCTCCATTTGGGTATTGTTTAGACTATAATTAGAAAATGCAGATGTCACGACTTCCGCCTAAGTTGGTCCCTCTCCTTGCTCGGGCGGTGTTCGGCGGTCGACGTCAACGACCTTCTTGCCATCGCTGATCCATTTTCCATTGGTTTGTCTTGTCTTCCATCACACCTGGTTTCAAGCCCATCAATTACATGTTGTGTATTTAACCCTCTGTTTACCCTCATGTCTTTGTCGGTGATTGTTTGTTGTATGTTTTGTGCAAGTCATGGTCTGGGTGCGACAGGATTTGTACCCTTTTTATATTATTTTTTTTCTGAGTTTTTTTAGCTTTTATTAACTGACTTACATAGTCAAATAAAGGTTAAACTAAGAGCATACAATTTCTGCTGTAATGGGTGCGTGCTGGTGGCAGGGAAGTCAGGCGCAGGAGAGTGAACTTGGTATAAACGGAGCAGTTTAAGGAAAGAAATTCCACAAATTCACTTTTAACAAGGTACACCTGTTCATTGAAATGCATCCCAGGTGTCTACCTCATGAAGATGGTTGAGAGAATGCCAAGACTGTGCAAAGCTGTCATCAAGGGTGGCTACATTGAAGAACCTCAAACAAAAATATATTTTGATTTGTTTAACCCTTTTGTGGTTGCTACAGTATTATTCTACAAAGTAGAAAATAGTAAAAATAAAGAAAACCCTGGAATGAGTAGGTGTGTACGAACATTTGACTGGTACTGTATATATTGCTTTGCTAATGTTTGCAATAGATTGTTGTTACAACAGACAAATAATTCAAGTTTGTTCAAACAATCGTTCATGTACAAGAGGCAGCACAGTCATGGAGGGAGTACGCACTGAGCAGCAGCTAACAAGACTCAAAGGGAAGTGATAGCGGATCCAGCACATGCACAGAAATCTCAGCATCTTTAGTCCAGAAAAAAACCTGTTCCAGAGAATTCCGAACCCCAGCCACTCTGTAATTCTTACATTTACTTACAGTAGTGAGTGCATAATTTTTTTTTCGTACTGGTCCACCATGGGACCACAACCCTGATGTTGCAAGTGCCATGCTCTACCAACTGGGCCACACAGGTTCTCATCTACAACGTTTTTTTGACAAATATTGAATAAATGCTCATCAGTTCATAAACATAGACAAGTAGCCTGTCAATATGCAATGGGACCGGCGAGGACAACAAGGTGTGCCTCGATCATGACTCTACAATTGTTATGATCTTCACAATGAATATTGTTTTTTTTTCAATATTATTACGTGTGCACTATCAAAGTTAGTTTGCAGTCAGGGTTAGTAGAATTTATTTTCATTGAGTTTTGAGTTTATTTTATTTTTACAGGGACAGTGCACATTGATCAACGTTTCAGTAAAAGTGCCGGTTTTAGCCAGCCGGCTAATTTTCAACCGCAGTCCCTGGGCAGGTTATTAAAAACAATTACAATACAGACAATCATTGAGCAGTGAGCACACGCAGAGCAACATAGGACAAGCAAGACGTAGCATACAGACAGAGCAACATAGAACAAAAAGCAACAAGACAAGATTAATATTTGGTTCAGTAAGATTAACAATTCTCAGGTCTCTAAACTGCTACAATATTGCTACAAACAAACCTTATTAGCTGGCAATAATCATACCTCATCGGCATGTTACTGTTCAATTCTGAAGTTTTTGATTTTTGTACAGCTCTGACACGATTCTGTGTACAGAAAACATTTAACTACATTACCTTTTTTTCCAACGTTGGGCCTTGCTGAACAGGTCCCATACTTTTGGCAACTGTTTGCTAGCAAAGCTTGCAATTGCTTGTATTCTTACATTTTCAGTTATAGGAAGTAAATTGTACATTTTGTAGGTTATGATCAAAACAACAACCAACTCTCTGCTATATAAAGAGAGAGGGCAAATGGTAGAAGAGGGAGAATGTTAAACAGGCTCTTCGAAAAAATATATCTCTTTCTACCAGCATGTCACATGTGCAACCAGAGGAGAAAAAAACCTCTAGACCACCTTTACTCCACAAACAGAGATGCTACAAAGCTCTCCCTCGCCCTCCATTTGGAAAATCTGACCATAACTCTTATCATCCTGATTCCGGCTTACAAGCAAAAACTAAAGCCGGAAGAACCAGTGACTCGCTTAATACTGAAGTGGTCTGATGACGCGGATGCTATGCTACAGGACTGTTTTGCTAGCACAGACTGGAATATGTTCCGTGATTCATCCAATGGCATTGAGGAGTATACCACTTTAGTCACCGGCTTCATCAATAATTGCATTGAGGACGTCGTCCTCATAGTGACGCGAGCCGACCAGACGAGCTAAATGCCTTTCATGCTCGCATTCGAGGCAAGCAACACTGAAGCATGCAGGAGAGCACCAGCTGTTCCGGACGACTGTGTGATCACGCTCTCCGTAGCCGATGTGAGCAAGAACTTTAAACAGGTCAACATTCATTCACAAGGCTGCGGGGCCAGATGGATTACCAGGGCGTGTACTCAGAGCATGCGCGGACCAACTGACAAGTGTCTTCACCGACATTTTCATCCTCTCCCTGACCGAGCCTGTAATGCCACGTTTCAAGCAGACCACCATAGTCTCTGTGCCCAAGAATGTGAAGGTAACCTGCCTAAATGACTACCGCCCTGTAGCACTCACGTTGGTAGCCATGAAGTCCTCTGAAAGGCTGGTCATGGCTCACATCAACAAAATCTTCCCGGAAACCCTAGACCCACTCCAATTCGCATACCGCCCCAACAGATCCACAGATGACGCAATTTCAATCACACTCCATACTGCCCTTTCCCACCTGGACAAAAGGAACACCTTTGCGAGAATGCTGTTAATTGACTACAGATCAGCGTTCAACACCATAGTGCACACAAAGCTCAACACTAGGCTAAGGACCCTGGGACTAAACACCTCCCTCTGCAACTGGATCCTGGACTTCCTGACAGGCCACCCCCAGGTGGTAAGGGTAGGCAACAACACATCTTCCACGCTGATCCTCAACACTGGTTCCCGTCAGGGGTGTGTGCTTAGTTCCCTCCTGTACTCCCTGTTCACCCACTACTGCATGGCCAAGCACGACTCCAACACCATCATTAAGTTTGCTGATGACACAACAGTTGTAGGCCTGATCACTGACAACAATGAGACAGCCTATAGGGTGGTGGTCAGAGACCTGTTAGTGTGGTGCCAGGCCAACAACCTCTCCCTCAATATGAGCAAGACAAAGGAGATGATCGTGAACTACAGGAAAAGGAGGGCCCCCATTTACATCAACAGGGCTGAAGTAGAGAGGGTGGTGAGTTTCAAGTTCCTTGGTGTCCACATCCCCAACAAACTATCATGGTCCAAACACACCAAGACAGTTGTGAAGAGAGCACGACTACACCTTTTCCCCACAGGAGACTGAAATTATTTGGTATGGGTCCCCAGATCCTCAAAAAGTTCTACAGCTGCACCATCGAGAGAATCCTAACCGGTTGCATCACCGCCTGGCCTGGTATGGCAACTGCTCGGTATCTGACCGTAAGGCGCTACAGAGGGTAGTGCAATGTAAAATGTAAATGTGCGTACGGCCCAATACATCACTGGGGCCAAGGTTCCTGCCATCCAGGACCTATATACCAGGTGGTGTCAGAGGAAGGCCCAAAAAATTGTCAACGACTCCAGTCACCCTAGTCATACACTGTTCTCTCTTCTACCGCAAGGCAAGCGGTACCAGAGTGCCAAGTCTAGGTTCAAAAGGCTCCTTAACAGGTTCTAACCCCAAGCTATAAGACTGCTGAACAATTAATCAAATGGCCACCCGTACTATTTACACTCTTTGTTTTTACACTGCTGCTACTCACTGTTTATCATGTATGCATAGTCACATTACCCCTACCTACAAGGGCTTGTAAGGAAGTATTTCATGCCTGTTGTATTCGGCGCATGTGACAAATGTTATTTGTTTTTGATGATATAGCTAGCCAAGTTTGACTTTGTGTCTGTCTTATCTGTGGCCGTACAGTATATTGTATACACAGTGGTGCATCCAGAACGGTTACGTCATGCGAGGTGACATTGATAGTTCCTGTAGGTTTCATGTAATCCTGTCGAATTTGTATTATGACTTTTTGATGCCATTCATAAATTATTGTAGCTGCATCTTTCATCAATTAGAATCATGCAGACGTTTTCTTGTGCAATATCAGTTTTTCTGAAATAATGTAACCTATGTAAAAAAAAGTAATGACATACATTTTGTTCCCTAAACCAGAAGAGTTGTGAACTACAAAAATGGTGCCATTTTGTATTTCTTTCCCTAACCCTAGGGTTAGGAATATCTTCATCAATTTAATTCTAATTGAGGTGTAAAATGATATGTACATTCATTAATACCTAAGGAAAGCTGTACTGCATCACCACATGCCAGTTCAATGTTTCAAGTAGTGCACTTTTTGAAGGGTGTTTTTCAGTCATTGATATTCAAGCTTGGAATGTGGGTCTGAAATGATTTAATAAAGGGACCCTTAGGGAAAATCCATCCCTCAGAAAAGATAGAACAAATATTATAACAAATATTAAGGTTTGAACTCAAATGTGCTGGTTGATGCATTGGAATGGTTCCAAAACGACCTTTCTGACAAAACACAGTGTGTAGCTACGAAAGGAGCTCCCAGGGCTCAATTTTAGGTCCGGTCCTTTTTACACTGTATACAAATGATATAGGGAAGACTGTTGACTCTGCAAATCTCCATCTGTATGCTGATGACACAATTATTTATTCTAGCGCATCTAATATTGAGAAGGCTTTTCAGGACTTGCAGATGGCCTTTGATGTTATTCAAAGGCAGCTTTTCCAACTGAAACTTGTGCTTAATGAAAGGAAAACAAAGTTTATGGTTTTCTCTTCCCTGAAAGTAAACAGATGGAGTCACTTGCAGATTTTAGTTATAACAGGCCAGCAAATTGATAGGGTCACCTCCTATAAGTATCTTGGGATTTGGTTAGATGAAAAGTTGAATTTTAAACAGCACTTTGATAACTTGACCAAGAAACTGAAGCTGAAATTAGGGTTCTATTTCAGGAACAAATCTTGCTTTTCAATGTTAGTCAGAAAATATCTTGTTCAAAGCAGTTTTTTTAAATCAGTGCTGGATTATAGTGATATTGTCTATATGCAGGCCTCAGCAAGTACCTTGAAAACTCTGGACACAGTGTATCATGGTGCTTTAAGATTTATCACCAATACTAGATCACTAACCCATCACTGTGATTTGTATGCTATGGTGCAATGGACCTCTCTATCCACCAGGAGGCTAAAGCACTGGTAGTACACTTTTGTGTACAACGCATTGATAGGACAACTCCTTTTGTATCTCTGTTCTTTACTGGCCAGATCAGTCACTCAATATAGTCTTCGTTCACAGTCGCTTGTCCTTGTCCTTGTCTGTTCCTAAGGCTAGAATTGAGATGGGGAAAAATAATTTTTCCATAATGCCCCTTCATCTTGGAACATGCTTCAGAAGATTTTAAAGTTAGGGTAGTTATTGTCCTTGTCTGTTTTTAAGACTCTGATCGACAACACTGTTTGTGACGACAGTTTTTAATCTTCAATTGTATCTTTAACTTGTGACACTTTGTCTTTTGTATGTATTCTGTAATGTTTTATGGACACGTTGCTATTTCCCTGTTTTGCCTTCTTGCCAGGTCGCCCTCGCAAAAGAGGTTTTTGACCTCAATGGGTTTTACCTGGTTAAATAAAGGTAAAATAATTTTTTCAAATGAAAAATACCTGTATTTATGGAAAAGATGTTTGAAAGGGGTATTTTGTTTTTAAATTACATTGTAAATTGGAATGGTAGAGTTTTGTCTTTCATTATCAGAATTCATCAGAATTGTATGGGAAGGTCTGCTCAATCCAAGATTACAACCAACTATACTTAAATCCAAACTGGTTCTCTAGTAGATTGGTACGAATGTCTCATCCTATGTTCAAGAAGGGCCTTTTTCCCTTTATTCAGATTACACCTGCTCACTTTCGGGTTGCTTGAAAAGGAAATAATTTCCAAAATATCTTTATTTTTTAAACAAGCCTTAGAAAGTTGGTTGCAATTTCAGTTTAATCCACCTGAAAGGACGGAACAAATAGTACAACAAATCTTGTGGTTAAATTCAAACATAGTAATTGATAAAAAAACTGTATTTAATCGAAGAAATGTTTAAAAAAGGTATAATTTTTGTGAATGATATCATAAATAGGACTGGTGGAGTAATGTCACACATGCAGCTAACACAGACATATGGAAATGTCTGCTCTACCCAAAATTACAACCAATTAATTGCGGCATTACCACAAAAATGGAAGAGGCAGGTGGAAGGGGATAAAAGTAAGGAACTTGTATGTCGGCCTTATATTAAAGAACATAAATGGTTAAAGAAAAGTGTGATAAATAAAAACATATACCAATTTCATTTAAGGACCAAAAAACTTACAGCTGTGCCATATAAATTGCAAAATAGTTGGGAAGAGATTTTTGATGTACCCATTCCATGGCACATGGTTTATGAATTGATACGCAAAACAACGCCGGATTCAAAACTTCGAATTTTTCAATTTAAATTATTGTACAAAATTCTTGCAACTAATAGAATGTTATATATATGGGGGATACAATCTTCCCAGCTCTGTAGATTCTGCTGTGAGGAGGCAGAGTCATTAGACCATTTATTTTGGTATTGTCCGCATGTAGCTCGTTTTTGGTCACAGGTCCAGGAATGGTTGAAGAATTGCAACATTTGCGTAGAACTAACGCTACAGATAGCAATACTGGGGGATTTGAAAAGCCATAGTCAATCAATCAATAATATAATTATTTTAGCAAAAATGTTTATTTTTAATTTACAATCCGTGGAAGCTATGAGAATAGGAAGATTCAAATCTTTTGTGAAGCATCACAGCACAGTTGAAAAATATATGGCAAATAAAAATCCGAAATGGATGATGTTGGAAGATAGATGGGAAAGGTTGAGTGGAGCTGAAGGGTGGGACTAATAACAAGATAAACAATGTAGGGCATACGGGATCTGTGAAATGTGTATAGGTGCGGAGCTATTGTGAAATAGCACAGTTACAAGTGGAAATCAAACTGGATGGACAACAGAAATAGAGGAAGGACTAAGAACAAACAAGAGAGAACTATTATAAAGTAGACTGTGTCTGTAAAATGTGTATAAGATGTATAAATTGAAGGTAAAAACAGAAATGTTTATCAGTTTACTCCAATTGGGGGATCGGTGGTAGGGTTTGCGGGGAATAATAATAAAGGTATACTCTTTTAAAAAAGTATGTATGTCTATGTAGGTATGTGTATGTATATATGTGTATATGTATGCATACGTGAATGGATATATATATTTACCCCAAAAAATATGGGGGATTGGAAATGATGCAGACAATTACATTGGAAGCAACATTCTTTCCGCAATATTAAGCTGATCCACCCCCCCCCAAAAAAATACAAAATATAAAAAATATATGAAAGTGTTTATGTTACAGCGTCAGCATAGCAGGTATTTATAGGGTAGTGTCATAATAACATAACGTCTCTCCTCCTTTACTATTAGCAAGCGTGTGGAATATCTTAACCTACTGTATATACTTCAGCCTATGAGCATGGCACAGTAAGGCAGTTCTCCCAAGCTTGCTGATTAACCTATGGGCTCACTCGTGCAATAATCACTTTCCTTTCTTTCAACCAATGGGCATGAATCTATGGGAGTGTTTCTATGTGGACTCAAACCTTGTCTCCCACTTGCTGTTTTGCAATAAGTCTTCCAACGACCTTCCACCTCCCCACCACCATCACCAACAGAAGGCCCGTCATCGGATTCCCGTTCTCCCAGTGAGGGTTGAGATGCCAGCTGCCAATCTCCAGCATAGGGCAACCTGTCATCAGCATCTGGCTCTGAGGAGCATTCCTCTGGGACAAGGCCTACCCCAAACTACTCAATACAATCCATACTATATCTGTCTCTGTTATCATTCAAATTAAATTAATTCAAGCTTTATTTATACAGAACATTTCAGACATGGAATGCAACGCAATGTGCTTCACAGGAAAAAAAACAAATATAAAAACTATGAAAATAAAAGCTGACATATTTACTACAACAAATATAAGGTAAAAAAAATAAAAAAATAAACTGAATGTCTAAAAAGCACCCTAAGTAAAAGCAAAGCTAAAAAGTGTTTTAATAGTTATTTTAAATGTGTCCACAGTTTCAGCCCCCCTCAGGTTCTCCGGCAGGCTATTCCAGAGGCTGGGGGCATAATAAATAAAGGCTGCCTCTCCATGCCTCTTGGTCCTAGGCTTTGGGATAGTTAAAAGGCCAGTGCCAGAGAACCTGAGGTACCTACTGGGTACATAACTTAAAAACATGTATTGGGGTGCACAATCATGCATTGATTTATAAACCAATAGAAGAATCTTAAAACTATTCTAAAACTCACAAGCAGCCAGTGCAGATGCCTTAAAACCGGTGTAACGTGTGCTCTCCATCTGATCTTGGTCAGTACCCGTGTTGCCGCATAGACCAGACAGGAGCGCATTAGAGTAGTCAAGCCTGCTTGTAATAAAAGCATGGCAATGTGATGACATTTATAGAGGAATCAAATGAAAGTAAACTAAACAGTGTAATTAAAAGGAATGATAATGTAAGCTATACCAACTGAAGGGTACTAACAGTAAATTGGAAGTCAAATATGTGTTGTTTTTAGGCCTACTGACGGTCGATACTGACAGTGGCTAATATTTAACATGATAGAAATAGGAAACATAGAAACTCGGGGTAGCCTATAATTAAGATATTCGAGAGTGCCCATTCCTGCAAGTTAAAAGGCCATACAATTACAATTCTGCATAATGGCACAGCATTTCATAAACTTTACTGTAGTAAAGTTGATATGACTTGTTTCACATTTGTCTCCAGGGATTATAAGGTAAAATATATCTAAAACAAGTGTAATTTATATTTACAATTGCCTTATCCAAATGAATTGCTCATTTACCATCTCTTATCAATAGCTTTTATCAAGTTGTAAATTACAGTGCATGGAAAATGGTGCTATTTATATGTGAAACAATAGATGCTTTTCCCATTTGGAACTGGTAGGTTCGCTAGACCTTTTCATGGTTTCCTCGCGCGTAAAGGTGGTGGAATAGAGAGCAATAGTAATGGTGTCTTTTTGTAGGGTTTTTGGATAAACACCAAAAATAAGGTATGTGGTAAACACAGGCTTAGGAGATCTAGTACATTTTGTTCTATAAGATAATCTTCAGTTAATGTCAATTTTTGTCACGTTCTGACCTTAGTTCCTTTTTATGTCTTTATTTTAGTTTGGACAGGGCGTGAGTTGGGGTGGGCATTCTATGTTTTGTAGTCTAGGTTTTGTTTGTCTGTGTTTGGCCTGGTGTGGTTCTCAATCAGAGGCAGCTGTCGATCATTGTCTCTGATTGAGAATCACACTTAGGTAGCCTGTTTTCCCACTAGGGGTTGTGGGTAGTTGTTTTCTGTGTCTTTGTTTTTCCATACAGAACTGTTTCAGTCTCGTTCATTCTCTTTTGTTGTTTTGTCATTCAGTGTTCATGTTCAGTTGGATTTCATTAAAATGGACACTTACCACGCTGAAAAAAAAAGAAAAAAAAGATTACAACCAACTGAATACAGCATTACCCCAAAAATGGAGGAGGCAGGGAAATGGTCTGTCTGCCCAATATAAAAATATCAAAACTGTCTGATATTCAAAAATAGCATAAATAGGAAAGTTACCAGTTTTGAGGACCAGGATGTGTCATACAGATGGCAAAATATCTGGGAAAAGATTTGAGGTACCGATTCCATGTCACAGGATATCAAGATTCAAGACTTCGTGCCTTTCAGCTAAAACGATTGTACAGAATTCTTGCAACCAACAACATGTTGAATATTTGGGGCATAACATCATACAGACCTGCCAACCATTAAGAGTACCAGATGCGCGCAGCAAATTGAAGATTAAACTCTCTTGCGCGCCGAATTGGGGTTTTCTTCTCCCCCTCACCCTCGTGCGCGCACTGTTTGTGAGTCTGATTGCGATCATTTGTTTTTATGTTTTCAAAATGATTTTTTCTTTTAGTGTTGATTAGGAACCGTGTCTAAAAAGCCAATACTTGTGAGCTGGCCCTAGTGATTTGCCCTATTTGAGAGGTGCACGCTTTCCTCTGCTATAGAGACCAATTTTCGTGGTATCCAATCGCTAGTAATTACTATCTTGTCTCATCGCTACAACTCCCCGTACGGGCTCGGGAGAGCTGAGCCTCCAACCCGGAAGCCAGCTGCACCAATGTGTCGGAGGAAACACCGTGCACCTGGCCCCCTTGGTTAGCGCGCACTGCGCCCGGCCCGCCACAGGAGTCGCTGGAGCGCGATGAGACAAGGGTATCCCTACCGGCCAAGCCCTCCCTAACCCGGACGACGCTAGGCAAATTGTGCGTCGCCCCACAGACCTCCTGGTCGCGGCCGGCTGCGCAGCTAGCGCTGCAGTGCCCTAGACCACTGCGCCACCCGGGAGGCCCTCGTATTGTATTTCTTTGCAGCGTATGCATCATTTCAGATTTTCGAAATTGATCAAATCTCAAATCTAGTGCAAAGGTATTTTAGAAGTGTTGACTCTAAAGCTAATACCGGACACTCATTCATTCTTCATCGCAACTCCATTTAATTGAAATGTATTTTTTATTACACTTTTTTAATGCTTTTTGTGACGTGGATCATAATTATAGTTACAGTCTATCAGGTTGCGTCATCCTCGTAATGTTACGTGGAAAATACAACTAATGGAACGCAGAATTAAATGTATATCACACTCGCACAAATGCGACCAGTTATTTTTTGTATTTGCATTTAATTTCTTTCACTAGCAAATGTGAGTGAAATGCTGGCACTTTAGAGCCCACTGACCATCTTATGTTCGCTAATGTTAGATTGAAACAATTAGTGTTTACCTTTCCACAACACAGAGAGTCAAAGGGTTTTTTCCATGTGTTTACGCACAGCTGACAGTCGGCAAACTCAGCATCACAACTAACAGGAGGGGCAGACAAAGGGTAGCTACGTCGAATAATGATGTATTCATTTCCATGTCCGTTGACACAAACTCCGTACATGTCTGTGTGTTGCAGCTCAAGAATCGGGATGTTAGATTTACTCAATGGATTTATTTTTTATTCAAATGTAAAAAAGATAAAAAATAAAATCAGGCCCTATTCATTTCTGCGTACTTTCAACTGCGTACCAGACTTTTTTGTGGGGGAAAACTTTTTGGGCCTAGAAAATTTGGATAGGCATTTTTTCTACTTATTTTATTTCTTTTGCGACGTGCGACATATTTTATTTCGTAATACAATCGTTTTATACTAGTGCATAGTACTTGGAGCAACCTTGTTACATATACAAATAATGACCTATCCCAGCATATTAAAATAAGACAGAACTTTAGACCAGTTGCCAACAGCATAAAACTCATCTTCAGATGCACTTTAATCTCGATGGGCAAACAAACCTATATTTGATGTTACAATTTATACCACGGCGGGCAGTAGTACTATAAAATGGTACCTTACCTTTAGTAGACGTATCACAAGGCGCAGACGGCGAGGCTTGTACGCAGTTGAAAGTACGCAGAAATGAATAGGGCCTGATTTGATTTTTATCTTTTTTACAGTTTAATAAAAAATAAATCCATCTCTTGCAGTTCAAATATGGTGATGATTTCATCATAATCCAATGTATCTGTCAGTTCACGCTCAAAAGACAGCAAACTGAAGTGGTTCAGCCGGGTGCTTGTCATTGATGTGCGAAGACGATTTTCTATCCTAGTTGTTGTTGAGAAAAGTCTCCACACTGCATGATGTCATTGGAAGTGTGACAATGATCCTTAACATAGAGTTTATATTAGGGAAGTTATAATCAGGGCAGCTGTTAAGTACACTCATTATAGAGGAAAAGTCACTCTTTCCCATGTTCATTTTGCGACTCAACTGCTGAATAAAAACAGTGAATTCAGCATCCTCAATTGATATTTCATAATGATCGCATGTGGTCTTCAGTTGCTCTTTAAGGCCGCAGGTTTGGGATTCTTTGGAAAAGGAGGCTGCCGCTTGCATGATCCCGTATGTGTCTTCTTGAAATCTTGAGTTCAACTCAGTAATCCGTCTGTCTAGAATATTGTTCCAAAGTTGCCTTATGTCCCTGTCACTCTTGATTCTGGATGTTTCCCTAATGAAGTTGTGACTACAATGTCTGTCAATTTTACAGGCAGTTTTCGCTGCCGTGATGCGCTCACATCCTAATTACTAATATCATGCTTAATCATCATCTCTTCAGTTAGCTTGAGAACTTTATCAAAGTCTCCCTCTGAGTTTTCTCTGAACGTAGAAAAGCTGCTTTTGAGGATTTCATTTAAACCAATACAGTCCGTCACAGATAATGTAGAGCTTTGTAATCCCTTCGTAGCAAAATCACTAGTGTCAAAAATGTACTTAAACGTGACTAACAGGAATAAAAACTTCTTGTTCTGGATTTGTTGTAAGAGGGCATCGGCTTCTAATTTGGTTTGTCCACAAGCCTCTTGTCCCTTTTGTCCACAAGCCTCTAAAATGACATCTAGCAGTAACAGCACTTTACTCACAGACCCTGATTTTGAACTCCACCGTACATCCGTGGATCTTTCTAGCTCGATACACGGTCTATCGGGATGCAACTCTTTCTGTACTTCTATGAATCGAGCATGTCTGTGAGATCCACTCATAAATGTGTGTAGCTGGTTTACTGTATCAAAAAAAAGTACTGACATGTCCCGACACTTTTGCCGTGATGCACAGAACTAAATACAGACGGTGGGAGTAACAATGCACATATACCGCTTGCTTAAATGTTTGCTTTAGTAGGACATGTACCCCTCCTCTGTTCCCTAACATGACTGAAGCACCATCGAAACAAAAACCCATACACAGAGTGGGATCCAACTCCAGGGGTTGCAACACTTAAAGTATTTTCCTTTTGGTGACTGGCCCAACGCTACCTTCCGGCCCAACTTAAATCGTTGGTGAAAAGAAAGACGCATTACAGACACCTTCCGCGTCTGCTGTATAGGTTAGGGATCGGCATCCCGTCAACGGGACAGTTGTAAATCGTGCAGCGCCTTGTGTCAAGAATACAGATTTTAGAGAAACAACAAATGTCGGTACATATAAGTGTCTTTTATCGTCTGAAAGCTTAAATTCTAGTTAATATAACTGCACTGTCCAATTTAGAGTAGCTATTACTGCGAGAAAAAAATGCCATGCTATTGTTTGAGGAGAGCTCCTAACAACAAAACACTTTTTTCACTGCGATAGGTTTGATAAATTCACCTCTGAAGGTGAAATACCTACTTACATTCTGAAATCTTGCTCTGATTTATCATCCCAAGGGTCCCAGAGATAACATGAAGTGTAGTTTTGCTAGATAAAATCCTATTTCATATCGTAAAAAGGTCCATATAGCATGCACGATCGATTTTGTATTTCCACTCGTTCAATTTGCCTAGAAAGGAATCTGTCAACGAGTCAAATCAATTTCTCATGTTTTCCTCAGAGATACTAGAACGTAACAAGATTTCACTATATCATTAGGGGTGTAGTATATCCTATAGGACACCATATTTGGTCAGAGAGCGACGCCTTCATGGCACGCCGATGACGCTGGCGGTCTTCACCTGAACAACTCTAACTTTGTCAAATAAGCACCAATCGGGGTCAAACAAATCTAGCTAGATAGCCAATGAGCTGGGCTTTACGGGATTATCCAGAAACCCCGTGTCTGTCGCAAAATGTAGGTGCTAACCGTTTGCGACAGCATGCCTTTTCCTTTTGGACAAAAATTCTAAGAATATTCAGAGTTATGAAGTTATGAAAACTGGTTGTTTTGCAAATGTTGAACTTATAATATGGCTACTAATACTGGAAAAGCTAAATCAAAGTCGAAGTATACAGATGTGACGATGTTCTTGCAGAAAAATGGCATATCAATGCAACTGTCTCCTTCACGATTTGCCCATATGTAGCTGGGTGACTTCACACTAAATGTCATGGAGAATGCTCATACTTCAAGTTATCCGCCTGAAAGTTTGCACATACACTGCTTCCATCTTGTGGACACCATCGGAATTACCAGAGTGATGGCTAGAACTGGGACCTTTCTCTTGCATTTCAAAGATGGTGGAAGAAAAAAAAACGTTTTGTTTTTTCTTTGTATTTTCTTCTACCAGATCTATTGTGTTATGTTCTCCTACATTCAATTGACATTTCCACAAACGTAAGTGTTTCCGTTCAAATGGTACCAAGAATATGCATATTGTTGCTTCAGGGCCTGAGCTACAGGCAGTTAGATTATGTATGTCATTTTAGGCGAAAATTCAAAAAAAGGGTGCTATCGCTAAGAAGTTTTAATTAAAGGAATTAATTATTATTATGTCCATTCGTCAGGTTAGGACGCCGAGGGATGAGAACACGTTGGTATGTCGGGTATTGGTTTCCCGCAGTTATGTTATTAACGACCGTGAGGGTATGTGTTCGGCAGGCAGATGCAGGAACGCCTCGAAATGCAGGCTGCAGTTGCACAGTATTGAGTTATTTTGGACGGAAGGCAAAGATGGCCACACCGCTTGTTGAGCATTTATCTAGTTAGAAAATAATATAAGCTTGTCGTTAATTGTGAAGCAAATGACTAAATAGTGGAGTCTGGCAGTAGCATACAACGAACGATTATATATATATATATATATATATATATATATATATATATATATATATATATATATATATGTGTGTGTGTGAGAGACACAGAAGCTGTCTAGCTACATTTTGGTGGCGTGTCGATGGCTAGCTAACTAACGTTAGTATGAATGGCTACGCGGTCGCTGTTTTGGCTGCAATGAGCTTGGTACTTGGCGAAATAAAATGCTAGAAGAATAGTGATAGTTAGCTAACGTTAACTTGTTTGCTTGCATGATCGCTTAATGATCTCGTAACTAGCAGAAACATTCGATTAACGTTAAATAAATACCTAACGTTAGCCAGCCCGGTGGTTAGTAAGCTAACGTAAACAGCTACTGTAGCTAGCTAACTAACTTAATTTGATCACCGGACCCTTTTACATTATGAAAAACTGTGAGTACCAGCAAATTGACCCACGGGGACTTTCAACACCCTCGTCAACGCAACCCTGTACCGAAAATAATGTGCAGAGGTCTCGGAGAAAATGGGAAGTATTTCCAGGGAAAAATCGCTTTTATTGCGATGGACGGATTATTCTGGCCAGACAAAGTGGTATCCTGCCTCTGACACTGGGCCTTATCATTGTCACAAGTGGCCTTTTCTTTGCATTCGAGTAAGTGGCTATGCATCATAATATTGCTTCGCTTTTGTTTAACTTGACGTTACCAGTCTAGACAGCCATCTAACGTCAGTTGCTTAGCTAACTAGGTAGTTAACATTACTTCGTTGAGTAGGCTTCCTCGGTTATTCAAAGTTGCTGACCAGTTAACTAACAGTGAAGCTCAGGGCCATACATACCTACCTAAAAATCTGTTTTTGCTTTTGTTTATTTTGTCTATTTGAATTGAGCTTGTCTTTGGCTCATGTAGATTTTAGAGTTGTACAGTAGGCCTATTAGAATGGGTGTCTCAACCACTCAAGGCCAGGGACAGACAAGCTCTCATATCCACTCTTGTCCTCCTGCAGTTGCCCATTCCTGGTGACTCACCTGACCGTCTGCATACCTGTGATTGGTGGAGTGTTGTTTGTGTTTGTGGTCACCTCCCTACTGCAGACCAGCTTTACAGACCCTGGAATCCTGCCTAGGACCCTGCCAGATGAGGCTGCAGACATTGAGAAGCAGATAGGTAAGATAGACTTAGGATATAGTGTAACAGACTGGGGTGATGGCTGAAGAACTAGACCAGCTGGGGTATGTCTGGGGTCAACTGTTTCAGTGGCGGTCATAGTACAGATTAATATCCTTCAGCAGCATGTGTATTCAGTTAAGATTTTGTTTCATATGTGATCTAGTTGATGTCAACAACATGATTGCATTGATGTCAGAGAATCGATCCCTCCCTCTAACCCTCCCCTGATTCAAGACACCTCAGGTTCCTCCACGTACCATCCCCCTCCGCGCACCAAAGAAATCCTCATTAACCAGCAGGTGGTGAAGCTTAAGTATTGCTTCACCTGCAAGATGTTCCGCCCTCCTCGGACCTCACACTGCAGCATGTGTGACAACTGTGTGGGTAAGGACTGTATGGGTAGTGACTGTTGTTCAAAGTGTCCAAATATGCCATATCTCAATTTTTTTTAATGTTCTGCCCTCAGAGCGGTTCGATCACCATTGCCCGTGGGTGGGGAACTGTGTGGGCAAGCGCAACTACCGCTTCTTCTACAGCTTCATAGTCTCTCTCTCCTTCCACACCTCCTTCATCTTCGGCTGTGTCGTCACACACCTCACGCTACGTATGTATGCTCACTCGCAAACAAACACGAATGCACTATGTTGTTTCTTTCCCTGCTGTTCCGTGACAATATTAACTGTCGAGTGTTCGTATTGGGTTGCTGACTTTTTACCTTCCTGTTTTTCAGGATCCCAAGGAGGGAATGGCTTAGTTCTGGCCTTACAGGAGAATCCTGCCAGATATCCTTTTCACACCAAACATTCTCTCTATCTCATTACAATCCCTGTAGTGGCTTAGATGACAACACTGCTGCTCTCGCTCTTAGCCCAGAGATAAAAGTTGACAAGGATTTTGTTCCTGGTTCTAAGACTTTGGCCTAAGCCCACTCATTCCTAATAGGATCAGTTCCCTGTAGTCCATTCTTCACACACTGGCAATGGTGTACGCCTGTGGCTTTTAGACAGATGGCAAAACTTCAGAAGCAGGTGTGCACCCTAATGTTGTCACACTGGCTGGCTAGACACATTATGTGGTTTACAATAGTGGGTTTTGTGATTTCTTCTAAACCCAGAACAGTTAGTAATATGGTATAATTGCAGTTCAGGGAAACCAGTAGTTAGGCCTTCATGGCTATAATATTGTGATTCTGATTGTGATTCCCAAAGAATTACACAATAAGGCCTTCTGATGATCATGTAGCTCTTGTTATTGATAGTCATTGTTGATAACCTTTGCTAGTGTATGTTGAAGCCTTGACAATCCCTCTCACTGTGGTTGAACTAGTTATTTGCTTCTTCTCCATTTGGTCTATTCTGGGGCTTTCAGGTTTCCATACATACTTGGTGGCCTTCAACCTCACAACAAATGAAGATGTAAGTACCAACCATAGATCTTGAAAATAGTAGATAGTGATAGCGCTGACATCATCCACGTATTCCTATAGAAAACTCCAGATGGCGTATGAGGCCAGAACTATTTGAATTTGAAGCGCCCCATTTTGCTGAATGGCACCAAAAAACGCTAAGGATCATGGTCAACGTAGTTGTTTTCATCCTGCTTGATAGTCAACACGGAGCCTCCTCATAGCTTGCCGGCCTGTGAATGGTCTGTCAGCACGTGGTCCTGTGTGACGACAAATGTAGTAGTCAGACTGGATCCCTATTTAATATAATATCTCGATTTGTAGCGAACTTTAAAATAATTAAGTGGGGATCGAACTTGATCATGCTAAACACATTTTAAAGTCCAAACCTTCTGTCTAAAAAAAGTGTTTGGCCTGTTTTGGCGATGGTAATTTACATAGGTTTTCTATGGAAGACCAGGGCTTTTGGTTGCTACACCGCTAGGTTGCTACTCAGGACAGAACTTATTAATGCATTGGAGAAATTAGAGGCTTCACAAGTAACTGAAGATTAGCTACCTATAATAAACACAGCAAAAAAAGAAACATCCTCTCCCTGTCAACTGGGTTTATTTTCAGCAAACTTATGTGTAAATATTTGTATGAACATAAGATTCAACAACTGAGACACACACTGAACAAGTTCCACAGACATGTGACTAACAGAAATGGAATAATGTGTCCCTGAACAAAAGGAGGGGTCAAAATCAAAAGTAACAGTCAGTATCTGGTGTGGCCACCAGCTGCATTAAGTACTGCAGTGCATCTCCTCATGGACTGCACAAGATTTGCCAGTTCTTGCTGTGAGATGTTACACCACTCTTCCACCACCAAGGCAAGTTCCCGGACATTTCTGAGGGGAATGGCCCTCACCCTCCGATCCAACAGGTCCCAGACGTGCTCAATGGGATTGAGATCCGGGCTCTTCGCTGGCCATGGCAGAACACTGACATTCCTGTCTTGCAGGAAATCACGCACAGAACGAGCAGTATGGCTGGTGGCATTGTCATGCTGGAGGGTCATGGCAGGATGAGCCTAAGGAAGGGTACCACATGAGGGAGGAGGATGTCTTCCCTGTAACACACAGCGTTGAGATTGCCTGCAATGACAAGCTCAGTCCGATGATGCTGTGACGCACCGCCCCAGACCACGGACCCTCCACCTCCAAATCGATCCCACTCCAGAGTACAGGCCTCGGTGTAACGCTCATTCCTTTGACGATAAATGCGAATCTGACCGTCACCCCTGGTGAGACAAAACCGCGACTCGTCAGTGAAGAGCACCTTTTGCCAGTCCTGTCTGGTCCAGTGATGGTGGGTTTGTGCCCTTAGGCGATGTTGTTGCCGGTGATGTCTGGTGAGGACCTGCCTTACAACAGGCCTACAAGCCCTCAGTCCAGCCTCTCTCAGCCTATTACGGACAGTCTGAGCACTGATGGAGGGATTGTGCGTTCCTGGTGTAACTCGGCAGTTGTTGCCATCCTGTACCTGTCCCGCAGGTGTAGTGTTCGAATGTACCTATCCTGTGCAGGTGTTGTTACATGTGGTCTGCCACTGTGAGGACAATCAGTTGTCCGTCCTGTCTCCCTGTAGAGCTGTCTTAGGCGTCTCACAGTACGGACATAGCAATTTATTGCCCTGGCCACATCTGCAGTCTTCATGCCTCCTTGCAGCATGCCTAAGGCACGTTCACGCAGATGAGCAGGTACCCTGGGCATTTTTCTTTTGGTGTTTTTCAAAGTCAGTAGAAAGGCCTCTTTGGTGTCCTAAGTTTTCATAACTGTGACCTTAATTGCCTACCGTCTGTAAGCTGTTAGTGTCCTAACGACCGTTCCACAGGTGCATGTTCATTAATTGTTTATGGTTCATTGAATAAGCATGGGAAACGGTGTTTAAACCCTTTACAATGAAGATCTGTGAAGTTATTTGGATTTTTACGAATTATCTTTGAAAGACAGGGTCCTGAAAAAGGGACATTTATTTTTTTGCTGACTTTATATTTTGTTTAGTACTCTACACACTTTTTTTTGAGGATTGTTTCTAAAATGTTATTGAACAGATGGTGAGAGAGACAGAGGTCGAAGATAAGAGTAGTTGGGTGAAAGGGCAAGTGGACAGATTTCAACCTATTCAGGCACGGTAGACATTGTGCCGGAGGAAGCGGTATTCCTGCTAGACTACCAAGGCCGCACTACACATCCTAATCACCTAAATATACAGTACTTGAATGTTTGATCCTGCTTGGTCTCCAGACTGCTTCTTAACTTTGTCTTTCCTGTGCAGATAAAAGGCTCCTGGTCGAGTAAAAGAGGTGCAGAGGACTCTGGGAATCCCTACACTTACGACAACATCTTTACCAACTTCTGTGCAACGCTGTGTGGGCCCATGCCCCCCAGGTCAGTATGTATGGCTAAACCCCCACATCAGTCAAAGTTGCTACTGTCAAATGAAATGTATCTCAGTTCACCCTTCGTTAAACTTGGCTCCCAACTTTGGGCTCCCAAGTGGCGCAGCGGTCTAAGGCACTGCATCTCAGTGCAAAAGGCATCACTACAGTCCCTGGTTTGAATCCAGGCTGTATTACATCCGGCTGTGATTGTGCGCTGCCCTATGCGACTCCCAATCGGCCCACTGTCGTCCAGGTTTGGCCGGGGTAGGCCGTCATTGTAAAAAATAATTTGTTCTTAACTGACTTGCCTTGTTAAATAAAAAATAAGTACCTCAAGGATACAATGAAATGTCCTCTTGGGAATGGAAATTGTCTATGTATCTTTCTAACATTCTCTTTTCCTCTCATGTCTTTCAGTCTAATTGACAGAAGAGGCTTTTTGCCCCCTGAAGACATTCCACCTGCTGTTGCAGTGGACATGGGGCGGCCCCCTTTCCTGGCCAAGAATGACACAAACATGGTAGGGCCACCATCTAGTGGCTACATGTCCTGACCGTGCTGTAGTTCAAAAGTCTTCACCTTGACCCTTGGAGAATCTCAATTGTATACTCCTCGTGTCCTCTCACCTTCTTCAGGAGAGTGGACTCGAGGAGTATGCATTTGAGATTCTGCCCCTGTGCCTGTCCTGCATGAGCCCACTATATTCCCTTCAGACCCCCCCCCCCCCCCTTCTCCAAATGTACTTACCATAGTATGTTACATATTGTGTCATAAGAGGGAGGATGGTGCACATTCTATTCTTATAATGCACATTAGGGATAGGACACTGCATCCATGAACATTACGTCTTGCTTTTAGTGTTTTTTCTTTTTTTACCTGATTTTTAAATAATTGGTATTTACCTGAATCGGAACTACCTCTTAGCTGTACCCCTATGTTTTTTGTTGTTGCAAGTTTGTATAGTTGAACGGTTTCCACACTCGTGTTTATTGCACCTGTGTGGACCAGGCTATAAGTGTAGATATCCACAATGGAAATTAAATGGCTGAGGTTTGTAGAAGCTAATTTCTTGCAACAGAGATGCTTTCAGAAAACGGTTGAAAGTTTAGGTTTACATGGGTGAACTCTGGGTTTACATAGATATTTTTTTATTAAGTACTTTATCACCAGTCATATTGTATTCACTTACAGGCAGGTCTTTGAAAATTCAAGTCACTTTATATTGTTGCATTATGTTCATCTAATTTGTCTTGATTATTTATTTTATTTAACCTTTATTTTACTAAGCAAGTCAGTTAAGAACAAATTCTTATTTACAATGATGGCCTACCCCGGCCAAATCCTAGCCCGGATGATGCTGGGCCAATTGTGTGCCTCCCTATGGGACTCCCAGTCACGGCCGGTTGTGATACAGCCTGGAATCGAACCAGGGTCTGTAGTGACGCCTCTAGCACTGAGATGCAGTGCCTTAGACCGCTGCGCCTCTTAGGAGCAGCGATATTGTTTGGACTCCCAAAACAATATTTGGGGTGTCCAATCAAAAACTCATCTTTTGACCAATTGGTAAAATAACAAATGGTCCAAACCTTATGCCTCTATCATAATTCGTTCAAAATGTATTGGAGTTTTCACCCTGTAGGATAGTCAAAATTAGGGGGACTAAATCAGTAGAGTCCAGAGAATTTTTTTTCTTCTCTAAAATAGTGCTGTGGCAGTGATGAAATTGTCAGCTGGTGATTGTCATGCAAATAACTGCCAGTTTTACTGTAATTGACCATTTAATTAACATCAACACTTTTAGTGTCTCCTGGCTTTCACGCATAGCCTACAAGCAACTGATGCAGACCCATGGAACATCTACATTTTAAAAAGTCTAATAAATTCATAGCCTACACCAGCGCAATAAATCCATTATTTATCTTAGGCTACATTTTCTTCAGACCTGTCTATTTCAGAAAAACAGAATGGCATATTCTGAATTGTCCTCAACTTGGGCTATGCTATATGGCTGTGGGCTACACTAGTTCATTTAGCAGACTCGATTTCCTTAGAATTCTGTGGCATTATTTTATAGTATGAAGAATACAATTGAACATAACTGAATATAATTGAAAGGATATTTCGAGGGAGTGCGCTTATGTGGCTATTCTGTGTTGAGCAGTTAACAAAGAAACCGGTCCTCCTATATGCTATATGCTTTACAGTTATTTATGCAACTTTAGTTGCGATCCCTGGTGAGTGCGTACTGTGCATATTCACTATTTATCCTTGTTGTGTCAGTGCTACTTTAATGTTATGGCTATGCAATCTACTCATCAACCTATTATTTGTAATGTATCTTACATAAGTCTGCAAATGCGATGATGCATGGAATGCTTTATTATAAAGGTGCATTTTTTTTAAGGTGAAAATTAGCTTCCTCAAATTCACGTGCCGCCTATGTACGCTAGGTTGTGTGCTTCATTTTAAGAATTGAGCAATAAATATAGCCCCACAAGAAGCTGGGATCCTCTTTCAAATAGGGGCCGGTCATAACTCTTATAAGAACACGTTTCACTGTGCTCTCTAACCGTGTTCCAGGGGTCCTAGGCCTGTAGTTTACGTTTGGAGTTATTCGACCACTTTAGTTAAAAACCATATCAAAACATATAGGCCTATGGGCTAGGCTACATGATGTGTGTGACTGATTTGAAAAAGTTGCTGTTTCTTGTCTTACTGCACATGCTGGGCATCATTCACAAGTGATAATATTGTCACTCATCAGACTATTCTTAATTTAATTTTGTCTTTACATATTGTTAGGTTCTAAAGATTAGTAAAGCTTAAACCAAGTTTATTCACCCATTGGGTCATACAGCTGCATAAGACAAAATAAATATTCACACAAGCACTGATATTGAACACTTTCTCCTATACTGAGTTTCCTCCTACACATCTGAACAGCCAATGCATCTCTGTTGCTAGACAGAACCTTAGTGATATCTGTTCTTCTTCACCTCATTTGACCTGGCTTCGACCCCAAATTGCTCACTCCTCCCCAACTCACGGCTATCATATTGACTTCACAGTACCAGACTGTGTCTCTTCTCCCATAGGATCCCTGATGGCTAACAATAACATGGGACAGATTGTAAACATTATACATTCCCCTCTCTCCCTCAGTGACATGAATAAGTATATTTCATATTTTCAGAACCCAACAATATACTAAATAATACGTGTGAAATTAGTTCTGATTTAGGATGGACCATTATCATGCACCTGTCGGAACAGTGGCAAGAAAAAATATTTGAACCCTTTGGAATTACCTGGATTTCTGCATAAACTGGTCATAAAATTTGATCTTCTAAGTCACAACAATAGACAAACACATTCTGCTTAATCTAATAACACACAAACAATTATATGTTTTCATGTCTTTATTGAACACACCGTGTAAACATTCACAGTGTAGGGTGGATAAATTATGTGAACCCTTGGTTGACCCTCCTTTGGCAGCAATAACCTCAACCAAACGTTTTCTGTGGTTGCGGATCAGACCTGCACAACGGTCAGGAGGAATTTTGGACCATTCCTCTTTAATAGCCTACCAAACTCGCTAATGGCCAGGTACACAGCGATCTATTGTCCCTCTAATCTCTAGTGAACGATTCGGAACATGAAAAATCGTATTTGTCTTGGTAAAATTGATTTTATAACATAATGAAGTGAAATGTCATAACCAAAGTGTGTTTTCACCCACTGAATTATATATTTTTATCCTATAATATGAAGCATCGTAGAGGCATGATTATAAAGTTTTCCCATCTTAAATATTTTTTTTTAAGGTTGGCCTCTAAGTTTCCTTCATCTTGGCTTAGTAATGATCTTTACCTGTTTTTATTCAACGATTTTCTGTTTTTAATCTTTCGGTAACTCCATATTACCATCAGTTTATCCTGCAGTCCTGAGGCCTTTTTTCCCTTAGTAGCTTTTTACAATTTGAGTGATTCTCCTTTTTATACCAGAACTAAACTGACAATCTCTGTGCTCCACAGTGTGTAACACTTTTAACTCCCAGTTTTGTGATGTGTTCCTCCCACCCCACTATAGGAGGAGAATTGTCAGGGTTTTGCTCTGTCCTGCACAGCCTGAAGGTTAACTTCCTCATGTAGAGGGTCGATGGTAAGAGTAGGGCTCAAGCTCCAACCCATCACCACACGTTTATTTTTGCTGTTATCTGTTCAGTTTGCATGTTCATCATGTGTGGCTGCTATCATAAGTAACTGTGAAATGACATCACAATTTGTGAGATATCTGTTGGGATACTGGCTTATCACCCATCCAATTGTAGGGTTTTAATTTCCGTTAGTACATTGTATTCATTACTCAGTAGAACAAGTGTCACTGACTCACTAGGGCAAGTGGAAAGGTGTTGTGAATTGAGCCATAGTATGTTGTGGGGCATCATGATGTGCCTTACCTCTGGAACTGCATGCCACTCTGCCACTATTTGAGACATAATCCTTCATCTCCCTCTTCATTAATCCCTATTTTTCTCTCAGCCCTTTCTAGGCATGTGGATGTCATGTTGATGACTTGATGTAGAACACACAGCTTAGAACAACTGTAGCATCATATTCTCAAACTTGAGCTATTCCTATTATCAATCATTGTCTCTTATGCCCTGGGGCAGCGGAGTACATGTGGTGAGGTCAGAGGTTACGGTAGCCTTAATCCTAAACATTCGTCTGTTTGTCTCTTATCCAATTTGATAAGGAAATGTACTTACCCATATGCAATTGGGGGAGGAAAGTATCATATAACCCAGTGTAATGAGGATATGGCATGAATGTTTACTGACAAACACACCCTATTCAAAAGTACAGTAAATAAGATTGTATTTATTCACTAGGGATGGTGTCACTGGAAGCATAATACACTGCTCAAAAAAATAAAGGGAACACTAAAATAACACATCCTAGATCTTAATGAATGAAATATTCTTATTAAATACTTTTTTCTTTACATAGTTGAATGTGCTGACAACAAAATCACACAAAAATTATCAATGGAAATCAAATTTATCAACCCATGGAGGTCTGGATTTGGAGTCACACTCAAAATTAAAGTGGAAAACCACACTACAGGCTGATCCAACTTTGATGTAATGTCCTTAAAACAAGTCAAAATGAGGCTCAGTAGTGTGTGTGGCCTCCACGTGCCTGTATGACCTCCCTACAACGCCTGGGCATGCTCCTGATGAGGTGGCGGATGGTCTCCTGAGGGATCTCCTCCCAGACCTGGACTAAAGCATCCGCCAACTCCTGGACAGTCTGTGGTGCAATGGAGCGAGACATGATGTCCCAGATGTGCTCAATTGGATTCAGGTCTGGGGAACGGACGGGCCAGTCCATAGCATCAATGCCTTCCTCTTGCAGGAACTGCTGACACACTCCAGCCACATGAGGTCTAGCATTGTCTTGCATTAGGAGGAACCCAGGGCCAACCGCACCAGCATATGGTCTCACAAGGGGTCTGAGGATCTCATCTCGGTACCTAATGGCAGTCAGGCTACCTCTGGCAAGCACATGGAGGGCTGTGCGGCCCCCCAAAGAAATGCCACCCCACACCATGACTGACCCACCGCCAAACTGGTCATGCTGGAGGATGTTGCAGGCAGCAGAACGTTCTCCACGGCGTCTCCAGACTCTGTCACGTCTGTCACATGTGCTCAGTGTGAACCTGCTTTCATCTGTGGCCTCCTCCACGTCTCCTGATGTACTGGCCTGTCTCCTGGTAGCGCCTCCATGCTCTGGACACTACGCTGACAGACACAGCAAACCTTCTTGCCACAGCTTGCATTGATGTGCCATCCTGGATGAGCTGCACTACCTGAGCCACTTGTGTGGGTTGTAGACTCTGTCTCATGCTACCACTAGAGTGAAAGCACCGCCAGCATTCAAAAGTGACCAAAACATCAGCCAGGAAGCATAGGAACTGAGAAGTGGTCTGTGGTCACCACCTGCAGAGCCACTCCTTTAGGGGTGTCTTGCTAATTGCCTATAATTTCTACCTGTTGTCTATTCCATTTGCACAACAGCATGTGAAATGTATTGTCAATCAGTGTTGCTTCCTAAGTGGACAGTTTGATTTCACAGAAGTGTGATTGACTTGGAGTTACATTGTGTTGTTTAAGTGTTCCCTTTATTTTTTTTTGAGCAGTGTACAATGGACAGGATAAACTTCATGTCACAGCAGCCAAACTAAAGTAGCCTTACTGTAACTCATGTTTCTCGAATGACATTCTACCCCCTACTACTACAGTATTGCCTTCCTTGCTGTTGCATATAATGGATACTTTCCCTGGTATAAACGAGCCCATCTTGTCAATGCCGGTGACCCAAGGGGAACCATACACTTTGTCCTGTCCTACATATCCCCTCTCTCCCCTATCAGGAGGGAAGGGAAGCTTCCCCAAGCTTTGTATCTAATCGTCTCTTTCGCCTTTGTTCCTCCCTGTCCTGTGCTAACAGGATTGTCACCAACAACTCACTCTTTCTCCACAATGCCATGCTGTCGCACCTAACCTGGTTATTGCTCTTACGTTAATCTCACTGTGCCGCTCCAAACTAATGCTTGTTTTCAGCTGTGCTTTTCCCTTCATTAACCATGTTCTGCCATATCATTGCTGTCTGTCTCTCACTTCTTCATATCCCTTCGTCTTTTTCCTTCTCTTACGTTTCCTTTTCTCACTTTTCCCTTTTTCTTGACTTCTCTGCCTTCCTCCTTTCTTCACACAGTGCACTCAGAGAACTAAGGACCTTCTGGAGAGGGTGTTCCGCTCTCCTGAGCTCCAGGGCCTGTGGCCCCTTGGCACCCCCGAGACTGCCCCTGGCCAGGAGTTGAGAGCCAGACCAGAGTCCAGGTCCCCAGCCCCCTCCTCCTCCACTGGGCCCCCACCCTCGAGCTGCTCAGGGTCTGCTGATGGGCGTCTCCTCAACGGCTGTTCTGGGTACGCCAATGGGTTTCCCCCCACGGGCTGCTCTGGTTCTGCCAATGGGCATCGCCCCACAGGGTGCTCAGGGCGCCAGGCCCCGTCCATGGAATGTCCGCCTGTGAACAGCAGCAAGAGACCCTCGCTGCACTCCAACAACCCGGCCTTCCGCCTGGCCAGTCCCTCTCCCTCCTTCACCCACAATACCATCATCCTGGGAGACGCTCCTGACATGGGCTTCATCCCACTGCACTGAGCAGACTCAGTGGCTCCAGTAGGACTGCTTCAGAGAACATTCCCCTTCCACACAGCTCCCTGAAACTCATTAGTGGCTAAACTGCCATTAACCTTTTGTAAGGGCTTTTTTTTTAACCATTAACTTTTTCATGAAACGTACTGCTTCTTCTTCTGAACTCAGGACTTAAGCCAGTGTTTTCCCCTGTCCTGTTGGTGATGAATTAGCTGGTAAACATTATTTCATAGAATGTTTTATTCCTCAAAGGAAAGATCTCCTACTGGCAGCAAGTTAAACTTGGTAACACTGACAAGCACCGATTTTATACACGTTTTATACACACTGATTCATAGAACATTTGTTTCACAAAGCTTCAAGCCATATGTACTCACTTGGCTGGTGTTCCAGTATAGTAACTAAGTAAGCAGCCTCTTTGCCTTTTATGTACTCTGTTGTATTACCTCTTATGCAAATCATTCATACACTTATGACAGAATAGGGGTGTGTGAGAGGGCTTTTGTTAGTGGATAAGTAGGTTGTGGTCTACCTGGCTTCCTATGCTCTTGGTCTTAGCTGTAGTGAAAACACCCAAGGTCTCCTAGTGTGAAAGGGCTCTGAAGTTCCACTCCCTCGTTCTACTCTACTGGTTTTTGGATCGGCTATGTTGTGGATATTGTTACGTATGTTTAGTCCTTGGCTGCAGTTGAGACTGACTCATTTTGATTGGATGAGACGAGCTATTGTCTGTAGTGGGCTGTTTCCCAAGGTTGCTGATGACTGACATCGTAATCTGTTGGACCTCTTTTTTTGTTGTTATTTTTCTTCTACTTAGGCTCAAAGTGTTCAGATTGATTGTTGGATTTAAATTCAGACTTGTTTTTGTATATTTATTTCTCACTGTGTTTAAGAGAGAGTGTGTAAATGTGATAGTGAATGTATTCTGTGTTTGAACTGACTGGTACTAGACTTTGACTGTCCAAGCGAAATGAACATGTGCTTTAGGGAAAGAGTTCATCGTGAGCTTGCGTTTTTGATTGTCCTTTATTATTCTAATTTAAGCACTGATCCAAATACAGATCCACTACTGCCTGCTGAGTTTCTGGTGTTTTGGAGGCCTGGTTAATACATTTTGACACAATGTTAACTGTTCAATTAACTTGCTAAGGATATTGAAATGTGACGACTGGTTCCCTCTTTTTCCTCATGTATTTTTACTGTGATGGCACATGTTGTTTTTTCATAGAGAAGTAAGGTACAGATTAATAATGTGATATGTAACGGTTTACACCATGTTTGAAGCACAGAACGTCTAGAAGTGTAAGATGATACCGCTTGCAGGCAATGCCTTGAAGTGAACTTTGCCTGTGCTGCTAGTGGCATGAAACCATATATCCCTTGGACTGGTCGTTTATCATAGACTACTAATCTGTAACGTGACATTACACTGAAGGTAATGCCGTTGGCCACAAGGGGGCGTTATTTCTTCCACATAACACCTTTATTATGTTCTAGGTACCTTTTTATAGACTAGAGCAATTGGGGTAGGTCCATTGATGCCTAATTTTCCTTCAATATAGTTAAATGAACTGTATGTAGTTGTGGAGGACCGCTGTGTGGTAGTCAACCATTTGTGTATTCGAACATTTGAAACCTTATAACTAGGTCGTTTGGATCAAAGATGTTCAGCGCTCCTACAACTGTTATGACTATAAGCTGTGCTTGTACTATTATGGGCTGTTTGATTTGGTTATTGTAGCCTGTAGATCATTTCTGTGAGGATTAAACGGAGGAACTGTACCATTGTTCATTAAAAGTCATTAGCTTTCTACTCTGTCTGTTTTTTCCCCTGCCTCAGAGGAGTCTCGTTCAGATTGTTTTCCACTTCAGTTGTCGTTTGAGAGGTTTTGCAGTAGCAACACTGACATGACAATTCTACTCAGTGGAGGCTGGTGCGAGGCGCGATAGGAGGACAGGCTCATTGTAATGGCTGGAATGGAATGGTATGAAACGCATCAAATGTATGGAAACCACGTTTGACTTCATTCTTTTTATTCCATTCAAGCTGTTACAATGAGCTTGTTGTCCTATAGCTCCTCCCACCAGCCTCCACTTTCTACTGTACACCCAGGCTTTCTATGAGCACACAGAATCTCTGACCAATTGGGTCAGACCACAATGCTCCCAAACTGGCACATGGCCACTTTTAATTAAATAATCGGAGGGTTCCCTCTTATGAAGAACACACAATGAGAAAGTGTATGATAACCACATGTGCTTGCTTGGGGAACATCCAATAATGAAAAGGGTCTTGTGCATGTGTGATACCCTGGCCTGACCACAGACTACCAAGTCACGGGTGCACCTCAGCCACGCTCAAGGTACTAAACGATATCATAACCGCCATCGATAAAAGACATTACTGTGCAGCCGTCTTCATCGACCTGGCCAAGGCTTTCGACTCTGTCAATCACCATATTCTTATCGGCAGACTCAATAGCCTCGGTTTTTCTAATGACTGCCTTGCCTGGTTCACCAACTACTTTGCAGACAGAGTTCAGTGTGTCAAATCGGAGGGCATGTTGTCCGGTCCTCTGGCAGTCTCTATGGGGGTACCACAGGGTTCAATTCTCGGGCCGACTCTTTTCTCTGTATACATCAATGATGTTGCTCTTGCTGCGGGCGATTCCCTGCTCCACCTCTACGCAGACGACACCATTCTGTATACTTCCGGCCCTTCCCTGGACACTGTGCTATCTAACCTCCAAACGAGCTTCAATGCCATACAACACTCCTTCCGTGGCCTCCAACTGCTCTTAAACGCTAGTAAAACCAAATGCATGCTTTTCAACCGCTCGCTGCCTGCACCCACACGCCCGACTAGCATCACCACCCTGGACGGTTCCGACCTAGAATATGTGGACATCTATAAGTACCTAGGTGTGTGGCTAGACTGCAAACTCTCCTTCCAGACTCATATCAAACATCTCCAATCCAAAATCAAATCTAGAGTCGGCTTTCTATTCCGGAACAAAGCCTCCTTCACTCACGCCGCCAAACTTACCCTAGTAAAACTGACTATCCTACCGATCCTCGACTTCGGCGATGTCATCTACAAAATAGCTTCCAATACTCTACTCAGCAAACTGGATGCAGTTTATCACAGTGCCATCCGTTTTGTTACTAAAGCACCTTATACGACCCACCACTGCGACCTGTATGCCCTAGTCGGCTGGCCCTCGCTACATGTTCGTCGTCAGACCCACTGGCTCCAGGTCATCTACAAGGCTATGCTAGGTAAAGTGCTGCCTTATCTCAGTTCACTGGTCACGATGGCTACACCCACCCGTAGCACGCGCTCCAGCAGGTGTATCTCACTGATCATCCCTAAAGCCAAAACCTCATTTGGACGCCTTTCCTTCCAGTTCTCTGCTGCCTGCGACTGGAACGAATTGCAAAAATCTCTGAAGTTGGAGACTTTTATCTCCCTCAACAACTTTAAAAATCTGCTATCCGAGCAGCTAACCGATCGCTGCAGCTGTACATAGTCCATCTGTAAACTACCCACCCAATTTACCTACCTCACCCCCATACTGCTTTTATTTATTTACTTTTCTGCTCTTTTGCACACCAGTATCTCTTCTTGCACATGATCATCTGATGATTTATCACTCCAGTGTTAATCTGCTAAATTGTAATTATTCAATTTATTGCCTACCTCATGCCTTTTGCACACATTGTATATAGATTCTCTTTTTTCTACCATGTTATTGACTTGTCTATTGTTTACTCCATGTGTAACTCTGTGTTGTTGTCTGTTCACACTGCTATGCTTTATCTTGGCCAGGTCGCAGTTGCAAATGAGAACTTGTTCTCAACTAGCCTACCTGGTTAAATAAAGGTGAAATAAAAAAAATAAAAAAATAAAAAGTCTCCTGGCAGAGTTTGTGGGTGTATGTTTATGAAACGGGTACAAAGAGATATATATATACAGTTGAAGTTCGAAGTTACCATACACCTTTTGACACAAATGTCAATTAGCCTATCAGAAGCTTCTAAAGCCATGACATTTTCTGGAATTTTCCAAGTTGTTTAAAGGCACAGTCACCTTAGTATATGTAAACTTGGGGCGGCAGGGTAGCCTAGTGGCTAGAGCGTTGGGCTAGTAACCGAAAGGTTGCAAGTTCAAATCCCCGAGCTGACAAGGTACAAATCTGTCGTTCTGCCCCTGAACAAGGCAGTTAACCCACTGTTCCTAGGCCGTCATCGAAAATAAGAGTTTGTTCTTAACTGACTTGCCTAGTTAAATAAAAAAAAGGTTAAAAATGTAAGTCGCTCTGGATAAGAGCGTCTGCTAAATGACTTAGAATGTAAACTTCTGCGACGCTCTCTCCGAGCAGTTTTGTGCTGTTTGTTGAATTTAAAAAAATAATAATAATAATTCTGAAACTAATCTCTATTATCCTCCCATACATGTTTGCCATGCCATTATACTGTGCCTTCAGAAAGTATTCATAGCCCTGGACTTTTTCCACCTTTTGATGTTGAGATTTTTTGTCACTGGCCTACACACAGTACCCCATTATGTAAAACTGGAATTAGGTTTTTCGAAATGTTCACAAATGAATTAAAAATAAAAGCTGAAATGTCTTGAGTCAATAAGTATTCAACCCCTTTATGGCAAGCCTAAATAAGTTCAGGAGTAAAGTCACATAAGTTGCTTAGACTCTGTGCAATAATAGGGTTTAACATGACTTTTGAATGACTACCTCATCTCTGTACCGCGCACATACAATTATCTGTAAGGTCCCTCAATGGAGCAGTGAATTTCAAACAGATTTGACCATGGTTGTTTTCCAATGCCTTGCAAAGAAGGCCACCTATTGCTAGATTGATAAAAAAAATTACCTTGAATATCCCTTTAGACCATGGGGAAGTTATTAATTACACTGGATGGTGAATCAATACAGCCAGTCGCTACAAAGATACAGGCGTCCTTCCTAACTCACTTGCTGGAGAGGAAGGATACTGACTTTAAAACAGAGTTTAATGGCTGTGATAGAAAACAGAGCGGTTGTTACTCCACAATACTAACTTAATTGACAGAGTGAAAAGAAGGAAGCCTGTACAGATTAAAAATATTCCAAAACATGCATCCTGTTTGCAACAAGGCACTAAAGTAATACCCCAAAAAATGTGGCAAAGAAATTCACTTTTTGTTGTACTGAATACAAAGGGGCAAATCCAATACAACGCATTACTGAGTACCACTCTCCATATTTTCAAGGTTTTTTTCAAGATAAAAAAGAAATGGAATGGAGCTAAGCACAGGCAAAATCCTAGGGGAAAACCTGGTTCAGACTGCATTCCACCAGACACTGGGAGATGAATTCACCATTCAGCAGGATAGTAACCTAAAACACAAGGCCAAATGTGGAAAGCTCTTAAACACTCAAACAGAAAGACTCACAGATTGTCTACAAAGTATTGACTCAGGGGTGTGAATACTTATGTACATGAGATTGTTCTGTATTTCAATACATTTGCAAACATTTCTAAAAAAAATTGTCATTATGGGGTATTGTGTGTAGATGGTTGAGATTTTTTTTTAAATGTAATCCATTTTGAATTGTGGAATAAGTCAAGGGGTATGGAAACTTTTTATACTGTATTTCCTGTATTATATTATTTAAGAGGCTGTAAGTAAGAGCCTGTATTATAGGTACTGTGTGTGTCCTTTTCCCGAGTGATTCTGCATATACACACAAAAGAGAAACTGGAGCATGAACAAACAACTCTTAGACTAGTTACTATTACATAACCCCCTCTAAAACGGTATGTTGTATCTCATCCCACATCAAAGGCCTTCTCACTGCAGCATGTCAATGTTATAAATACATATCCTATCCTAACTTCAAACGGCTGGTCAGAAAACAAGTAGATGTGCCGCACAAAAATGAGGAAGCCATGGCATCAGCGTTTCAGCATGTTACATTTTGACCGTAATCTACTTTAAAACAGATTTTGTCATTTCGTTGTTCTATTTTGCTAATATTTACCACCCTTACTATTAAACAGAATCAGAGTAACACCTAGTTGTGCCATTGTGGATATGCCAAGTCATATTGTAGCTGACATCTGGACCAGACCATAAACAGTTAACCAGTAGATGACTTGTTTCATTGCTTTTTATGTGTAACCTTCATTTAACTAGGCAAGATAGTTAAGAACAAATTCTTATTTACAATGACGGCCAAACTCGGACGACGCTGGGCCAATTGTGCACCGCCCTATGGGACTCTCAATCACGGCCGGATGTGATGCAGCCTGGATTTATAGCTGACTCGGTTTGGATGGCGAGGCTGAGGCGTACTATCATACATGTTAACCCCAAATCTTTTATGGGACAGAGGCCAACTCAGGCCAACCAGAGTATTAGGGGTGCATGGCCTGCCTTACCACTGAAGGTTGAGCAGGAGGGCATGTTTGGAGCTGAGGGAGGGCACATGGGGACGTAAGGAGTGAGCAGATCAGAAAGAAGGGGCAGCATTTACAGGTAGGTGTCCAGGCCAATGGTAGGGGTGAGAAACAGATGTGTCTAATGTGTTTCAGATGAACTGATCCACCTCCAGGGCTCAGAGGAATGTAGGCTTGGGAGATATACTGACGGTACGATTTTCAATGCGTATGAGTTAAATAGAGTGGAGACATTCAATACTTTCCTGGATTAAGATAGTTTTTTTGTATATACAGTGAGGAGAACAAGTATTTGATACACTGCCGATTTTGCAGGTTTTCCTACTTACAAAGCATGTAGAGGTCTGTAATTTTTATCATAGGTACACTTCAACTGTGAGAGACGGAATCTAAAACAAAAATCCAGAAAATCACATTGTATGATTTGTAAGTAATTCATTTGCATTTTATTGCATGACATAAGTATTTGATCACCTACCACCCAGTAAGAATTCCGGCTCTCACAGACCTTTTAGTTTTTTTTTAAGAAGCCCTCCTGTTCTCCACTCATTACCTGTATTAAATATGAAAATCTTGATACCACCCAACCCTATGGGCGGCAGGTAGCCTAGCGGTTAAGAGTATTGGGTCAGTAACCGAAAGGTCGCTGATTCGAATCCCTGAGCCAACCTGTGGAAAATCTGCCGATATGCCCTTGAGCAAGGTACTTAAGCCTAATTGCTCCTGTAATTCGCTCTGGATAAGAGTGTCTGCTAAATGACTAAAATGTAAAAATGTAGAGGAATTGATAGCAGGGTTTAGGCTTGCTCGACAACTGGCCCTGTTTTTGATGGGTCTGCTTGTGAGACTTCTGACTGCAGTAGAATAATTTGGCAACAGCATTGTCTTCAGTAGGCTGGGAATGGGAGTGTTTTGAAATAGAGTGAAATGAGGAGGTACTAGGCTTAACTTGTCAATTAAGAAATGCTTCAACCTTAAAAAATGTTTATATATATATTTTGCCTAGGGATTTCCCATTCAAAAGGATCTGCTGGCATCAATATCTGAATGGAATGACATTAGTATAATGCAGATAGTGTTTTTCAGAGTTTGATGGTAGTGGTTTGAGGTGATTCACATTTGTTTGTCTACAACTTTCAGAGATTCACATTTTCTAAATGAGAAATTAGCAAAAGGAAAATGTAGGTTAAAGCAGGAAAGTCTTTAATTTTAAAAGGCTGTGTCTCCCTTGGATAAATACGTATGTGTTTGGTCAAATTGAAGCCAGGCTTATGGCTTTGAACATAGAGAAATTCCACATTGGAGGGTAATTTAACTGGAGTGGATTGATGGAATATGTTTTATTGATTTTGCATTATATGTACTTGAAGAATTTACACAACATAGTTCATATACTGTTTATATATGCAGTATATACAGTGGCAAGAAAAAGTATGTGAACCCTTTGGAATTACCTGGAATTGTGCATAAACTTTAAATTAAATTTGATCTGATCTTCATCTAAGTCACAACAATAGACAGTAATTCTTAAACTAATAACACACAAATTATTGTATTTTTGTTGTCTATATTAAATACATAATTTAAACATTAGGTTGGAAAAAGTATGTGAACACCTAGGCTAATGATTCTCCAAAAGCTAATTGGAATCAGGAGTCAACTAACCTGGAGTCCAATCAATGAGATGAGATTGGAGACGTTGGTTAGTGCTGCCTTGTCCAAAAAAAAACACACAAAATTTGAGTTTTCTATTCACAAGAATCATTGCCTGATATGAACCATGCCTCAAACAAAAGAGATCTCAGAAGACCTAAGATTAAGAATTGTTGACTTGCATAAAGCTGGAAAGGGTTACAAAATGATCTCTAAAAGCCTTGATCATCAGTCCACAGTAAGACAAATTGTCTATAAATGGAGAAAGTTCAGCACTGTTGCTACTCTCCCTAGGAGTGGCCGTCCTGCAAAGATCACTGCAAGAGCAGAATGCTCAATAAGGTTAAGAAGAAACCTAGAGTGTCAGCTAAAGACTTACAGAAATCTCTGGAACATGCTAACATCTCTGACGAGTCTACGATATGTAAAAAACTAAACAAGAATGGTGTTCGTGGGAGGGCACAGAAGAAGCCAATGCTGTCCCAAAAAAACATTGCTGCACACCTGGGGAACACACAATACTACGTGTGGAGAAAAAAAGGCACAGCACACCAACATCAAAATCTTATGCCAACTGTAATGTATTGTGGAGAGAGCATCATGGTTTGGGGCTGCTTTGCTGCCTCGTGGCTTGGACAGCTTGCTAACATTTTGCAGGAGAATGTTAGGCTATCTGTCCGCCAATTGAAGCTCAACAGACGTTGGGTGATTCAACAGGACAACGACCCAAAACACAGAAGTAAATCAACAACAGAAGAAAATACGCCTTCTGGAGTGGCCCAGGCAGAGTCCTGACCTCAACCCGATTGAGATGCTGTGGCATGATCTCAAGAGAGAGGTTCACACCAGGCATCCCAAGAATATTGCTGAACTGAAACAGTTTTGTAAAGAGGAATGGTCCAAAATTCCTCCTGACCGATGTACAGGTCTGATCCGCAACTACAGAAAACGTTTGGTTGAGGTTATTGCTGCCAAAGGACGGTCAACCAGTTATTAAATCCAAGGTTTCGCATACCTTTCCCACACTGCACTGTGAATGTTTACACGGTGTATTCAATAAAGACATGTAAACGTATAATTTTTTGTGTGTTATTAGTTTAAGCAGATTGTGTTTGTCTATTGTCACCTAGATGAAGATCAGATCAAATTTTATGACCAATTCATCCAGGTATTTCCAAAGGGTCCACATACTTTTTCTTGCCACTGTGTGTGTGTATGTAAGTATATACTGTACAGTTGAAGTCGGAATTTTAATACACTTAGGTTGGAGTCATTAAATTACGTATAATTCACTGCATCACAATTCCAGTGGGTCAGAAGTTTACATACACTAAGTTGACTGTGCCTTTAAACAACTTGGAAAATTCCAGAAAATGATGTCATGGCTTTAGAAGGTTTTGTTAGGCTAATTGACGTAATTTGAGTCAATTGGAGGGGTACCTGTGGATGTATTTCAAGGCCTACCTTCAAACGCAGTGCCTCTTTGCTTGACATCATGGGAAAATCTAAATAAATCAGCCAAGACCTCAGAAAAAAATTGTGGACCTCCACAAGTCTGGTTCATCCTTGGCAGCAATTTCCAAACGCCTGAAGGTACCACGTTCATCTGTACAAACAATAGTACGCAAGTATAAACACCATGGGACCACGCAGCCGTCATCCTTCTCAGGAAGGAGAAGCGTTCTGTCTCCTAGAGATGAATGTACTTTGGTGCGAAAAGTGCAAAGCAATCCCAGAACAACAGCAAAGGAGCTTGTGAAGCTGCTGGAGGAAACCGGTAAGAAAGCATCTATATCCACAGTAAAACTAGTCCTATATTGACATAACCTGAAAGGCTCAGCAAGAAAGAAGCCACTGCTCCAAAACAGCCATAAAGGTGGTTTTAAACTTCTTCCGTTTAAGAATGATTGAGGCCACTGTGTTCTTGGGGACCTTCAATGCTGCATAATCTTTTTTTTTACCCTTCACCAGATCTGTGCCTCAACACAATCCTGTCTCGGAGCTCTACGGACAATTCCTTTGACACATGGCTTGGTTTTTGCTCTCACGTACACTGTCAACTGTGGGACCTTATATACACAGGTTTGTGCCTTTCCAAATCATGTCCAGTCAATTGAATTTAACACAATTGGACTTTTATCAAGTTGCAGAAACATCTCAAGGATGATCAATGGAAACAGGATGCATCTGAGCTGAATTTTGAGTCTCATAGCAAAGGGTCTGAATACTTATGTAACTGATATTTCTGTTTTTACCAACATTTCTAAAAACCTGTTTTTGCTTTGTCATTATGGGGTATTGTGTGTAGATTGAGGGAAACAATTACTTTTAACCATATCAGAATAAGGCTGTAACGTAACAAAATGTGGAAAAAGTCCAGGGGTCTGAATACTTTCCGAAAGCACTGTATTTAGAATTTTGTTCTAGCAATACGGTGAATTAAAACTAAAAGCAGATTTACCTAATTCAGTATAGACCCTAGGAACCTCAAGAGTTAACTAATCCTGTGAATGTGCTAGGCAACTCAGCTGTCTAGACTTCAACAGCAAAGTTAGATAAGACAGAAGTCTATGAAGTAGGGCCTTGTAAACTAAAAGGGAGTAATGTAGAGATCTACGGGTCTTTAGCAAAGTCCAACCAACCTTTTGAGACAGGATGCAGTGATGATTATCAAAACTGTCAACTGTAACAAAACGAAGGGCACTATGGTAGATGGCATCCAATGTTTTAAGATTAGTGGCAGCTGCATTCTTTGATAAAAAATTGGTCAAATAACTCAAGCATAGATTGGTAATTTTTTTTTTAATTTGGCACACTTACACACACTTGTAAACTAGAGGCCAAGAGTTTGGTCAAAAAGAATGACACCAATTGGCCGATAGGTGGCGCTGTTATAAGCAGTCTCACTTAAACCTTTGTATCCACCGCCCCGTTTGACCTAGAGAATTGAAACCCAAAAGGTTCGTCAGGATACATTTTCCTCCATCTTCGAAAAACGTATTCTCATGAACCATAAGTCTAAATAACACCATTCGGTATGTAGGCCCATGGTACGTACATCTCATGATGTAGTTTGAGAAAGCTAAGGAAAGCCGAGTTACTGATACATCAGATTTTACATGTCCATTTAAATCCTTTGTAAATCCACTTCACAATGGGCTATCAACTTGAAACATTTTAGCGTCATCAAATACTTGATGAACCATGTTGAGTTTGGCATTGATATCTATTAACAATTCACTTTTATTACTATGTAACACTAATGTTTGAAATAATCATGAAAAAAAATATTCTCATGGACAAAGTCAGATTCACTCAACATTTGGTCTTTGAACTCATCACAAAAGTCCCTGAAGAGTTTGAGAAAATAATGTTGATGCATTCAAAGATTAAAATCTTCTTCTCATGAACTACAGGACCAAATGACACCATGAAATGTAGGCTCGTGGTACGTCTTAACTTAGTTTGAGAAAAGATAAGGGATTGGTGAAATGATAGCATACATTTTCTTTTATTGAATAAAAAATGCCAAACAAAACAATAAACACTACAAAACAAACCGTGAAGCTCAAAGACAAAGTGCCCTAAACAAAGTCAACTTCCCACAAAGACAGGTGGGAAAAAGGCTACCTAAGTATGGTTCCCAATCGGAGACAACTATAGACAGCTGTCCCTGATTGAGAACCATACCGGGCCAAAACATAGAAATAGAAAATCATAGAAACACAAAACATAGAATGCCCACCCCAACTCACGCCCTGACCAAACCAAAATAGAGACATAAAAAGGATCTCTAAGGTCAAGGCGTGACAATATCAAATTTTACGTGTCCAGTTGAGCCACTGTAAATCCACTCTACAGTGGCCTATCAACTTGAAACCTGTCATTGTCTTCACGGACGTCCCTATGATGACCACACTGAATTTGGTATTGATATCTCAAAAGACAAGGAAACTACTAACAACTCATTCAACTATATAATGCTAATGCTCAAAATCATCTTCTCCTCATGGACCATACGTCATATTCACTCCAGATGTTGTATTTACATTGATTGGACATAATGGTGATACAGCTAACTGCCAAAATAAAGGAAACACCAACATAAAGTGTCTTAATAGGGTATTGGGACACCTCGAGCCAGAACGACTTCAGTGCACCTTGGCATAGATTCGACAAGTGTATGGAACTCTATTCAATCAATCAATCAATTTTATTTTATATAGCCCTTCGTACATCAGATAATATCTCGAAGTGCTGTACAGAAACCCAGCCTAAAACCCCAAACAGCTAGAATGCAGGTGTAGAAGCACAGTGGCTAGGAAAAACTCCCTAGAAAGGCCAAAACCTAGGAAGAAACCTAGAGAGGAACCAGGCTATGAGGGGTGGCCAGTCCTCTTCTGGCTGTGCCGGGTGGAGATTATAACAGAACTATGCCAAGATGTTCAAAAATGTTCATAAGTGACAAGCATGGTCAAATAATAATCATGAATAATTTTCAGTTGGCTTTTCATAGCTGATCATTAAGAGTTGAAAAACAACAGGTCTGGGACAGGTGGCGGTTCCATAACCGCAGGCAGAACAGCTGAAACTGGAATAGCAGCAAGGCCAGGCGGACTGGGGACAGCAAGGAGTCACCACGGGCGGCAGTACCGATGCATGGTCCTAGGGCTCAGGTCCTCCGAGAGAAAGAGAGAAGGAGAAAATTAGAGAGAGCCAAGATTTTCAAAATGTTCATAAATGACAAGCATGGTCAAATAATAATCAGAAATAAATCTCAGTTGGCTTTTCATAGCCGATCATTAAGAGTTGAAAACAGCAGGTCTGGGACAGGTAGGGGTTTCGTAACCGCAGGCAGAAACAGTTGAAACTGGAATAGCAGCAAGGCCGGGCAGACTGGGGACAGCAAGGTGTCAGCATGCCCGGTAGTCCTGACGTATGGTCCTAGGGCTCAGGTTCTCAGAGAGAAAGAGAGAACGAGAGAATTAGAGAGAGCATACTTAAATTCACACAGGACACTGGATAAGACAGGAGAAGTACTCCAGGTATAACCAACTGACCCTAGCCCCCCGACACATAAACTACTGCAGCATAAATACTGGAGGCTGAGACAGGAGCGGTCAGGAGACACTGTGACCCCATCCGAAGAAACCCCCGGACAGGGCCAAACAGGAAGGATATAACCCCACCCACTCTGCCAAAGCACAGCCCCCACACCACTAGAGGGATATCCTCAACCACCAACTTACAATCCTGAGACAAGGCCGAGTATAGCCCACAAAGGTCTCCACCACAGCGCAACCAAGGGGGGGCGCCAACCCAGACAGGAAGTTCACGTCAGTAACTCAACCCACTCAAGTGACGCACCCCTCCTAGGGACGGCATGAAAGAGCACCAGCAAGCCAGTGACTCAGCCCCAGTAACAGGGTTAGAGGCAGAGAATCCCAGTGGAGAGAGGGGAACCGGCCCTGGAGAGACAGTAAGGGCGGTTCGTTGCTCCAGAGCCTTTCTGTTCACCTTCACACTCCTGGGCCAGACTACACTCAATCATATGACCTACTGAAGAGATAAGTCTTCAGTAAAGACTTAAAGGTTGAGACCGAGTCTGCGTCTCTCACATGGGTAGGCAGACTGTTCCATAAAAATGGAGATCTATAGGAGAAAGCCCTGCCTCCAGCTGTTTGCTTAGAAATTTTAGGGACAATTAGGAGGCCTGCGTCTTGTGACCGTAGCGTACGTGTAGGTATGTACGGCAGGACCAACTCGGAAAGATAGGTAGGAGCAAGCCCATGTAACGCTTTATAGGTTAACAGTAAAACCTTGAAATCAGCCCTTGCCTTAACGGGAAGCCAGTGTAGGGAAGCTAGCACTGGAGTAATATGATCAAATTTCTTGGTTCTAGTCAGGATTCTAGCAGCCGTATTTAGCACTAACTGAAGTTTATTTAGTGCTTTATCCGGGTAGCCGGAAAGTAGAGCATTGCAGTAGTCTAACCTAGAAGTAACAAATGCATGGATTAATTTTTCTGCATCATTTTTGGACAGAAAATTTCTGATTTTTGCAATGTTACGTAGATGGAAAAAAGCTGTCCTTGAAACAGTCTTGATATGTTCGTCAAAAGAGAGATCAGGGTCAAGAGTAACGCCGAGGTCCTTCACAGTTTTATTTGAGACGACTTTACAACCATCAAGATGAATTGTCAGATTTAACAGAAGATCTCTTTGTTTCTTGGGACCTAGAACAAGCATCTCTGTTTTGTCCGAGTTTAAAAGTAGAAAGTTTTCAGCCATCCACTTCCTTATGTCTGAAACACAGGCTTCTAGCGAGGGCAATTTTGGGGCTTCACCATGTTTCATTGAAATGTACAGCTGTGTGTCATCCGCATAGCAGTGAAAGTTAACATTATGTTTTCGAATAACATCCCCAAGAGGTAAAATATATAGTGAAAACAATAGTGCTCCTAAACGGAACCTTGAGGAACACCGAAATGTACAGTTGATTTGTCAGAGGACAAACCATTCACAGAGACAAACTGATATCTTTCCGACAGGTAAGATCTAAACCAGGCCAGAACTTGTCCGTGTAGACCAATTTGGGTTTCCAGTCTCTCCAAAAGAATGTGGTGATCGATGGTGTCAAAGGCAGCACTAAGGTCTAGTAGCACGAGGACAGATGCAGAGCCTCGGTCTGACGCCATTAAAAGGTCATTTACCACCTTCACAAGTGCAGTCTCAGTGCTATGATGGGGTCTAAAACCAGACTGAAGCATTTCGTATACATTGTTTGTCTTCAGAAAGGCAGTGAGTTGCTCCGCAACAGCTTTTTCTAAAATTTTTGAGAGGAATGGAAGATTCGATATAGGCCGATAGTTTTTTATATTTTCCGGGTCAAGGTTTGGCTTTTTCAAGAGAGGCTTTATCACTGCCACTTTTAGTGAGTTTGGTACACATCCGGTGGATAGAGAGCTGTTTATTATGTTCAACATAGGAGGGCCAAGCACAGGAAGCAGCTCCTTCAGCAGTTTAGTAGGAATAGGATCCAGTATGCAGCTTGAAGGTTTAGAGGCCATGATTATTTTCATCATTGTGTCAAGAGATATAGTACTAAAACACTTAAGTGTCTCTCCCGATCCCAGGCCCTCGCAGAGCTGTGCAGATCCAGGACAGCTAAGCCCTGGAGGAATACGCAGATTCAAAGAGGAGTCCGTAATTTGCTTTCTAATGGTCATGATCTTTTCCTCAAAGAAGTTCATGAATTTATTACTGCTGAAGTGAAAGCCATCCTCTCTTGGGGAATGCTGCTTTTTAGTTAGCTTTGCAACAGTATCAAAAATAAATTTTGGATTGTTCTTATTTTCCTCGATTAAGTTGGAAAAGTAGGATGATCGAGCAGCAGTGAGGGCTCTTCGGTACTGCACGGTACTGTCTTTCCAAGCTAGTCGGAAGACTTCCAGTTTTGTGTGGCGCCATTTCCGTTCCAATTTCCTGGAAGCTTGCTTCAAAGCTCGGGTATTTTCTGTATACCAGGGAGCTAGTTTCTTATGACAAATGTTTTTCGTTTTTAGGGGTGCAACTGCATCTAGGGTATTGCGCAAGGTTAAATTGAGTTCCTCAGTTAAGTGGTTAACTGATTTTTGCCCTCTGACGTCCTTGGGTAGGCAGAAGGAGTCTGGAAGGGCATCAAGGAATTTTTGTGTTGTCTGAGAATTTATAGCACGACTTTTGATGCTCCTTGGTTGGGGTCTGAGCAGATTATTTGTTGCGATTGCAAACGTAATAAAATGGTGGTCCGATAGTCCAGGATTATGTGGAAAAACATTAAGATCTACAACATTTATTCCATGGGACAAAACTAGGTCCAGAGTATGACTGTGGCAGTGAGTAGGTCCAGAGACATGTTGGACAAAACCCACTGAGTCGATGATGGCTCCGAAAGACTTTTGGAGTGGGTCTGTGGACTTCTCCATGTGAATATTAAAATCACCAAAAATTAGAATATGATCTGCTATGACTACAAGGTCTGATAGGAATTCAGGAAACTCAGAGAGGAACGCTGTATATGGCCCAGGAGGCCTGTAAACAGTAGCTATAAAAAGTGATTGAGTAGGCTGCATAGATTTCATGACTAGAAGCTCAAAAGACAAAAACGCCATTTTTTTTTTTGTAAATTGAAATTTGCTATCGTAGATGTTAGCAACACCTCCGCCTTTGCGGGATGCACGGGGGATATGGTCACTAGTGTAACCAGGAGGTGAGGCCTCATTTAACACAGTAAATTCATCAGGCTTAAGCCATGTTTCAGTCAGGCCAATCACATCAAGATTATGATCAGTGATTAGTTCATTGACTATGACTGCCTTTGAAGTGAGGGATCTAACATTAAGTAACCCTATTTTGAGATGTGAGGTATCACGATCTCTTTCAATAATGGCAGGAATGGAGGAGGTCTTTATCCTAATAAGATTGCTAAGGCGAACACCGCCATGTTTAGTTTTGCCCAACCTAGGTCGAGGCACAGACACAGTCTCAATGGGTATGGCTGAGCTGACTACACTGACTGTGCTATTGGCAGACTCCACTAAGCTGGCAGGTTGGCTAACAGCCTGCTGCCTGGCCTGCAACCTATTTCATTGTGGGGCTAAAGGAGTTAGAGCCCTATCTATGTTGGTAGATAAGATGAGAGCACCCCTCCAGGTAGGATGGAGTCCGTCACTCCTTAGCAGGTCAGGCTTGGTCCTGTTTGTGGGTGAGTCCCAGAAAGAGGGCCAATTATCTACAAATTCTATCTTTTGGGAGGGGCAGAAAACAGTTTTCAACCAGCGATTGAGTGCTGAGACTCTGCTGTAGAGCTCGTCACTCCCCCTAACTGGGAGGGGGCCAGAGACAATTACTCGATGCCGACACATCTTTCTAGCTGATTTACACGCTGAAGCTATGTTGCACTTGGTGACCTCTGACTGTTTCATCCTAACATCGTTGGTGCCGACGTGGATAACAATATCTCTATACTCTCTACACTCGCCAGATTTAGCTTTAGCCAGCACCATCTTAAGATTAGCCTTAACGTCGGTAGCCCTGCCCCCTGGTAAACAGTGTATGATCGCTGGGTGATTCGTTTTAAGTCTAATACTGCGGGTAATGGAGTCGCCAATGACTAGGGTTTTCAATTTGTCAGAGCTAACGGTGGGAGCCTTCGGCGTCTCAGACCCCGTAACGGGAGGAGTAGAGACAAGAGAAGACTCAGACTCAGACTCGCTACATAATGGGGAAAACCGGTTGAAAGTTTCTGTCGGCTGAATGAGCGACACCGGTTGAGCATTCCAACAGCATTTCCCTCCAGAAGCCATGAGAAAGTTGTCCGGCTGCGGGGACTGTGCGGGGGGATTTATACTAACGTTACTATCTGTACTTACTGGTGGCACAGACGCTGTTTCTTCCTTTCCTACACTGAAATTACCCTTGCCTAACGATTGCGTCTGAAGCTGGGCTTGCAGCACAGCTATTTTCGCCGTAAGGCGATCGTTCTCCTGTATATTATGAGTACAGCGACTGCAATTAGAAGACATCATGTTAATGTTACTACTTAGCTTCGGCTGTTGAAGGTGTTGACGAACCATGTCCAGATAAAGCGTCCGGAGTGAAAAAGTTGAATGAGGGAAAAAAGTTGCGATGGAAAAACTAAAAATATAAACGGTAATTAAAAACAGAAACATAACAAAAAACGTAAAGTTGTCAGCTAGCAAAGTAAAGTAAAGTTGGCAGCAAAACGCACAGCAACAAAACGCACAGCAACACGTCTGTGGAGGAATGTGACACCATTCTTCCACAAGAAATTCCATAATTTGGTGTTTTGTTGATGATGGTGGAAAACGCTCTCTCAGGCGCCGTTCCAAAATCTCCAATAAGTGTTCAATTGGGTTGAGATCTGGTGACTGAGACGGCCAAGGCATATATGATTTATAGTATTTTAATGCTAATCAAACCATTCAGTGACCACTTGTGCCCTGTGTATGGCGTAATTGTCATCCTATGGGGGTATAACCATGGTAACCAAAAATAATGTCTTGCCTAGAATTTTATATACGACCCTAAGCATGATGGGATGTTAATTTCTTTATTAACTCAGGAACCACACCTGTGTGGAAGCACCTGTTTTCAATATACTTTGTATCCCTAATTTACTCAATCAAGTGTTTCCATTATGATGTCAGTTACCTGTAGTTCCTACATGATAGAGTGACTGCTTTGTTATCCAATGGATCGTGTGTCCTTTCTGTCATCGTGTGAGCCCTGTTCATTGCTGCTTGCAGCTATATATATGTAAAACATTTTACATGGACATAAATCAACATTTATGTAAAAGTGCCAGTTTTAACCAGTTGGCTAATTTTCGACCGCAGTCCCTAGGCAGGTTATTAAAAACACAGACAATACAGACTGACAATAAGCACATACAGAGCAACATATAACTAGCAAAACTATGCATTGCAGATAGACAAAGTAAAAACACAAAAAGCAAGAAAACAAAATTACAAGAATGTGTCCTTGTCTAACAATATACAACATGGAAAGTGGCTATACACAGCTAGAGATTGTTCACACACCTGATTATTCTTTAGGTTTGTCTTTAGGTTCCCAGCTAGCACATAACATATTTTTAGCACATATTTTTGTTGAAGCTTGTTGAGAGCAGGGTTGTCCTATGGTTATGTTGCATACAACCTTCCCACAATGTTTTGGGAATGGTGGCGGATACCCAGCTAGCGCCTAACGTTTTGAGAACCATATGTTTCTTAGGTGGAAATTTCAGTACTTCAGCATAATGGGGCGGCACATAGCCTAGTGGTTAGAGCGTTGGGTTGCTAGATCGAATCCCCGAGCTGACAAGGTAAAAATCTGTCGTTCGGCCCCTGATCAAGGCAGTTAACCCACTGTTCCTAGGCCGTCATTGTAAATAAGAATTTGTTCTTAACTGACTTGCCTAGTTAAATATAGGTTAAATACAAAATTTAAAAAATCAACGTTTCTTCATGGGTGTATTTAAAGTCATGTTCTGGGGAACATTCCGAGAACGTTAAGAAACAACGTTCTTCTGTGGGATTTCAGTTCTTCAGCATAACATTTTCTGCAGATTTCCTCGTGGTTATATTTAATGTTATGTTCTCAGAACATTAAGAAAACTTTCCATAAAAACCACAAGAAAACATTAGTAACATTCATAGAACGTTCTAAGAATGTTATTGAAAAACATGTTTTCAACGTTCTGAGCCTCAACAAAACTCTCTATCTTGTTAAGTGTGTTCAGGTGTGTTGGCAGCGCCCACTAATTGGTCACACTTGAGCTTAATGAGTGCTGTTTTCCTTTGAAATGGAGTCTGTTTGAATAGACAAAAATGAACAGCTTTGTATGAGTTAAAAAAACATGGCATGTTAGCTCCATCTTGGTGGGGCAGTGGACTTATTCCATGGATAGAGAATCGAAGATCATAGGTTCAAACTCATTGATGCCGTGCCACAATAAAAAATAAATGTGTTTGCATGATTAATGCCTAAGCAAATTCATTTCCAAGTGTCCTATCTGTGCTTGGAGTTCAAAATAGTTAACCTAAGCTAGCAGTGTTATTGAAAGTCTTATTGAAACATGTTCTGAGAATGTTAATTTAATTTCCTTCAAATAACATCCCTGCAACCTAAAATGAAGGGTCCCAGAACAGGTAACATTTTCACTTCCGTTCTCAGAACGTTTAAAAAAAAAATATATTTTACTGGTCAGGAAACTTATGGCTTCGTTCCCAGAACCAATTGGAAAACAAAAATGTACGTTCCCACAACTTCCAAGGAACCAAATGTGCTAGCTGGGTTATGTGTGAAAGTGCAGTAGGTGGGGCAGTTCCATGTGTCAGAATGGAAGGTGATGACAACCACATACAGTACATGAATCAAAGCCAACTAGGCCTGTGGAGTGTATAAGAACATTAAATAAAACAGGAAGATCTGTTGAAGTGAAATTCTGGGCTAGTGCATGTTATCTGATCTTACTGCGTGCATTTCCATATATATGTGTACCGTGTCTTTCTAATGGGTGTAACCTGGGTTTTATTATCTCTGTGTGAGTTGGATGTGTGTGCATGGTGGTTGGGTGGGCTGGGTGTGTGTGTATGCAGAGATCCAGCTAAAAGTAATTGGATCAATAGTGTGGCATGTAGGCCTATTGGATTAGACTGAGTTTAGGGTACCTGAAGGTATGCTCGCTCTGCTTGCTTTCTACTGCCACCTGATGGATCGAAATTCTTTATTACATAGCTGGACATTGAGGGTGAACCTATTTGCATGCATAGCCGCGGGACGTCGTTTGGGGGTGGGGGAGCTGAGAATTTTTGGTTGACGACAACGACTGCGCTACAGATGGCTATATCTGTCCACTAATAAAGGACTAGTAAAGGCACAGTGCACTGCTTTTGTGAGATTTTTTTTCTTCCAGAAATAAAATAAAATACGTATTCAGATTTTTCAGGGGGTGCTGCAGCACCCTCAGCACCCCTACTTCTCACTGCTATGTCTGCATGTCTCCTTTCCACATGTGTAAGACCATCTTCTATGTGGGTCACACCTACCTGCCAGTTGTTTATTATGACATATAATAAATGCATAAGCTCTTTGCACCCTGTAAGATTTTCGGCCCCAATGTAACCCAAGTGTGGCCATTTCTTAATCTTGAAGGAGCATTTTTCATCTTGACTGGGTCCGATATTGATTCAGGTTGTTTCAGCAATCTCCCTAATATGGCTCTCGGTGTGTCCTGTTCTGTTCTTATTGACGTTGTACGTTAGTGGGTCCAGGGAAAGAGCTGCACGAGTGGTCAGCCAGTCCAAAGATCAGTGAGACCAACGACTCAGCATTTTACAGTTTGGGCCTGCATGCACATTTCAATAGTTTACCATGCATGAGGTCATGACCTGATTTTGAGGTAAATGATTGAACAGGCCTTTGGACTTGGTTGCCTTTCTATCTCTCTGATGATGTGCGGTGCATATAGGCTACATGTATGTACTACAAGTCTTTATGTAGCCTGTATCGATTTCCCATCTACATCAGGAACTCACTGTCCACATTTGATATCAGAAAAAAAGCTTATTTTGCAAGCTGCTATCAGTCATATAAATAGTGTTGAAATATGTTGGTAATACAAAGTGGTAATACTATACATAGATATATTAAGCTTCCATTGTGGAAAAAGTATACAGTTGTGGAGAATGTTTGGAAACCTGAATGTGTGCTATGGAAAAGTCTCGGTGTACCAGGGTATCTATGGTTCAGGGCTTATCAGAGCAGTGCTAATCATAGTGGCTCTGTGATATGGATTTAATCACCATAAAATACCCTGGTTGCAGACAACACATTAAACAGCAATCCTGACTTGTCAGCACTTTGGCTACTTGTCTGCTTACAGAGTAATGTTTATCTAAAGACTGAAGGGAAACAAAGGCTGTGGAACTTCCAGAGAGACTAGAGCCTAAATCCAGCACTTAGACCACTCGGCCACACTAACCAGCTCTGTCCTCATAGCCATACTTTCTCATCTGTTACTTAGGCCTGCTGCGCTCCCATTAATTTCGATCTCTTATTTTTTCCTTTTTCCTTTTATTTTGTTAATTTATATCATGTTGCTTTTTCTTTAGGGCGGCTGGTAGACTAGTCGTTAGAGCATTGGGCCAGTAAACGAAAGGTTGCTGGATCGAATCCCCTGGCTGACAAGGTAAAAATCTGTCGTTCTGCCCCTGAACAAGGCAGTTAACCCACTGTTCCCCGGTAGGCCGTCATTGTAAAGAAGAATTTGTTCTTAACTGACTTGCCTAGTTAAATATAGGTTAAATTAAACATGTTTAAAAACGTGTCTTTGAAGATAGTGAGTTTACTTATTGAAAGGTTAACCCATATTTTGGCAGATTTTTGCTCTTTGATTATGTACCAACTGTCACGCCCCGACCTTAGTTCCTTTTTTATGTCTCTATTTTGGTTTGGTCAGGGCGTGAGTTGGGGTGGGCATTCTATGTGTGGTGTTCTATGTTGTCTATTTTTTTGTGTTTGGCCGTGTGTGGTTCTCAATCAGAGGCAGCTGTCTATCGTTGTCTCTGATTGAGAACCATACTTAGGTAACCTGTTCCCACCTGTGTTTGTGGGTAGTTGTTTTCTGTGTCGTGTGTTTTCACCATACAGAACTGTTTAGTTTGTTCGTTCGTGCTCTTTGTTATTTTGTTCAGTGTTCAGTTAATTTATTAAAATACATATTATGGACACTTACCACGCTGCGTATTGGTCCGATCCTTCCTCGTCATCTTCCCAGGACAAGAATCGTTACACCAACTGAACATTAGATATCAAAATGTACATATACAATCCCATCACTATAAAAACCTAATTTATTACTCATGATCAAACAAAGGTCAACAAAAGGTCAACAGTAGTTAACATTTTGATTGGCTGTTGCATGGAACTAGTTGCATGGAGTTGAACAATTTGGAACTGGATGCAACCAAATAACAGATCAGTTTTTTACTCATTGCTAACTAGGGGTGTTACAAATCTCAATTGAACTTAGTTGCAATCAACTACAATTGTGTGCAATTGTGTAACAAAAGCCTAACAATCATAGTTCCAGTGCCTTCAGAAAGTATTCACACACGTGGAATTTTTCCACATTTTGTTGTGTTACAGCCTGAATATAAAATGGATTAAATAGAATATAAACAAATTCACTGGCCTACACACAATACCCCATAATGTATTTTTTATTTTATTTTTTACAAATTGATATTTATTTTATTTTTATTTAACCTTTATTTAACTAGGCAAGTCAGTAAACAATAAACAATTAAAGCTAAAGGCACTGTATAATGGAGTTGATGCACTGGTCCTAGTCCGTCATTGAAAATAAATAAAAGGGGGTCAAATAAGGGGTCAAATAATAAAATAAAATAAATGCTTGCCATCGGTCATTTGGACCTTGAAGAACTGAGAGCATAGACATTGAATATCTCAAGGACACTACTCAATAATTAACCATAAATGCTATCCCTTGTATTATCTATAAGAACCATTGACAAAGCAAAACTTGCTAGGACAGTAGATTGACTGAACTTAGGAGCAATAACAATAAAGAAAGGTTGACAAGGCCCTGGTAATAAAAATGTATTTATGCTCAACTACAACTACGCCCTGTCATGGTGGGATATGCAAATACATATACCCATACTAGCAGGGCAGGGACACAGAGACAAAGAAATAGGCAGAAAACAAAGAGACAAATAGGCAAAGAAAGCTCCAGAAATACAGACTGTGAGGCAGAAACTGTGAGATGTACTGAATGTTGATGCGTAAAGTCATTGTGAGCAGCTGCTGTTGGGTCTGTAACTCCAAACAGGCCTTTGGCCTGCCTGACCAATAACGCCTGTCCTGGGCCTGCTTTCATTTACACTTTTAAATCATAAAACTTAAAATGCCTCTTTTCAACTTCTGGCATCAGTTTGATTGCTATAAATGTTTTATCTTTACACATCAGTGTTCACAAATAAGACAATGACTCAAGAATCAGGGAATTGACCATTATAATGGTGATATTTGTTCCGGTTAGAAAATATGAAAATAATAGTAATTATCACTGTGTTTCTGGTTGAATCAAAGTCCTGAATCAAACCACCCAGCTGGTGCCATTTGCCTCTCAGCATAATGGGAAAGAATTGACTAAAACTTATCTTAGCTCTCCCTGGAGTGTGATCTAAGAAAACCAACTGGCAAGTTACATGGCAACATATTGTAGCTGATAAACGTTAAAGTAAGTTGACAGACAGGACATAAAGCTGTTAATCCTGCACCAATATTTGAATAGGCTATCTTTTAGATGTGCTGCACTGTGCTAGATGTGTGTGTGATCATGACCTTAGCTGACACTGCAACTGCAAGTGTTGTGCGTGCTAGTAGCGATTATCAAGAGGAGTAGCTCTGTGTCTCTGATACTTTGCTGGGCCTGCAGGACTTTCTGTAGATTTATACAATGGCTTTCCAATGTGTTTTCCCCTGTTATATCCCAGACAGATCTCTACTTTACCTGTCAGCTCCTGGATGGGAATGGGGTGTTTTCTGAGAATTAAATCAGAAATTCCCTTTCAAGAGGGTTCACCCCCCCATTTCTGTTAAATGGAACAGAGAGAGGAGGGGGTCACTTCCTCCAGTGTGTTTTTTCGCTTGCACACATGTCATTTACATGCTACTGGGCGATGGGAGAAAGCAATGGGGTGTCGTATTTGTTTATCGATGTGCATTCCCCTGCTCTGCTGATTCGATAGATTTTATCCCCTCTATGTTGAGTAACCTAATACACAGGGAGGAATCATAACTGAACTGGCTTGCATCATGATTATCCCACTCTGATCAGAGATAATATTGTTGATAACAGGGATACTAGTTTGCATAGTGTTGTGAAACTCAAAGCTTGTCTGCAGCTAACTTTACAGTATAGGTTTTTGTTAAGCAGAGCTCAAGAAAAGTCTTAAAGGGTTCCCTCTGGGTAGCAGCCAGGGGCTGCTTTGCTCCAGTCCTGACAGGAAGGTGCTGTTGGGCGAGGGGTCGCAGCCCCTGCATTTTCTGCCTTTTGGGGCTGATGCGTAACAATATAAAGTCACCAACCCTATCAGTTCCAAGACCCCAGATATTTTTTCTTCATTTATCTGACTTTAATTTATCTGCATGTCCAGCCCTAATATTTAGGCTCACAATGAAGTGTTTTACCATTTTCTTTTCAGGACAACCAGGGCTATAAGTAAAACACAAAACAATTTGAGATAAATAGTTACATTCATGAGTTTAAGTGACAAATGTCAATAAAAGTAAACAATTGATAAAAATGAATGTATATGAATGCTGTAAGTACAGAAATTGTTTGCTCAGTCATTAGCCCCGGGCCCCTTCAGGATCCGCCCTTGTCTCACAAACACCGCTCTAGCTCAGCCTTTGTTAATCACACAGAAATAGACAAATACAATGGTACATACCAGAAGTCTGCAGCTCAAACACACAATGTTTAAAATGGGTTAGAAGTCCAAAACGTGCCGACGTCACAGTGAGACTGTAGCAGAGGAAGCAGTTGGTGTTGGGATGTCCCAGACATCCCAAGATGACTGGATTCTCTGGACGCCTCTTCCCGATAGCTAAACAACCGCATGCCTTCTGCACATGTGCTACTTTACCTTGAAAGGCATGTTGTGCAAACTTATTTGCTGTAACTATAAATTATGTACTAGACATGTTGTACAAACATCTTTCCCTGAAGTGTTGTAACTATAAACCACATAATAGACAAGTAGCCTACAAATTGTGATTGCAACTATAACAAATGACATGTTGTACGAAGTTGTATATGGCATTGAGGAGTACACCACATCAGTCACTGGCTTCATCAATAAGTCGTCCCCACAGGGACTGTGCATACATACCCCAACCAGAATCCATGGATTACAGGCAACATCCGCACTTAGCTAAAGGGTAGAGCTGCCACTTTCAAGGAGCGGGACTCTAACCTGGAAGCTTATAAGAAATCCCGCTATGCACTCTGACGAACCATCAAACACGCAAAGCAGGACTAAGATCGAATCGTACTACACCGGCTCCGACGCTCGTCGGATGTGGCAGGGCTTGCAAACTATTACAGACTACAAAGGGAAGCACAGCCGAGAGCTGCCCAGTGACACGAGCCTACCAGACGAGCTAAATTACTTCTGTGCTTGTGTTGTGCGTGGCGGAGATCTTCGTGGGCTATACTTGGTCTTGTCTCAGTGTAGCGTGGTTCGTTCTGCGTTGTGTAATTCTTAATTAGGACGCTGCCACAACTCATGGTCTGCTCGTTGAAATCTTTTTATTTGCCCTGCACATGAAGAGACAACACACAAGTTACCCTTGGTGCAGTCACAGCTCTCCAGCACCTTGCTTGCCGAGGGTCAGGCAAAAGAGCGGCAAAAGGAATTAACAGGTGCTACGTGCACACACTCACTGCACAACAGCATATACAAGTAAAACTATACAGAACATAATTCTGACAAAATAAAAGACATACCTGCACACGGAGACAACACACATGTTACCCTTGGTGCAGTCACAGCTCTCCGGCACCTGCGCGAGCACATGGACACTCACTCAACCACTGTCACAAGTACTCAGAAGTTACAACAGATACCCCAGTCAGTGAGCTCTGTGAAACTTGTTAACATAAATTCCTACACTGTCCACACTATAACAAACGTATGGTTGCAAAACAGTACATTGTATAACCTTATGACGGTTTTATATTAAACCGTTTCGGAGCCAAGGACAACATACCTTGCTAGCCGAGGGTCAGGCAAAAGAGAACGATAAAGTGGTATGGGAATACAGATAACCCGCGATGGGCCAAACCAAAATATACAAAACTTTTACAATCACTTGTATGTACAATATTGGTATGAAAAAGTGTTTGTACACCAAATAAAAACATTAGCTATGCAGCTGTAATTAAATAAAAAAATACACTGAATTATTATTATTATTATCAGATTATTAACATCCCCTCTTGACCTGGCCTATTTGAATTGGTCCTTGTGTGCAATTTTGTGCGTAATCTAGGGGAACAACATCACACTGCTACATCAGGATGGTAAATTGGTGATTGAAGATATCCCTCTAGTGGTGTGGGGGCTTTGCTTTGGCAAAGTGGGTGGGGTTATATCCTGCCTGTTTGGCCCTGTCCGGGGCTATTGTCAGACGGGGCCACAGTGTCTCCTGACCCCTCCTGTCTCAGCCTCCAGTATATATGCTGCAGTAGTTTATGTGTCGGAGGGCTAGGGTCAGTCTATTATATCTGGAGTATGTCTCCGGTCGTATCCGGTGTCCTGTGTGAATGTAAGTATGCTCTCTCTAATTCTCTCTCTCTTTTCCCTCTTTTTCTCTCTTTCTTTCTTTCTCTCTTTCTTTCTCTCTTTCTTTCTTTCTTATTCTCTCTCAGGGAACCTGAGCCCTAGGACCATGCCTCAGGACTACCTGGCCTGATGACTCCTTGCTGTCCCCAGTTCACCTGGCCGTGCTACTGCTCCAGTTTCAACTGTTCTGCCTGCGGCTATGGAACCCTGACCTGTTCACCGGACGTGTTACCTGTCACAGACCTGATATTTTCAACTCTCTAGAGACAGCAGGAGCGATAGAGATACTCTGAATGATCAGCTATGAAAAGCCAACTGACATTTACTCATGAGGTGCTGACCTGTTACACCCTCGACAACCACTGTGATTATTATTATTTGACCCTGCTGGTCATCTATGAACATTTGAACATCTTGGCCATGTTCTGTTATAATCTCCACCCGGCACAGCCAGAAGAGGACTGGCCACCCCTCATAGCCTGGTTCCTCTCTAGGTTTCTTCCTAGGTTCTGGCCTTTCTAGGGAGTTTTTCCTATCCACCGTGCTTCTACGCCTGCATTGCTTGCTGTTTGGGGTTTTAGGCTGGGTTTCTGTACAGCACTTTGTGACGTCAGCTGATGTGAAAAGGGCTTTATAAATACATTTGATTGATTGATTGCTTGCTTTGAGGCAAGTAACACTGAAACATGCATGAGAGCCTCAGCTGTTCCGGACGACTGTGTGATCACGCTCTCCGCAGCCAATGTGAGTAAAACCTTTAAACAGGTCAAACATTCACCAGGCCGCAGGGCCAGACGGATTACCAGGACGTTTATTCCGAGCATGCGCTGACCAACTGACAAATGTCTTCACTGATATTTTCAACCTCTCCCTTGTCTGAGTCTGTAATACCAACATTCTTCAGGCAGATCACCATAGTCGCTGTGCCCAAGAACACTAAGGTAACCTGCATAAATAACTACCGATCCATAGCACTCACGTCTGTAGCCATGAAGTGCCTTGAAAGGCTGGTCATGGCTCACATCAACACCATCATCCCAGAAACCCTAGACCCAATCCAATTTGCATACCGCCCCAACAGATCCACAGATGATGCAATCTCTATTGCACTCCACACTGCCCTTTCCCACCTGGACAAAAGGAACACCTATGTGAGAATGCTATTCATTGACTACAGCTCAGCGTTCAACACCATAGTGCCCTCAAATCTCATCACTAAGCTAAGGACCCTGGGACTAAAGACCTCCCTCTGCAACTGGATCCTAGACTTCCTGATGGGCCGCCCCCAGGTGGTAAGGGTAGGTAACAACAAGTCCGCAACGCTGATCCTCAACATGGGGGCCCCTCAGGGGTGCGTGCTCAGTCCTCTCCTGTACTTCCTGTTCACTCATGACTGCGCGGTCAGGCACGACTCCAACACCATCATTAAATTTGCCTTATGACACAACAGTGGTAGGCCTGATCACTGACAACGACAAGACATCCTATAGGGAGGAGGTCAGAGACTTGACCGTGTTGTGCAAGGACAACAACCTCCCTCAACGTGATCAAGACAAAAGAGATGATTGTAGACTACAGGAAAAGATGGACCGAGCACACCCCCATTCTCATCGACGGGGCTGTAGTGGAGTAGTTTGAGAGCTTCACATCACCAACAAACTAACATGGTCCAAGCACATCAAGACAGTCGTGAAGAGGGCACGACCTAACCTATTCCACCTCAGGAGACTGAAAAGATTTGGCATGGGTACTCAGATCCTCAAAAGGTTCTACAGCTGCACCATCGAGAGCATCCTAACGGGCTGCATCACTGCCTGGGTAAGCAACAGCTCGGCCTCCGACCGCAAGGCACTACAGAGGGTAGTGCACACGGCCGAGTACATCACAGGGGGCAAGCTTCCTGCCATCCAGGACCTCTATACCAGGCGGTGTCAGAGGAAGGCCCTAAAAATTGTCAAAGACTCCAGCCACCCTGTCATAGAATGTTCCCTCTGCTACCGCACGGCAAGCGGTACCAGAGCGCCAAGTCTAGGTCCAAGAGGCTTCTAAACAGCTTCTTCCCCCAAGCCATAAGACTCCAGAACATCTAATCAAATGGCTACCCCGGACAATTTGCATTACACCCTCTTTTACGCTGCTACTCTCTCTTATTATCTATGCATAGTCACTTTAATAACTCTACCTACATGTACATTTTACCTCAATTACCTCGACTAACCGGTGCCCCCGCACTTGACTCTGTACCGGTACCCCCTGTATATAGCCTTGTTATTGTTATTTTACTGTTGGTGTTTAATTATGTTACTTTTATTTCTTACTTATTTTAGGTATATTTTCTTAAAACTGCGTTGTTGGTTAAGGGCTTGTAAGTAAGCATTTCACTGTAAGGTCTACAAATGTTGTATTTGGCGCATGTAACAAATAAAAATGGATTTGATATATATACACAAAAGTATGTCGACACTCCTTCAAATGAGTGGATTTGGCTATTTCAACCACACCTAACAGGTGTATAAAATCGAGCACACAGCCATGCAATCTCCATAGACAACAATTGGCAGTAGAATGGCCTTACTGAAGAGCTCAGTGATTATCATCATGGCACCGTTATAAGATGCCACCTTTCCAATAAGTCAGTTCATCAAATTTCTGCCCTGCTACAGCTGTCCCGGTCAACTGTAAGTGCTGTTATTGTGAAGTGGAAACATCTAAGAGCAACAATGGCTCAGCCGCAAAGTGGTAGGCCACACAAGCTCACAGAATGGGACCGCCAAGTGCTGAAGCGTGTAGCACGTAAAAATCATCTGTACTCGGTTGCAACATTCACTACCAAGTTCCAAACTGCCTCTGGAAGAAACGTCAGCACAATAACTGTTCGTCGGGAGCTTCATGAAATGGGTGTCCATTGCCGAGCAGCTGCACACAAGCCTAAAATCACCATGTGCAATGCCAAACGTCGACTGGAGTGGTGTAAAGCTCGCTGCCATTGGACTCTGGAGCAGTGGAAACCCATTCTCTGGAGTGATGAATCACGCTTCACCATCTGGAAGTCGGACAGACAAATCTGGGATTGGCTGATGCCAAGAGAATGCTACCTGCCCGAATGCATAGTGCCATCTGTAAAGTTTGGTGTAGGAGGAATAATGGTCTGGGGCTGTTTTTTATGGTTCAGGCTAGGTCCCTTAGTTCCAGTGAAGGGAAATCTTAATGCTACAGCCTACAATGACATTCAAGACAAACACAGGTGGGAACAGGCTGCCTAAGTATGACTCCCAATCAGAGACAACAATAGACAGCTGTCCCTGATTGAGAACCATACCCGGCCAAAACATAGAAATACAGAAACCTAGAAAACAAAACATAGAATGCCCACCCCACATCACATCCTGCCCTAACCAAATAGAGAAATAAAATGGGTCAGGGCGTGACAGCTTCCAACTTTGTGGCAACAGTGTGGAGAAGGCCCTTTCCTGTTTCAGCATGAAAATGCCCCCGTACACAAAGTGAGGTCCATATGGAAATGGTTTGACGTGATTGGTGTGAAAGAACTTGACTGGCCTGCACAGAGCCCTGACCTCAACCCCATCGAACAAGTTTGGGATGAATTGGAACGCCGGCTGCGAGCCAGGCCTAATCACCCAACTTCAGTGCATGGTCTCACTAATGCTCTTGTGGCTGAATGGAAGCAAGTCCTTGCAGCAATGTTCTAACATCTAGTGGAAAGCTTTCCCAGAAGAGCGAAGGCTGTAATAGCAGCAAAGGGGGGACCAACTCTATATTAATGCCCATGATTTTGGAATGAGATGTTCGACGAGCAGGTGTCCACATACTGTTGGTCATGTAGGGTACATATAATGACATTGCAGTATTACATACACTGCCGTTCAGAAGTTTGGAGGAACTTATAAATGTCCCTGTTTTTGAAAGAAAGCAAAAGGCGTACAGAGCCCCATTATCAGCAATCATCACTCCTGTGTTTCAATGGCACGTTGTGTTAGCTAATCCAAGTTTATAATTTTAAAAGGCTAATTGATCATTAGAAAACCCTTTTGCATTTATGTTAGCACAGCTGAAAACTGTTGTCCTGATTAAAGAAGCAATACAACTGTCCTTCTTTAGACTAGTTGAGTATCTGGAGCATCAGCATTTGTGGGTTCGATTACAGGCTCAAAATGTCCAGAAACAAAGAACTTTCTTCTGAAACTCACCAGTCTATTCTTGTTCTGAGAAATGAAGGCTATTCCATGCGATAAGTACATTAGAGTGTCTAGTTTGAGAAACAGATGCCTCACAAGTCCTCAACTGTCAGCTTCATTAAATAGTACCCGCAAAACACCAGTCTCAACATCAACAGTGAAGAGGCAACCCCGGGATGCTGGCCTTCTAGGCAGAGTTGCAAAGAAAAAGACATATCTCAGAGTGGCCAATAAAAATAAACGATTAAGATGGGCAAAATAACACAGACACTGGACAGAGATATGGCTTTTTCTTTGCAACTCTGCCTAGAAGGCCAGCTTAGAGGTACCCAGCGTCATGGCTTCATTGCTCAAGACCACAACAAGGTGGAGTTAGAGCACTCATTATGCATTTGGGTCCCAAGGTTTTTATTTGACCAATCATATCGAGTGGTTCCAATGATGAATTTGACTCGAGCCACCCGTCCCTGGGCCTTTCTTCAACAAAGATGGCTGACAAAACATTACGGTGGAACCAAATGTAAGTAGTTATAACGTCATAACAAGTCAAGCAAAAAATGTAGAATTGAGAGGAATATGTTAGTTAATGTAGAGACAACCGTTTGTGCATATTTTTTTGTCATAAAGTTAATTTACGAAAATCGCTATTTAGCAAGTTGTCTGACTAGCTAACATTAGCCAGCTAGCTAGTGTTATGACAGGGGAATGCATTTGTAATTCGTGTTGTTTAATGTTTTAGGGACTCCTGAGAAAACCAGCAAACCAGGCTGTCGTCTTGTGAAACAGTTGATATAAAGAATCTAGCTAGCTAAAGCATTTACTGCAAATTGAATGTACAATTGTGTAAGCTTGTCTTGCAATGCAGCTGAAGTAACATAGCTAGCTAACTATTTACTTGCTTATTGTGTAATGGAGGATAAAAATAACTGTATGCCTATGGATGTGTAGCTAGCTACAGTGTGTCGCCGATCTGTAAATGGACCCTAAAACATTAGGTTCTGAACTAATATTCATACCAATCTATGAACCTCAGCTATCATAGTTGTTGTATCAACTTCAAGTCTGAATGGCATTAATGAAGCCTATGGATAGAGTAGAATATAATAACTTTATTGTGCCAAGAATGCAAGTCCTATATACATGCACTGTAGTTATTACCACGCATGAGATTCCCACATTGTAGCATGTACATTGAATATATTCACTGATCATGTACTCTTCTGGACAGAGATAGCACCTCTTCCTTGGCAAATAAAGGTGTGGTTCAGGTATGAATCGCTGAGACATTATTTTTCAGTCATATCAAACTCCATTATTTGATTGATGCCGTGTCTGTATGTATGTATTACAATTATACACTTCAACAGTGTTTACCATTGATGTCCTGGGACATCAATGATTACACATTATAACTATGCAATAGACTAGAAACATGATTGATTTGTAATTCATATATACAGAAAAAAACGATGCATATCTAACTCCCTTCATCTGCATTAATCTGAGGACACAGGATAGTATTTCAATGAGATACTTAATTTCAACCAGTGGAGAATGTGAAACGCTTTATTGAAAGAAGTTCATTATTCAGGTGTTATAAATAGATAATACATGCATTATAATTATGATAATTGTAATATTATATTATATGCTACAGTGGGGAGAACGTGGGCATCAATGATCATGAGGAAGGTGAGGGATCAGCCCAGAACTACACGGCAGGACCTGGTCAATGACCTGAAGAGAGCTGGGACCACAGTCTCAAAGAAAACCATTAGTAACACACTACGCTGTCATGGATTAAAATCCTGCAGCGCACGCAAGGTCCCCCTGCTCAAGCCAGCGCATGTCCAGGCCCGTCTGAAGTTTGCCAATGCCCATCTGGATGATCCAGAGAAGGAATGGGAGAAGGTCATGTGGACTGATGAGACAAAAATAGAGCTTTTTGGTCTAAACTCCACTCGCCGTGTTTGGAGGAAGAAGAAGGATGAGTACAACCCCAAGAACACCATCCCAACCGTGAAGCATGGAGGTGGAAACATCATTATTTGGGGATGCTTTTCTGCAAAGGGGACAGGACGACTGCACCCTAATTGAGCGGAGGATGGATGGGGCCATGTATCGCGAGATCTTGGTCAATAACCTGCTTCCCTCAATAAGAGCATTGAAGATGGGTCGTGGCTGGGTCTTCCAGCATGACAATGACCCGAAACCCACAGCCAGGGCAACTAAGGAGTGTCTCTGTAAGAAGCATCTCAAGGTCCTGGAGTGGCCTAGCCAGTCTCCAGACCTGAACCCAATAGAAAATCTTTGGAGGGAGCTGAAAGTCCGTATTGCCCAGCGACAGCCCCGAAACCTGAAGGATCTGGAGAAGGTCTGTATGGAGGAGTGGGCCAAAATCCCTGCTGCAGTGTGTACAAACCTGGTCAAGAACTAAAAGAAACATATGATCTCTGTAATTGCAAACAAAGGTTTCTGTACCAAATATTAAGTTCTGCTTTCCTGATGTAACAAATACTTATGTCATGCAATAAAATGCAAATTAATTACTTAAAAATCATACAATGTGATTTTCTGTCTCTCACAGTTGAAGTGTACCTATGATAAAAATTACAGACCTCTACATGTTTTGTAAGTAGGAAAACCTGCAAAATCGGCAGTGTATCAAATACTTGTTCTCCTCACTGTATATTGTCAGTGTGAACATGCTCATCTGCAAGTTGACAGTGTCCATTACCAATGTATATCCATAAGCACTTCCCATTACAAAATGGACATGCTGAATCAAAACCAATAAGAAATTCTGACTTCCTATGACTTCCTATGATCAAACATGACAAGTAGACCTTTTAGGTTGATTCAGGGCTTAACATAGTGATATATATATATATAATTTGGTCAGTATATTGGCCATCTCGACATTATGTATGCCATTTGCACATGGTCCACTGACTTTTGGGTTTGGAAGCCGACTTCCTATGATCATATATGGCAAATGGACATAACATCCTGATTTAGAACTTTCAATACTTACATATGCCATTTGGACAATCCTTATGCCATTTGGACATGGTTCACCGACTTTCAGGTTTGGAAACTGACTTCCTATGATCATATATGGCAAATGGACATAACATACTGATTTAGTACGTTCAATACTAATATATGCCACGCTGATCCTTAACACTGGGGCCCCTCAGGGGTGTGTACTTAGTCCCCTCCAGTACTCCCTGTTCACCCATGACTGCATGGCCAAACACGACTCTAACACCATCATTAAGTTTGCTGACGACACCGACAACGATGAGATGGCCTATAGGGAGGAGGTCAGAGAACTGGCAGTGTGGTGCCAGGACAACAACCTCTCTCTCAATGTGAGCAAGACAAAGGAGCTGATCGTGGACTAAAGGAAAAGGCGGGCCGAACAGGCCCCCATGAACATCGACGGGGCTGTAGTGGAGTGGGTCAAGAGTTTCAAGTTCCTTGGTGTCCATATCACCAACAAACTATCATGGTCCAAACATACCAAGACAGTCATGAAGAGGGCACAACAAAACCATTTCCCCCTCAGGAGACTGAAAAGATTTGGCATGGGTCCCCAGATCCTCAAAATGTTCTACAGCTGCACCATCGAGAGCATCCTGACCGGTTGCATCACTACCCGGTATGGCAACTGCTCAGCATCTGACCGTAAGGCGCTACAGAGGGTAGTGCGAATGGCCCAGTTCATCACTGGGGCCAAGCTTCCTGCCATCCAGGACCTATATAATAGGCGGTGTCAGAGGAAAGCCCATAAAATTGTCAGAGACTCCAGTCACCCAAGTTATAGACTGTTTTCTCTGCTACCGCACAGCAAGCGGTACCGGATGCGCCAAGTCTAGGTCCAAAGGCTCCTCTACAGCTTCTACTCCCAAGCCATAAGACTGGTGAACAATTAATAAAATCGCCACCGGACAATTTACATTGACCCCCTCTTCCTTTTGCACACTGCTGCTACTCGCTGTTTATTATCTATGCACAGTCACTTCACCCCTACCTACATGTACAAATGACCTCATCTAACCTGTACCCCCGCATACTGACTGGGTACCGTTGTCCCCTGTATATAGCCTCGTTATTGCTATTCTTATTGTGTTTTTTTTTATTATTACTTTTTATTTTAGTCTACTTGGTAAATATTTTCTTAACACTTCTTGAACTGTACTGTTGGTTAAGGGCTTTTAAGTAAGCATTTCACGGTAAGGTCTACAAAAAGTTTGTTTTGATATGCCATTTGGACATGGTTCACTGACTTTTGGGTTTGGAAGCCTACTTCCTATGATCATATATGGCAAATGGACATAACATCCTGATTTAGAACTTCCAATACTTATATATGCCATTTAGACATTTCTTATGCCATTTGGACATGGTTCACTGACTTTTGCGCTGTGGCCGACTTTCTATGATCATATATGGCAAATGGACAAAACATAGGCCTTATGGACAAACTCAATAATATAAGACAAATGTATGTCCATACGGTTACTACATATGTATTATTCACAAAGAAATCGACAAATTTCGCATACATCCTGGTGAGAGCAGAGCTACCCAGTATGTACTCTCTTCTGAGGCAGTGACGTCCCCACTGGCTGGGTCACATCAGTTGGATGGAGGACAGACGAATCCCGAAGGACATTCGCTATGCAGAATAATTCAGCTACCTAACTGACGTTATTATTCGTATCCCAGAGCTGTTTGCTTTTCTAGGTAGAGCCTAATGTTAGCTAGCTAACATTCAACCTAGTTGGTTAGCGCCCAGAACTGTGGCATTGTTGGCACCGTGTTCATTGTTGTTTAACTAGCTAACGTTAGCTGGCTGGCTCATTAGCTAACGTTACTTGACGTGTGTACAACACTCGTTGAATATGGCCAGAGTCAGTAAATGTCTGACAAAAAAGCGTCATTAAATTGGTGCCAGCGGAGCTGGCTAGCGTCAAGTGTGCGCTCTGAACGCTCCGAGAGCGAAAGGAGATGGGTGGGGCTAAAGCTTAAGAGGGTGTGAACGATGCTGAAGGCCATTTTCTCAAAGGTGAGTTTACAAGTAGACCAACTTTCAAAGCAGAATTACTTTCCCATTGTTCCTCAAATGCAGTGTATGATATACCATTTTGTTGCTCTGAGTCTCTACTTTTATCCAATGTAAATAAAACTATTTCAAATTTTGCTACATAAGACCGAATCCAGGTGGTGTCACAATTGTCATCTGGAAAGAGACCAATTGGCCACCCACAGATACGCTACTAAGACGTCTGCAAGCAAGACCTCAAGTCCGTCCGCCAGCAACACTGACACCTGGAAAGATGTGCTATTATATTCCCTGGCAACTTTAGGGAAATGTTTTGTGGTCGTTTTTTACAGATATTGTGAACAACATTTTAGTGAATGTTCTTTTATAGATATTTTTGTTATTTTTTGGAAAAATATATTTGGTGATCAAAAACATTCTTTGAATGTTTGTGGGACGTTATCATCCTAATGTTAGTTCACACCCTAACTAGAACTTAGCTAATGTTCTGGGAATGTTCCCTTTTCGCTGGGCTGTTTGTTTTTATCAATACACATCATTGTTTGTTATGCCTATACAGGATCTTAATTTGACCACCCTGTTGCAAAATAAATGTTCCTGCACTGCAGGAAATTAACACTTGTAGTGTATTCCAGATTTAAAAATGTTTCTAAAGGTTGTCAATTCCACTTAAAAATGTCAGACTTGATTTGCTCTAATGAAAAAATGTATCAACCCATACAAAAATGTCCATTAATTATAATCTACATAGTAATTCACACTTCCTGTTGCTGCAGGGTTATTTTTCACCAGTGAGAAACTGGTCAAATTAAGATCCTATACCTGGATAGGTGTCTCGGACAACATCTCCATTAATGTTAGCTGAATGTTCCAGTATTGTTTTCTCAGAGCCAATTTAATTGAATCCAGACATATTTGCTGAAGAATGTTTAGGGGACGTTATTGGAACAATCATATCATAATGTCACACTATATCTTTGTGAGAGCACTGTGGGAATAATCCCTGCTTGTTGCTATGGGTGTTTTTAATTACATCTTCATCACCATTAGCAGAATGTTCCTGTAATGTTTTCTCAGAACCATTTCTATTGCTCTCACATTTTGTTGAGGCAGTATGTTCTAAAAACTTTACTGGTACATTGTGTTATTACAATACCTGGAAACCTAATGAGAACATTTGGGGAATGTTCTGTGGTGGTTGTTACAGATGTTGTGCACCACGTTCCAAGGATATAGCACTTAAAAGATTTTCTGGATAATTTTTTTTTTTTTATGTTTTGGGGATGTTATCATCCTAGTAAGTAGAACTTAATGGGAATCTTAGATAATGTTCTGGGAATATTTCCAATTTGCTGCGTACTTTCCTCCACTTGAATCAACAACTTGAAGTGGCCTAATCTGAAATGGGTTAAGACTGATCAGAAAGTGCCTTTGAAGCAGAATTCCACTACCTTCAGATGTTAGAAACATGTGATGTAACTCTATACTAAAGGTTGACTTCAAAATGACAGAAAATACCATTGCTCTACCTACAGCGCTGTACCTAACTTGTTCTGTCTGCAATTCAACACTATCTACTAATTACAGTTCTGTGGCATATGCATGTGCTCACTGGCCAACAAGGAAGTCCCATGAGTAAAAGAAACAATGTGAGTCCACTCTTACATAATGATGAATTATGAAAAGGTTTTATAGCCTTTTGAGGGTGATGGTTTGATCCTTCCCCCGCCTGCCAGTATGACTGTTTGTGTCCAGTTAGTCATTTTCAACCATATTGTCTGTGTCCCGAATGGAACCTTTTCCCTATAGTGTACTAATTTTTGAGCAGGGACCATAGGGCTCTGGTCAAATGATTTAGTGCACTAGGCCTATATAGGCAATATGGTGCCATTTGGGACCCAAACATTGTTTGGTAACATCTATTTACAGCTCTGCCTTACAACATGCTGACATCTTGCGTCATTCAGTCGGTTGAGTGACATTTATTTAACTGGATTCTCTGTTGTCTTTCTGTTGCTCTAGGGCCAAAGGTAGACTATTAATTATCAATGTAGTCAATGCTGCAATGTACAGCCATTGATTAGCCTCCATTACAATCAGACTACACTTTTCTCATTGATGTCTAAGACTGTGTCCTTAAATCAATTTCTCCATGGAGACAACTCAAGTGTCAAATATGACTTCTGTTCAGGATTTGGATTGATGAAATTCGAAGTGGCTCCTTTTTTGCCTTGTTTGAGCATGAATAGTGCAGGATTAGTGGTTTGTTTTACGCACCATTTATTCAAGGTGTGATCAAATACTGCAAATCTCACCCCGCCTACAAGACTCACACTTCCAGTGTGCAGGACTCCACCAGGATGTGGCCTATTGTTCTGGGTCTAACATAGAGTTGGGTGGAAATAGAGAGTTTATTGGCTCTTGACCATTAGATACAGTAGGGATAGTAACTGATTATAATAGAGAAAAGTATTATCATTCAGCTCACAGTGCACACTATTTAATTCACTGCTTCCTCTGTCCTGTTTTTCCCTTTTTTCCACGAATAGTGAACCCTTTACCTTGTTTGTAATGCACTTTGTTATGACACCTCTCATGATGTCAAACACTGACACATCTGATCCGTCTTACCCATCATCACTAGAGAGCTGGAACGGCAAGTGCTTTGACATTCTACACGGTCCAGGGTTGCCTCCCACGATGCCTGGCTGCCACATGGCAGGTTATTTATAGTTTGATGACGCAGGTGTCTCACATCACCACCTGTTGGACCCTTCGCTGGAGCTGCCTCTGCACAGCTGCCAAACGACCGAGGATGTTGTTGCCACGGAAACTGGATTATGTTGACATCAAGGCCTTTTAAATTGTTGTCCATGGAGACAAAATCCATGGTCCCTCAACATGCAGGACATGGTTATCATCCTCCCATAGCTTCAATGAGTCACTACACAGCAGCCAGCCCAGGTGAGGGCAATTTTGTAGCTGGAAAAAAGTTTAGCCGCCTGTCATGTGTGTCATCATCCACACACACAAACACACACACACACACACAAACAAGCACGAGCACATACGAGCCCACATAGTTATTCTAAGGGGAAATTAAGTGTGTGTTTCTTCAATGCATGACTTAATGAACATATGACAATAAACAAATCTCAATCAGCAAACAAACTTTATAATGTCATTAAAATTGCTCAGATGCTATAATTACCATTAAACCTGGCAGAGTCGAAGGAGATTGGGTGTGGGTATGCGGCTTGTGTAAAACTACTGTCTGAGAACACGAGAGACATAATCAGTTTTACCATTGGGTAAGAGACCATGCTGACTACCTCTTATGTTATTCATTAGTCATCAGCACAAGACATTGCAAATAGTCAGCTGCATTGCAAAAAGTTATGTGCATTAACCAAACATGAGTTTCAGTAGAGACTCATGTTTGACTGTTTCTTATGTAGTAGTTTGTGTCGGGGGGCTAGGGTCAGTTGGTTATACCTGGAGTACTTCTCCTGTCTTATCCAGTGTCCTGTGTGAATTTAAGTATGCTTTCTCTAATTCTCTCGTTCTCTCTTTCTTTCTCTCTCTGAGAACCTGAGCCCTAGGACCATACGTCAGGACTACCGGGCATGACGACTCCCTGCTGCCCCCAGTCCGCCTGGCCTTGCTGCTATTCCAGTTTCAACGGTTCTGCCTGCGGTTACGGAACCCCTACCTGTCCCAGACCTGCTGTTTTCAACTCTTAATGATCGGCTATGAAAAGCCAACAGATTTATTCCTGATTATTATTTGACCATGCTTGTCATTTATGAACATTTTGAAAATCTTGGCTCTCTCTAATTTTCTCCTTCTCTCTTTCTTTCTCTCGGAGGACCTGAGCCCTGGGACCATACGTCGGGACTGCCGGGCGTGGTGGCTCCTTGCTGTCCCCAGTCCGCCTGGCCTTGCTGCTGTTCTGCCTGCGGTTATGGAACCGCCACCTGTCCCAGACCTGTTGTTTTTCAACTCTTAATGATCGGCTATGAAAAGCCAACTGAATACTGTATTATTCATGATTATTATTTGACCATGCTTGTCACTTATGAACATTTTTGAACATCTTGGCATAGTTCTGTTATAATCTCCACCCGGCACAGCCAGAAGAGGACTGGCCACCCCTCATAGCCTGGTTCCTCTCTAGGTTTCTTCCTAGGTTTTGGCCTTTCTAGGGAGTTTTTCCTAGCCACCGTGCTTCTACACCTGCATTCTAGCTGTTTGGGGTTTTAGGCTGGGTCTCTGTACAGCACTTCGAGATATTAGCTGATGTACGAAGGGCTATATAAAATAAACTTGATTGATTGATTGAAACTTGATATATTGCCGTGTAAGGCACAATACAAGGAAAATTGCAGTCTAATTCAGTTTTGAGTTCATGATTCATTACCACACTCCATTCTAAAACCAAAACATAATACAGACAGTACATACAGTATGTGAAAACATCAAAGACACACAAAGTCTACACAGCGTTTATACTGAGTGTACAAAACATTAGGAACATCTAATCTTTTTATGACATAGACTGACCAGGTGAATGCTATGATCCCTTATTGATAATCCACTTCAATCACTGTAAAGGAAGGGAAGGAGACAGGTTAAATAAGGATTTTTAAGCTTTGAGACAATTGAGAGATGGATTGTGTATGTGTGCCACTCAGAGCGTGAATGGGAAAGACAAAATATTTATGTGCCTTTGAATAGGGTAGTAGGTGCCAGGTGCATGCTGTTGGGTTATTCACGCTCAACAGTTTCCCGTGAGTATCTAGAATGGTCCACCACCCAAAGGACATCCAGCCAACTTGACACAATTGTGGGAAGCATCGGAGTCAAGATGGGTCATTATCCTTGTAGAGTCCATGCCCCAATGAATTGAGGCTGTTCTGAGGACAAAAGGGGGTGCAACTAAATATTAGGAAGGTGTTCCTAATGTTTTGTACACTCAGTGTATATTCAAGATACTGCCGTCATTTGTTTCTCACATTTTGAAATACAGATGTGCCTATACATTACATACTGAGATGAGGAGTTTTCAACAGCATTATTCCTGCCAGAAACCCTTTGTTTTTGCATAATGTGACATAATTTCTGGTTTTGTCTGCAAGATGTGCATGCTATTTTAATCCTGAAGAGTCTACTGACACACCTGTGCGTCAATCTACAATCTAAGTAACATAATAAAAAAATCCTTATCAAAATCCGGCAGTTTAAGATAGAGTTATCATGGGCTGCGTCTCAATTCACCACATCCACCTATGTCAGCCTTCCACATCTGCGGTGGAAGGTGGTGTCATGACGTGGCACTTTTTGGGTATAGATAGTGGCTTCTCCCTCTCTCTCTTACACATAGGTTCTGTTATCTCAGGTTGTAAATTCCTGGAGGAGACTCTCTCCCCCTGGCCATGCAGAAAGAGACACATAGAGAGAATAAAGGATTTCACATGGCGAACTCCTAAACCCCCAAAATTAGGATTTGATACAAAATGTCCACTTGTGAGAAGGTGGGAATGGTCCGTGGACACTCAAGGGACAGGTTTGACGAGTGTGTTTCATTTGGTGACCTCAGAGAGGACAGGAAACACACATAACTATATCTCTGAATATGTACAGTACATTTCTCAATTATGGGGTTTGCATCTAATTCTTGTATAAAATGAATGAGTAAAGATGAAACTATTTGTGAAATGATGTAAGGTGCTGTTAAACCTTTAATGAAAGAGAATTGTATTCCCTTTAAAGTTGAACTAAGTCATTGGCCCGTCCCCGTGAGCACAGACATGATCTGAAGTCATGGATACTGTTACGAATAAAAAACCCTCCTGAGGAAATCCTCTTCAGACCATGTGTACCTCAGTCAGCTGAGGGGGCAAAGGTTTGAGTAGAGACCACAAAAACTTCAGTGTCCGCTAAGGTTGCAATGGTTGTTGAATTCCTAACCATACCACGTGGAGCATTGGCTACACGGGTGGAAATGGTTAAACTCTGAGACTATCGATCCCGACAGAATAAGAGCAAATCTTAGATACTAACTACTCGTCTGCAGCTAGAAATTATGTCAACCTGGGATGCGAAGACCGACAACTGACGAAACATCTATTCTGTGAGAATATTTCTGAATGGTACTTTAAAGTATCCATTCTAAACACGAAAGACTGATCTTCAGGAAAGCAGAGAGAGAGAGGCGATGATGAACTGACTCCCAAACAGAAGGACTGACGTTTCCAACAGAGATCATGACGACACACTGGGCGTAAATATATATTGATTGAAATTATTCAAAGCAAAGGATTAGCATTTCAATTAATATAATTATCAACTGTATACTGACTCCTTTTGTTCTTTCCCGCCTTTCAGTCCACACCCATTTCCCTTTGTCCACCAAGCCGTCATATCGGCTTAGCCCACTAGGGAACCTCCCCTATCATTTCCTTGTAACCATATCTACTGTGTTGTTTGTTTATGCATTTCTGTGATTATTTAGTTAGTAAATAAATGATTAAGACAATTGATGTATGGATGATTCATAGTAAAGGCTGGGTTCGTGCGGATAACCAACAATTTACGACGTTTGGAATGAGACTAACGTGAGGTAAAGAATAATTCATTATTTAGAAGACTAATTGATCAAATATTAAAATATCTGATTAATTAGAAGACTAATTAATCAGATATTTAAAGAGTCATATTAGGAAAATTATAACTTTGTAATCTGAAGATTTTCCTTTGTGCACCGACTTCCTAGTTAATTACATTTACATGATTAGTTTAATCACGTAATAATAATTACAGAGAATTGATTTGATAAAATAACTGTCTTCACTTTAATGATGCCAAAGACACGGCAGTGGCCAAGCTAAAGCGGCGTTCGTCAGACCACGAAAACGTCTGTAGCGTCCGAACAGGTTTAGCCTACATACTATGATGGTGTTCTCCGTTTTGCTCGACGACCCCCACAAGTGTCATGGAACTCGTCTGCAGCCTGTAATGCTGACACTTTGTAGCTTCCGAATTGTTTCAGCTACAAACTTTTAATATTCGTTTTTGTTATACCTACAGGGGTCCCCCCGTCCCCTGGCTTTGACTTTTAGAGGATTAGTGACATTCCAAAGAATAAAAGTATACTTTTGTATTCTATGTTATTTTACGAATTAAGGGAACAACATGTTCTTTAGATGAAGAAGGGGAGTGGAAACAGGTGGTGATACTGTATCAGAAAGTATATAGAAAAGTGCAGCAGAAAGCTGTATGTGAATGATAGCTTTCCACATAACGGTTATCTTTGACTTCCAACATTAATGAAATCAAAACAAAACACACTCACAAGTGCCACGTACAGCAAATAGACTTCTTCTGATACGCTTGTGGATATTTTCCATTAGTTGACTCAGACAACAGCAAAATGATTACATTTCTCCCCATATCACATAATGTCACTCATTATTGATAATGGAAACTTGAAAGCTGTGTGCGCTTGGAAAACAGAACATTTGTTTCATATTCAACAGTTTCCTATTATGTATTGTTTATGTAGTTTAAGCATCAGTAGGCTTAGCCCATGCTTTTTGCTTTGCAAGTCTTAGCTTTTGCACCTCAAGGTAAACAACATAATCAAAAGGCAATACATTCTCATAAAATGGTGCACAGTAACTATATGCTTGTGATATTATTGTTATGGTATGCTTTGACAAATAGTCAACATTCGGCTAGTTTAGAGATTATGTGAACGTAAAAGAGGGTGACAAATATTGTGAGTAGGCCTACAGTGCATTCGGAAAGTATTCAAACCCCTTGACTTTTTCCACATTTTGTTACATTACTGCCTTATTCTCAAATTGATTAAATACATGTTTTTCCTCACAATACCTAATAATTTATTTTGCAAATAAAAAAAGATATACAGTACCAGTCAACAGTTTGGACACACCTACTCATTATAGGGTATTTCTTTGTTTGTACTATTTTCTAAATTGTAGAATAATAGTGAAGACATCACAACTATGAAAAAACACATATGGAATCATGTAGTAACCAAAAAAGTGTTCGAAAAATCTAAAATATATGTTGATTCGTTTAAGTAGCAACCCTTTGCCTTGATGACAGCTTTTCACCTTCTTGGCATTCTCTCAACCAGCTTCACCTAGAATGCTTTTCCAACAGTCTTCCCACATATGCTGAGCACTTGTTGGCTGCTTTTCCTTCACTCTGCAGTCCAACTCATCCCAAACCATCTCAATTGCGCTTAGTGGGACTACTTTTGACTGGTGCTGTATATATAAAGTCCCACAGTTGACAGTGCATGTCAGAGCACAAACCAAGCCATGAGGTCGAAGGAATCGTTTGTAGAACTCCAAGACAGGATTGTGTTGAGGCACAGATCTGGGGCAGAGTACCAAAACATTTCTGAATCATTGAAGGTCCCCAAGAATACAGTTCTTCATTATTCTTAAATGGAAGAAGTTTAGAAACCACCGGAGCAAATTACAGAGAAAAACCTGCTCCAGAGCGCGCAGGACCTCAGACTGGGGTGAAGGTTCACCTTCCAACAGGACAACAACCTTAAGCACACAGCCAAGACAACACAGCCAGTGGCCCAGCCAGAGCCTGGACTTGAACCCGATCGAACATCTCTGGAGAGACCTGAAAATAGGGGTGCAGCGACACTCCCCATCCAACCTGACAGAGCTTAAGAGGATCTGCAGAGAATAATGGGAGAAGCTCCCAAATACAGGTGTGCCAGTGTAACGGATGTGAAATGCCTAGCTAGTTAGCGGTGGTGCGCGCTAATAGCCTTTCAATCGGTTACGTCACTTGCTCTGAGACCTTGAAGTAGTGGTTCCCCTTGCTCTGCAAGGGCCGCGGCTTTTGTGGAGCGATGGGTAACGATGCTTCGTGGGTGACTGTTGTTGATGTGTGCAGAGGGTCCCTGGTTTGAGCCCGGGTATGGGCGAGGGGACGGACGTAAAGTTATACTGTTACAATGATGCTGTTGACCCGGATCACTGGTTGCTGCGGAAAAGGAGGAGGTTGAAGGGGGGTGAGTGTAACGGATGTGAAATGGCTAGCTAGTTAGCGGTGGTGCGCGCTAATAGCCTTTCAATCGGTTACGTTACTTGCTCTGAGACCTTGAAGTAGTGGTTCCCCTTGCTCTGCAAGGGCCGTGGCTTTTGTGGAGCGATGGGTAACGATGCTTCGTGTGTGACTGTTGTTGATGTGTGCAGAGGCTCCCTGGTTCACGCCCGGGTCGGGGCGAGGGGACAGACTAAAGTTAAACTGTTACACCAAGCTTGTAGCATGATGTCTTTTAGAAGACTCGAGGCTGTAATCACTGCCAAAGGTGCTTCAACAAAGTACTGAGTAATAAAGTGTGAATACTTATGTAAATGTGATATTTCTGTTTTTTTGATTTTAATACATTTGAAAAAAATCTAAAAACCTGTTTTTGCTTTGTCATTATGGGATGTTGTGTGTAGATTGACAAAAAAGAATAATAATAATTTTCATCGATTTTAGAATAAGGGTGTAATAAAATGTGGAAAAGTCAAGGGGTCTCAATACTTTCCAAATGCACTGTATGATGACCATAATATATGTAGAACTCTGAGGCATTGCCAACTAAACAATTTGACATATGTTTAGAAGGATGGTAAGTGAACAACAACTTATTTTATTGTAAATTGTAACTGATCTACTGACTAGTTATTTATGATGCAAGTTGATTTGTAGATTAGTCGGTCTCGACTCGAGTTTAATGTCAGCTGCAATAGAGCTTGCCAGCTTTTAGTCCTAAAAAACGGAAATGAGTTACCTCTGGTTTGTTCAGCGATTCATATGGTGGGAATGAATGGGGAAAGAATACGGTTTTGTGTTAAATGCCAAACATACAGTCTGAGGTTAACACAGGCTTAGCAGATCTTATACGTTTTGTTCTATGAGATAATATCAGTCCGTTAACATGACCTTTATGAATTATGAAGCCTTTTATGTGCTTTATGTGCTTTTTTTATTACATGAATACTTAAAAATTCAGAAACAGTGACATTAGCTGATGAAGATTATCTCATAGGACTCAATGTACATGATCTCCTCAGCCTGTGTTTACAACATACCTTATTTTCTGCGTTTATCCAAAAACCCTACAAAAATGCATTTGTCCAACAGAGTGGGTGCTTTCAAAAATACTATATTGCTCTCAATGTCGAACGCGCCCAATGTCTTGGAGGATATCAGTGAGTATGGAAAGGGGTGGAGGCTCTGGAAATGCGTCACTATTACACAGGTTGTGCCAAACTATTTTCTCTGCACTGACTGGTGGCACTCGCAACAGGGCAAGGTCTTGATAATTAATGAGTGAACAACAAAAAAATCTGCTCCTCTATGCAAATGAGGAGCCTTTATAGACCTTGGATGAGCTTTTGGGATAACGATTCGCTGCAAACTTGTGACCGATCAGTTTAACATCTGTGGATAAAGAGTTAAGCGTGTCTTGCATTTCAAACTTCAAGTATCTGACAGTAATCACATCTTCATTACCTTGCTGAACGAGGAAACGGATACTGAACATTTGTAGGCTATTGGAATTTACCACGATTGACCAAACTCATCCATTCATTATTCCCCCCTGCATTTTTAAGACGCACACCTCAACCGATTGATCCGGGAGTGATACAGCAAGATTAGACTACCGCATTCATTCCAATATATTTTTACACTCTGTTCAGTGCCACATCGCCATGTCAAGCGACACGTCGGATCAGAGTAGGCGGTTCTGTGTGCTGTCTTGGGATCAAGTGCATCGTTTGAACTCAATCCTCAGAGAAGCAATCCCGATTCACGGCCGCGGAAATTTCCCTACACTCTCTCTACAACCCCGGCAGATCGTTCAGGTAAAGCGCGTGCGCCACAACTTCCATACTGAGTATATGCTGTCTACTCTGAATCGCTTCATGTTTTGTGATGTGCTGTTAGTATGCATGTGCTTTGTTCCAAATAAAATGTCCCTATGGCATATTTAAGTAGTCTATTCGCCTATATTCTATTGAGTGATGGAGCCATGTCTCTGACCGACCTGGTCTCAGAGGATGTTGTATTATTCTGTATGTCAATCCGAGATACTCATTTAGTAGGATGTGTTACCTTTCGTATGGTATGTATTCATTTGTGGATGTCCATCACTCATTTTGTATGATACGAATTTGCAAAAAGTACAATATGTTACGAATTTGCGAAGTTTCTGAGGTTACGAATTCTGGCTAGAAGCATACATCAGTTAGGCTAGGGGTTAGGGTTACGTTTAGGTTAAAGGGTTAGGGTTAGGGTTAGCAAAAATGGTAAGGGGAAGGGTTAGCTAACATGCAAAGTAGCTAAAAAGTAGTAAGTAGCTAAAGTTGCTAAAATGCTGAAGTTGTCCGTGATAAGATTTGCACTCTCAACCTTTGGGTTGCTCGACGTTTGCATTTATATGCCCACTATCCAACCCGGACCAACCACCCAACATTAGTTTTTGCCATATGTTACGTTTGGCTACTTATCATACCAAGTTGAGTACCTCGGATTTAAATGTACTATGTTACGTCTAGTCTGAGACCAAACTAATGCCTATCATACATATATCTTCACTGTCATTCTCTAGTTCAGGTCAAAGTGTGAGCTGAACTCCAACCCTGCCCCATATAGGACCTTTACTGTTGACGTCCACTCTGTTCAGTAGTGAGCCTCAGTAGGTGTTAACCCAGTACTTAACAATAGCTATTGCGTTAACTCTTTGCAACAATTTTGATTACTGTAACTGTATTTAGAGAAAAGTAGCCTACAGCAATGTGCTGATTCATACAGTTAGTTAACAAAACAGGTCGCTTGATTTACCTTGCTGCTACAGCTTATGTTGTGCCATCAAATCTCAAATCTCTCTCATCAAATCCCTTTGTCATCAGTCACCATATATTAATTACCACTGATGAGTCACATTTTGACGGGAAGTGTTTTGCATCATAATGGGTCTGTTTCTAATATCCGTCCAGATGGGAGTTTTGATATACTCCACTTTTCTGATATGCATATTGAAAATACCTTTCCAATTGACGGTGGCAGAAGGCTCCCTCATTTTGTATCATTAGAGAACAGTGGAGATCAGTGCCAATTAAGATAAGGGAGGACGATTTTTGTTTTCATTAGCATATTTCAGCATATTGGATGACTCATTCATATTCCATTCATATTCTATTCACCCAGTTCAATGTAACAGCGATACGTTTAGGCTACTACTTGATACTCACATTTTCTCCTTACCCATCATGAGGTTGCTACAACCTAGCCTATAAAGGAAAGTTTACAACGTAGGTGCACACAGGTCGAGAGACAAATTTGAGTCACAGACAGTGACACATGGACAGACAATGAAATTAAATACCGTCGTGCACACTCTTTCCTGCATCTAGCTTATATAGTGTGTAATCATTAATCCAACAGTTGCAAACGAGAGTTTCTATTGGACAAATTCAGGTATGTTTATCCCCGTTTTGTTCCGTTTTCTTCCGTTTAAGAAACTTTTTCAACAGAATCAGCGGAATGAATACACCCCTGAAACACAGTTCACTTTCATAGCAGCCACTTTGTCTTCCTTGTTGCATCTATGCGCTCTACTCACCTCTTCCCTTCGCTTGTGGACTTCAATGCACAACACATCAGCTGTATGGGATCAGGTGAAAAAACCTTTCCAAGCCAAACTGCTACACACAGCCTACATCGTTGTCACCATATTAGCTAAAGTGACGTCATAGTCAGCATATTCATAGTGTCCCACCTCGAGCGTCCCACCTCGACAACAGCCAGTTAAATTGCAGGGCGCCAAATTCAAAACGACATAAATCCCATAATTAAAATTCCTCAAACATACAAGTATTATACACCATTTTAAAGAAAAACTTATTGTAAATCCAACCACAGTGTCCGATTTCAAAAAGGCTTTACTGCGAAAGCACACCATGCGATTATGTTAGGTCAGCAGCTAGTCACAGAAAACCATACAGCCATTTTTCCAGCCAAAGAGAGGAGTCACAAAAAGCAGAAATAGAGATAAAATTAATCATTAAGCTTTGATGATCTTCATCAGATGGCACTCATAGGATTTCATGTTACACAATACATGTATGTTTTGTTCGATAAAGTTCATATTTATATCCATAAATCTCAGTTTACATTAGCGTGTTATGTTCAGAAATGCATTATCTCAAACAAACATCTGTGAAAGTGCAGAGCCACATCAAATTACAGAAATACTCATAAACATTGATAAACGATACAAGTGTTAAACATACGAATAAAGATAAACTTCTTCTTAATACAACCGCTGTGTCAGATTTCAAAAAGACTTTACGGCGAAAGCATACTTTGCGATTATATTAGGTCTGCGCCTAGCCACAGAAAAACATACAGCCATTTTCCTACCAAGGAGAGGTGTCACAAAAGTCAGAAATAGCATTAAAATGAATCACTTACCTTTGATGATCTTCATCTGGTGTTACTCCCAGGTCTCCATGTTAGACAATAAATGTTTGTTTTGTTCGATAATATCCCTCTTTATGACCAAAAGCCTCCTTTTTGTTTGCGTGTTTTGTCCAGTAATCCGAATGCTCAAGGCGCGTGCACTAAGTCCAGATGAAAAGTTTTTTAAAAGTGCAATAAAAGTTAGTAGAAACATGCCAAACGATGTTTAAAATCAATCCTCCGGTTGTTTTTCTCATAAATAATAAATAATATTTCAACCAGACAAAAGCTTCGTCAATAGAAAAAGAGAAACAAGAAAGGCGCGTTCCCGATCCGGCGCAGAACTCATGGCTGGAAATTTCCACTGGCCACTGATTGAAAGTGCTGTATCGCCCTCATTTTTTCAGAGTAAAAGCCTGAAACAATTCCTAAAGACTGGCCACATATAGAGGAAGCCACAGAGCTCGTGAACTGGGTCCTAAGTCTTTGTACGGTGGATAGGCTTTCAATGGAAAAACAGCCTTTCAAAATAATAGTACTTCCTGGTTGGATTTTCCTCGGGTTTTCACCTGCCATATCAGTTCTGTTATACTCAGACATTATTTTAACAGTTTTGGAAACTTTAGAGTGTTTTCTATCCAAATCTACTAATTATATGCATATCCTAACTTCTGGGCCTGAGTAGCAGGCAGTTTAATTTGGGCACGCTTTTCATCCAAAATTACGAATGCTGCCCCCTACCCTAGTGAAGTTAACTAGCTAGCTGCATTTGCTAAGTAAGTGAAACTGAAAGTGGAAAAAAAGAATCTTTCCCTATTTCTCTCTTGCTTCTCCTTCATTTTGGAAGAAATTAATTTGTTCAACTATTTTCTTTCTCTCTCTTTGAGTCAACTACTCACCACATTCCATACACTGCAGTGCTAGCTAGCTGTAGTTTATGCTTTCAGTACTAGATTCATTCTTTGATACTTGACTGGGTGGACAACATGTCCGTTCATGCTGGAGGACGTCATCCGGAAGTTGTCATAATTACTGTGTAAGTCTATGGAAGGGGTTGAGAACCATGAGCATCCTAGGTTTAGTATTGAAGTCAATGTACCCAGAGGAGGACAGAAGATGGCTGTACTCCGGGTATATCATGGTGCTACCCTACAGAGTGCTGTTGAGGCTACTGTAGACCTTCTTTGCAAAATAGTGTGTTTTAATTATTTGGTGACGTGATTATATTTAGTATAATTTTATCTAAAAAGGATCACTTTTTGACTGTTTTACCATTTACATTTTTATGAAATTGACTGAGGAGGATGGTCCTCCCCTTCCTCCTTTGAGGCGCTTCCAATGTTAGAGATCTTGTGCTCATGATAGTTTTAGGACCCCTGAGTGGTAGTTGGACCTCTGATTTCAAAGGTTCCCTTATTGGCCAGAGTCCCTGAAATATCCCCTAGGTTCTACACCTAGCTTATACCACAAAATGTTCAACACATTTACTTAAATTAATGGTATACCCACAGAACTATAATGAGATTCTATTTCTATCGGTATACCATCCAGATTCCAAGCAACTACAGACAGTTGATGCTCCCTGATATCTGGGGGGACCAGACAGTGCCTTGTGCTGTGTCTACCAAGGTGGTGCTGCTATCTGTCCAGGTCTCTCTTGAAAAATAGATTTTATCTCAATGAGACTAACCATGTTAAATAATCTGGACTGGCCAGTACCAGTATCTCCCTGCTGTAACTCTATCTCCAGCCCCCGTCTGCTAGTTTTCATTATTGTCCCCCTCTACATCAGACATGTTCTTATGCATGGGATGGATGGTGGTTATGTAATTGAAAGATCATGCCAGCTGGTTTAACAATTAACATATTCATTTGACTGACAATTATGTAGTTAGTCATGATTAATTAATCCAGGATTTCTGGATGTGGTAGTGGATATGTCCAACCTTTATGATAAATGCTTGATTGACTATGCAGGTGCTGTTCCATATTTTGGAACAGCGTGTTCCCCAGGATTAGTGGGAACCATATGTCATCTTCCCAGCCTGACTTTCATAACAACCCCATTTGCTTGCGGAAATAGTCACCAATAAACTGGACACACTTCAGTTCTGTTCAAACAAAAACTTCACATTTTACTCTATAAGCCTCTTCTGAAGAAAAGTAAGTGTAATGAGAAACATGAATGAGGCTCTGAAGATCAGCTTGATTTGATGTTTTTTAAATAGTTTTAGTGGTGGGATTTTTGGGACTTTATTATGGCACCACTCATAGGAATAGAATAATTGTTACCCAACAGTGTTTTGGGAACATATGTTTGACAATCAAATAATGTGTTGACAATAGTGTTTACACCATATTGTCATCTGCTGTTGTCACTTGCCAGTCGCTGTAGCATCCTAATGTCAGGAGCGTTCTCTTGTGATCAGTGGCGGTTCTAGCTTGTATGGCTCCATGGGAGAACCCCCCCCCGGCTTGTCTGGGATATATGCATTTTAGTTGATCCGCCTGTGTCTTAAATACATGACTAAAAATGTATTCACCCGTGCATTGATTTTAGACCTTTTAGAGTCCTAAGCACCAAGTCTTGATGGAGAAAGTATGCATGTTGTTTGATGTTTAAGTTACCATAGTAATTATTAAGAATGTGAAGAACTTATATTAGAACCGGCTATGAAAAATGTATTGTTTTGTAACAACTTGAAAATGAACATGAGTAGTTTGTGCAAAACTTTGTTTGGTGATCATCCCCCAAATTTGGCCGTTAAAAAGCTTTAATAGTTGCATCCTTCCTCCGGGAACTGTCTGCTGACAACAGGATGGCAGGTCTTTTTGATGTGCTGCTCTGGAGTTCCATGGCCCAGCAGACTCACCTGGGTATAAGGGGATGGACACACGTTAGCATGAGTTTTGGAGTGAGTACAGTCAATCCAATCCAACCAGTCACACCTAGGATAATAATCTATATGTCATCACACAGACGGCCATAGCGAAGGAGGTTTACATAGTTTACATAGTGCATACTTCTCTGATCTGGAGAGATCGCAGGTAGTTGGTCAGAAGGTTCTGGAGGTCCTAGGAATATAGAGAGATGGATAGAGGTACTGAATGCAATTGAAAGAGAGTTAACATTTACATTGTTGATTATTGAGGACTATAAGGGTGCCTTCCAATCAGACACATGGATGCATAAAAGACACAGCATCCCAATGGCGTTCAAAGGGAGGAGTCAGTTGGGGAGAGGCTTGTGCTGTCTGTCAGAAAAGTTGGAAAGACTCTCGTTCAGCCAATTAAAAACGTAGAACAGCGTTTTTCCCGACCTAACATCTGCATTGGACATGCGTTTCATGCATTTTGGTTTGAAGGCAGCCTTACTCTGGTTCAAGTTGTATCTCATTTCCCCCTAAGTCAGCCCCTCACCCTTGACCTCCCATTGACCCAGGGCCTCCTGCCAAACCCTCTGAGTCTCTTTGACAGGGAGTTCCTCCATGAGTAGACATGTTTAGGGTGCATAGGGCTTCTCCACTCCTCATATTAGTGGCATATTTTGTATACTGAAGGAAAATGTAAATGCAACAATTTCTAAGATTTTACTGAGTTACAGTTCATATAAGGAAATCAGTCAATTTAAATGGATTCATTAGGCCCTAATCTATGGATTTCACATGACTGGGAATACAGCTATGCATCTTTTGGTCACATAGAATACCTTTAAAAAAAGCTAGGGGCGTCGATCAGAAAACCAGTCAGTATGACCCCCATTTGCCTCATTGTCACGATCGTGTACTGGAGAGAATGAGGACCAAGGCGCAGCTGGATATGAATACATCTTCTCTTTCTTTATTTAAAAGACGAAGATGAACACGACACGAAACACTTTAACAAAATAACAAAACGACCGTGAAGCTACAAACGTTGTGCACATACATACAGGCTACAAACGTTCTACATAGACAATTACCCACAATTAATGAGAGCCTATGGCTACCCTAAATAAGGCTCCCAATCAGAGACAACCGACATCAGCTGTCTCTAATTGGGAACTCATTCAGGTAACCATAGACTCTTCTAGATCACTCACCAACATAGACAACGCTAGAATTCTACACTCAACACAAAACCATATATTACACCCCATAACCCCTTAACCAAATAAACACCCAAAACCAACAAAACATAAACATTACCCATGTCACACCCTGACCTAACTACAATAATAAAGAAAACCAATAATACTAAGGCCAGGGTGTGACATAACCCCCCCCTTGAGGCGCGAACTCCGGGCGCACCATACACAGTCTAGGGGAGAGTCTGGGTGGGCTTCCTTCCAGGGTGGCGGCTCCGGCTCTGGTCGCGGTCCCCTCGTCACCACAGTACCTAACCACCTCCTAGGCTTTCTCCAAACGACCCCCCTCCACATTAACCCCATTGCATTCAGGGGCAGTTCCAGACTAAGGGGCAGTACCAGGGTAAGAGGCAGTACCAGGGTCAGGGGCAGTACCAGGGTCAGGGGCAGTACCAGGGTAAGGGGCAGCACCAGGGTAAGGGGCAGCACCAGGGTAAGGGGCAGCACCAGGGTAAGGGGCAGCACCAGGGTAAGGGGCAGCACCAGGGTAAGGGGCAGCTCCGGACTGAGGGACTGCAGCTCCGGACTGAGGGACTGCAGCTCCGGACTGAGGGACAGCCCATGGCTGGCTGACAGATCTGGCTGCTCATGGCTGGCTAACTGATCTGGCTGCTCATGGCTGGCTGACGGATCTGGCTGCTCATGGCTGGCTGACGGATCTGGCTGCTCATGGCTGGCTGACGGATCTGGCTGCTCATGGCTGGCTGACGGATCTGGCTGCTCATGGCTAGCTGACGGATCTGGCTGCTCATGGCTAGCTGACGGATCTGGCTGCTCATGGCTAGCTGACGGATCTGGCTGCTCATGGCTAGCTGACGGATCTGGCTGCTCATGGCTAGCTGACGGATCTGGCTGCTCATGGCTAGCTGACGGATCTGGCTGCTCATGGCTAGCTGACGGATCTGGCTGCTCATGGCTAGCTGACGGATCTGGCTGCTCATGGCTAGCTGACGGATCTGGCTGCTCATGGCTAGCTGACGGATCTGGCTGCTCATGGCTAGCTGACGGATCTGGCTGCTCATGGCTAGCTGACGGATCTGGCTGCTCATGGCTAGCTGACGGATCTGGCTGCTCATGGCTAGCTGACGGATCTGGCTGCTCATGGCTGGCTGACTGATCTGGCTGCTCCTGTCTGGTTGGCGGCTCTGGCAGATCCTGTCTGGTTGGCGGCTCTGGCAGATCCTGTCTGGTTGGCGGCTCTGGCAGATCCTGTCTGACGGACGGCTCTAGCGGCTCCTGTCTGGCTGGCGGCTCTAGCGGCTCCTGTCTGGCGGACGGCTCAGTGGGCTCATGGCAGACGGGCGGCTTTGCAGGCTCATGGCAGACGGGCGGCTTTGCAGGCTCATTGCAGACGGATGGCTCAGATGGCGCTGGGGAGACGGATGGCTCAGATGGCGCTGGGGAGACGGATGGCTCAGATGGCGCTGGGGAGACGAGCAGTTCAGTCAATGCTGTGCAGACGGCAGATTCCTGCCGGCTGAGGCGCACTGTAGGCCTGGTGCGTGGTGCCGGGACTGGTGGCACCGGGCTGGGGACACGCATCTCAGGGCTAGTGCGGGGAGCAGGAACAGGGCATACTGGACCCTGGGAGCGCACATTAGGCCTAGTGCGTGGGGCCGGAACTGGTGGTACCGGGCTGGGGACACGCATCTCAGGGCTAGTGCGGGGAGCAGGAACAGGGCATACTGGACCCTGGGGACGCACATTAAGCCTAGTGCGTGGGGCCGGAACTGGTGGTACCGGACTGGGGACACGCATCTCAGGGCTAATGCGGGGAGCAGCAACAGGGCACACTGGACTCTCAAGGCGTACTATAGGCCTTTTGCGTGGTACCGGTACTGGTGGTACCGGGCTGAGGACCCGCAGATCAGGGCGAGTACGGGGAGAAGGAACAGTGCGTACAGGACTCTGGAAACACACAGAGGGCTTGGTGCGTGGTGTAGGCACTGGTGGTAATGTGCTGGAGACACGCACCACAGGGCTAGTACGTGGAGGAACAACAGGGCTCTGGAAACACCCAGGAAGCTTGATGCGTGGTGTAGGCACTGGTGGTAATGGGCTGGAAACACGCACCTCAAAGCTAGTACGGGGAGCAGGAACAGTGCGTAAAGGGCTCTGGGGACGCACCTTAGACCTAGTGCTTGGTGCCGGAACTAGTGGTACAGGGCTGGGGACATGCATCTCAGGATGAGTGCACAAAGTAGAAACAGGACACACTGGGTTGTGAAGGTGTACTGGAGACCTGGTGTGTATAGCCGGCATCAAATCTTCCGGAACTTTAACACGAGTTTCAGGCTGAGTACGAGGAACTGACACAGGTGGCATCGGACAGCTAACACGCTCCTCAGGGAAAATGCCATGCATACTCTGCCAAATCAACAGCTCTCTCTCTTCACTCTCCTCCAATTTCGTCAACAACTCTTCGAATGTCTCATAATCTCCCCTTCGTTCACTCTCCTCCAATCTGTCCAATAATTCCTCGACACACTCAGACTCACCCCTCAACTTCGCCGACTGCTCCAAGTGCCCCCCTCCAAAAATTTTTTTTGTGCTGTCTCTTGGGCTTCCTCCCGTGTCGCCTTGCTGCCTCTATCCCTGCCTTGGGGCAGTGATATTCCCCTGGCTGTGACCAGGGTCCTCTCCCGTCTAGAATTTCCTCCCAACTCCAGAAATCCTTTGGTGGTAGGTCCTGTTGCCGCCTTCCATGCCGCTTGGTCCTATGGTGGGTAATTCTGTCGCGATCGTGTACTGGAGAGAATGAGGACCAAGGCGCAGCTGGATATGAATACATCTTCTCTTTCTTTATTTAAAAGACGAAGATGAACACGACACGAAACACTTTAACAAAATAACAAAACGACCGTGAAGCTACAAACGTTGTGCACATACATACAGGCTACAAACGTTCTACATAGACAATTACCCACAATTAATGAGAGCCTATGGCTACCCTAAATAAGGCTCCCAATCAGAGACAACCGACATCAGCTGTCTCTAATTGGGAACTCATTCAGGTAACCATAGACTCTTCTAGATCACTCACCAACATAGACAACGCTAGAATTCTACACTCAACACAAAACCATATATTACACCCCATAACCCCTTAACCAAATAAACACCCAAAACCAACAAAACATAAACATTACCCATGTCACACCCTGACCTAACTACAATAATAAAGAAAACCAATAATACTAAGGCCAGGGTGTGACACTCATGCAGCGTGATACATCTCCTGGAAGAACTGGGACATGTTCTGCTTCCAGGAATTGTGCACAGATCAACAATGGGGCTGTGCATTATCATGCTGAAACATTAGGTGTTGGCGGCGGGTGAATGGCACGACATTGGGCCTCAGGATCTCGTCACGGTATCTCTGTGCATTAAAATTGCCATCGATAAATTGCAATTGTTTGTTGTCCGTAGCTTGTGCCTCCCCATACCATAACCCCACCACCACCATGGGGCACTCTGTTCACAACATTGATATCGGCAAACCGCTCGCCCAACGCGGTCTGCCGTCTTCCCGATACAGTTGAAACCGGGATCCATCCACGAAGAGCACATTTAACAATGGCAATCACACAATGGCGTTCGAAGGTTAACATTTTCCTACTGAAGTCAGTTACGATGCCGAACTCCAGTCAGGTCATGACCCTGGTGAGGACAACGAGCACGCAGATGAGCTTCCCTGGGACGGTTTCTGGCGGTTTGTGCCAAAAAAAATTGGTTGTGCAAACCCACAGTTTCAACAGCTGTCCGAGGGTGGCTGGTCTCAGATGATCCCGCAGATGAAGAAGCCGGATGTGGAGATCCTGGGCTGGCGTTGTTACAAGTGGTCTGCGGTTGTGAGGCCGGTTGCATATAATGCTAAATTCTCTAAAGGACGTTGGAGGCGGATTATGTTAGAGAAATTAACATTCAATTATCTGGCAACAGCTCTGGTGGACATTCCTGCAGTCAGCATGCCAATTGCACACTCCCTCAACTTGAGATATCTGTGGCATTTGTGTTGTGTGACAAAACTGCACATTTTAGTGGCCTTTTATTGCCCCCAGCACAAGGTGCAGCTGTGTAATGATCATGCTGTTTAATCAGCTTCTTGCTATGCCACACGTGTCAGGTGGATGGATTGTCTTGGCAAAGGAAAAATGCTCACTAACAGGGATGTAAACAAATTTGTGCACCAAATTTGAGAGAGATACGTTTATGGAAAATGTCTGGGATATTTTATTTCAGCTCATGAAACATGGGACCAACACTTTATATTTTCTGTGTGTGTGAGACTTAATGACATGGAATACTGGTAGCAATCTTCAATCTGGATTAAGGGAAATGTCCTGTAGGAATCCTGCATTGGCAAATGGTTGTATCTACAGTATCTCCACCAGGCTCCTGTAATCAGATGACAAACCTGCATAGATTAACAGAATAAAATGGTACCTGTATTTACTCAATTTAATTCATGACAGCCACTGTTTATTTTTGTTTTTTTACACAGGAATGTACAGGTTTTTTGTTCCAGCACTTCACTTACACCTCATTCAACTAACTGTGGTCTAAATTGAACAAGAACTTGCACACAGTTCAGTTCCCCGGGTGCAAAAATCACCCACGTCTGTATTATTGAATGAGCTTCCCAAGTTACAAGCATACAATTGCATGATGGAGAATAACGTGTGGATATATTTCTATCTAACTTTGTGAATAAACTCCAATAACATATTTCAATTTAGCTAGCTTGCTAATGGCATTTATCAACTTAATCAATCACATTTATTTATAAAGCCCTTTTCACATCAGCCGATGTCACAAAGTGCTCTACAGAAACCCAGCCTAAAACCCCAAACAGCAAGCAATGCAGATGTAGAAGCATGGTGGCTAGGAAAACTCCCTAGAAAGGCCAGAACCTAGGAAGAAACCTAGAGAGGAACCAGGCTCTGAGGGGTGGCCAGTCCTCTTCTGGCTGTGCCGGGTGTTGAACATGGCCAAGATGTTCAAACGTTCATAGATTACCAAAGGGTCAGATGATGATAATAATAATAAATCACAGCAGTTGTAGAGGGTGCAATGGGTCAGCACTTCAGGAGTAAATGTCAGTTGGCTTTTCATAGCCGATCATTCAGAGTTAGAGATAGCAGGTGCGGTAGAGAGTCCAAAACAGCAGGTCCGGGACAAGGTAGCACGTCCACGTCCATAGCCGCAGGCAGAACACTTAAAACTGGAGCAGCAGCATGACCAGGTGGACTGGGGACAGCAAGGACTCATCAGGCCAGGTAGTCCTGAGGCATGGTCCTAGGGCTCGGGTCCTCGGAGAGAATTAGAGGGAGCATACTTAAATTCACAAAGGACACCGGATTGGACCGGAAAAATACTCCAGATATAACAGACCCCCGACACAAACTTATGCTGCATAAATACTGGAGGCTGAGACAGGAGGGGTCGAGAGACACTGTGGCCCTGTCCGACGATATCCCTGGACAGGGCCAAACAGACTAGATATAACCCCACCTACTTTGCCATAGCACAGCCCCCACACCACTATAGGGATATCTTCAACCACCAACCTACTACCCTGAGACAAGGCCGAGTATTGCCCACGAAGATCTCCCCCACGGCACGAACCCAAAGGGGGCGCCAACCCGGACAGGAAAATCACGTTAGTGACTCAACCCACTCAAGTGACGCATCACTCCTAGGGACGACATACAAGAGCACCAGTAAGCCTGTGACTCAGTCCCTGTAATATAGAGGCAGGTAATTTACCACCTTCACGAGTGCAGTCTTAGTGCTATGATGGGGTCTAAAACCAGACTGAAGCATTTCGTATACATTGTTTTCTTCAGGAAGGCAGTGAGTTGCTTTCAAATTTTTGGGAGCGGAATGGGAGATTCGATACAGGCAGATTTATTTTTATTTTTTCTGGGTCAAGGTTTGGCTTTTTCAAGAGGCTTTATTACTGCCACTTTAAGTGAGTTTGGTACATATCCGGTGGATAGGGAGCCATTTATTATATTCAACATAGGGCACAGGAAGCAGCTCTTTCAGTAGTTTAGTTGGAATAGGGTCCAGTATGCAGCTTGAAGGTGTAGAGGCCAAGAGTATTTTCATGAATGTGTCGAGATATAGTATTAAAAAACTTGAGTGTCTCCCTTGATCCTAGGTCCTGGCAGTGTTGTACAGACTCAGGACAACTGAGCTTTGGAGAAATACGCAGATTTAAAGAGGAGTCCGTAATTTGATTTCTAATGATCATGATCTTTTCGTCAAAGAATTTCATGAATTTATCACTGTTGAAGTGAAAGCTTGGGGAATGCTGCTTTTTAGTTAGCTTTGCGATAGTATCAAAAATACATTTTGGATTGTTCTTATTCTCCTCAATTAAGGGTTAGGGCTCTTAGTACCGTGCAGTATCGGTCTTTCCAAGCTAGTCGGAAGACTTCCATTTTGGTGTAGCGCCATTTCCGTTCCATTTTTCTGGAAGCTTGATTCAGGGCTTGGGTATTCTCTGTATACCAGGGAGCTAGTTACTTATGACAAATGTTTTTTGCTTTCAGGAGTGCGACTGCATCTAGGGTATTATGAAATTTAGTTCCTCAGGTGGTTAACAGTTTGTTGTACTCCGATGTCCTTGGGTGGATGGAGTATGGAAGGGCATCTAAGAATCTTTGGGTTGTCTGAGAATTTATAGCACAGCTTTTGATGTTCCTTGGTTGGGGTCTGAGCAGATTATTTGCTGTGATTGCAAACGTAATAAAATGGTGGTCCAATAGTCCAGGATTATGAGGGAATAAATATTTTGGATCTTAATGTTTTAAGATCCAAAATATTTATTCCACGGGACAAAACTAGGTCCAGAATATGACTCTGGCAGTGAGTAGGTCGGGAGACATGTTAGACAAAGCCCACTGAGTCGATGATGGCTCCGGAAGCCTTTTGGAGTGGGTCTGTGGACTTTTCCATGTGAATATTAAAGTCACCAAAATATATATATATTTTTATATTCGAATATGAGCACTCGCTTCTTCCTTGCTGAGCGGCCTTTCAGGTTATGTCGATATAGGACTAGTTTTGATGTGGATATAGATACTTTTGTACCTGTTTCCTCCAGCATCTTCACATGGTCCTTTGCTGTTGTTCTGGGATTGATTGGCACTTTTCGCACCAAAGTACGTTCATCTCTAAGAGACAGAACGTGTCTTATGACGGCTGTGTTGTCCCATGGTGTTTATACTTGCGTACTATTGTTTGTACAGATGAACGTGGTACCTTCAGGCGTTTGAAAACTGCTCTCAAGGATGAACCAGACTTGAGGAGGTCTACAATTTATTTTCTGAGGTTTTGGCTGATTTCTTTAGATTTTCCCATGATGTGAAACAGAGGCACTGAGTTTGAAGGTAGTCCTTGAAATGCTTCCACAGGTACACCTCCAATTGACTCAAACAATGTCAATTAGCCTATCAGAACCTTCTAAAGCAATGACATAAATTCTGGAACTTTCCAAGCTGTTTAAAGGCACAGTCAACTTAGTGTATGTAAACTTCTGACCCACTGGAATTGTGATACAGTGAATTATAAATGAAATAATCTGCCTGTAAACAATTGTTGGATAAATGACTTGTGTCATGCACAAAGTAGATGTCCTAACCGACTTAACAAAACTATAGTTTGTTAACAGCTACCACCCCCCTTCTTTCAATTTCCGCCTGAAGACATTCCCAAATCTAACTGCCTCTAGCTCAGGCCCAGGAGCAAGGATATGCATATTCTTGGTACCATTTGAAAGAAAACACTCTGAAGATTGTGTAAATGTGAATTGAATGTAGGAGAATATAACACAATAGATCTGGTTTAGATAATACAATGAAAAAACCATACGTTTTTTCTTTTTAATTGTTGTATCGTCATCTTTAAAATGAAAACGATAAAACAAACATTCAGATACGAATATGGGGACAATTTCAGTGAAAAACATGAGAGGGCAACAGTACTTGTGCAAAGTTTCAGAATGATAATTTCCAAAATGAGTGTGCTACATGACATTTATCATGAAGTCACCCAGGTGTCCCACACAAGTAGCCCAAATGTACCCAAGTGGCCAAATTGGTGAAGTTATACATTTTGAAACAAATAACTATATACAAAATACCAAAATGGTATTCTAACACACCCCCCCCCAAGATATGGGCAATTTCGTCTGAAATGTACCATTGTTAAACATATTACCGTTACTTTGTAGACATGACTTCTCTTCAAGCTGCCTCCTTAGATTTGATTGATGGAACAATCCAGCCAATGGTTGCAGCAATACTGAAGAAAAAAAATGTTGTATACAAACGTACAACACTTTCTATACGCTTATGAATCTCTTGGTAACGTGACAAGTGTGTGCAGATAAATCTGCAAGTGTGATTTTGATTCACAGCAGAATATTAATAGTCGTAAATGGACTTGCAATAATTCTGCAAATCTTATTGAATGTATTCAAATGTCATGTTTCAAGTTTGTGACTAGGGATGTGATATGACATTTGTCTGATACCGATATTCTCCCTGCCAAAAAACCCGATACCGATATTTATTTTTATTTTAGCGGCCTTTTAAGCATTCTAGTACACTTAAATAGTTTAAACACACAAACACTCTGACCAAAAAAGTTATACGTAAATGCCAACCATTTTTGGTTACTACAATTTTTTGGTTATTACATGATTCCATGTGTTATTTCATAGACTTGATGTCTTCACTATTATTCTACAGTGTAGAAAATAGTTAAAAAATAAAGAAAAACCCTGGAATGAGTAGGTGTCCAAACTTTTGACTGGTACTGTATGTAAATTTGCTTTCTGTATTACATTTTCAATAAATGGGTGAGGAAAAATATTACATTAATCCGTTTGAATTCAAGCTGTAACCCGACAAAATCCAGGGGTATGAAGTCAAGGGGTATCAAAACTTTCTGAAGGCACTATTAAGTGTTGAGTCTAGCTTAGTCTAGTTTCACAGCATCTGTAGTCCCTGTCCAATTGATAACTGTAATCTGACTGGACACACTGCTACTTTGTTGCAGAATTAGCACAGAAAGCAATATAAGGCTAGTGATCAAAAAGTTACTAAGAATTTAGTATCATTTGGCATCAAGGCGACCCACACCATTCAATTAGCTTTAATGATATACATACCAATCATGGAGCCCGTGTCTGTCTTTGCTGTAGAGCCCATGATGTATGTCTATGCGCTTGGCGGTGCCCTGTTGAATGAAACTGCAGGCCTTTGTCTGTCTGCAGCCTGACCCATTATGTATAAATAGAGGCAGCTTATGATCTGATGGACATGATGAGAGTGTTAATTACTGTCAGACTGACACTAATCTGTCAGGGCGGGGAGATTTGAAGGCTGCAATGGAAGGAGGAAGGGAGGTAAGAGCTGGAGAGGTGTTTTGCTAAAGTGTGATGCAAGTACTTGAGTTGTAATATGTGTAGGATCTGTACAATAGGTTAGCCCAGTTTCCAGTTGTATTTAAGATTGTTTGCTCTTTGATATTTTAAATAAACAATTTTTTAACCAGGTAGGCCAGTTGAGAACAAGTTCTCATTTACAACTGCGACCTGGCCAAGATAAAGCAAAGCAGTGTGACACAAACAACAACACAGAGTTACACATGGAATAAACAAACATACAGTCAAAAACACAATAGAAAAAAAGTCTATATACAGTGTGTGCAAATGGCGTGAGGAGGTAAGGCAATAAATAGGCCATAGTAGCGAAGTAATTACAATTTAGCAAATTAACACTGGAGTGATAGATGAGCAGATGATGATAATTCTTAAATTAAAAGTTAAATTAAAAGTGCAGATGATGATAATTCTTAAATTAAAAGTTTCTCTGCATTTCATTGCATTTTACTGCATATTGTTACATGCAAAATAATGTAAAAAAAATTGATGGTAGAATGTAGACTACACATTTCCTAGCATCTAGCTTACATATCTGCCTGCGCTAAAGCTGTGCTAAAGCCTTATTGAGTGTGTTGTGGATTCTGACTGAAAGCTGTGATCACTTTCAAATGCAAGTTAAACCGATTCTTAACCGAAAGAGCTCTTTGGATTTTAAGAGTAAATTACATGTTTCCTTTACATGCACGAACTGTGCATTTTAATGGTGCCAACCCACCAAGTGGATTGAGTTTGAACAACTTTACTACTACTATCTTTGTCTTTCCTGAGGGCTTCTAGACACACGTTCTCAGTGTGACTGCCAGGGTCTGTTTAGTGTGCCATTCCTAGCACTACCTAACTATGGAGCACAGACCCAGTGATGTCAGACTTGGGACATCCTCTTCCCAGATGATTGTGGCGGCCTCTTTGCTGAACTGGTCCTGCAGATCACCGGGCCTCTGAAAGTGAAACCTTTGACCCAACGGTTGTGGGGATTGGAGCAAGATTTTCTCATTGTCTGCTCCACTAGGGCCTATGCTAAGGCAAGCACTTACTACCGGTGTGAATCGCAGTGCAGGGGTATAAATCCTATAGCACTAACTGCTGCCGCCTGGGTTGTGTTCATTAAAGCATGCAACAGAAAGCGTTTAAAAAAGTTTTGCAATAAAAAACGAAAGTACGTTTTTCTTATTTAATTTTGTGCCTACTGAACATGGCCCTGGTGAAACAGGCATGACCCAGCCAGTGAGTCAGATCCTCAGTGAGTAGTCCTAACTCTTCTGCTATCCTTCTGGGCCTGTTAGGTTCCATTCAAACTGATGGCGGTGATGATGAAATGTACTTTCGTGAGCAGTGTATTGATTTCTGCCTAGTGCTTACACAGCCTATTGACTTTTCCAGAGGCTCATGTTGGAACTTATTGATAAATGTCTCAAGATGTTTACTTGAGTCTTTGCAGGTTCGTGTGTGTGTGTGTGTGTGTGTGTGTGTGTTCTTTGGTTGAATAATGTTGGCAAGGAGGAGGCAGGTGGTCTGACACCAAAGTCAGCACATGTTCCACAAGGGAAAGGCATGTCTGTCCTGTATGGGCAAGGAGTGCCTTTGGACACAATTACATTTATATTACTTCAGAAATGTATTTTTCTTAATTAAACATAAAAATTAAAAGCGTTTGAGCGTATGTCTAATACATACTCTGTCTCTCTTCTTTACCCAGGTGGTGCGGGCGCGGTTGGAGGAGAGGGGCGTGTCAGTACGAGACGTGCGGCTGAACGGCTCTGCAGCCAGCCACGTGCTCTACCAGGACACTGGCATGGGCTACAAGGACCTGGACCTGATCTTCGGTGTGTCTCTGAAGGACGACCAGGCTTTCCGGCTGGTCAAGGACGTGGTAATGGACTGCCTATTGGACTTCCTACCAGCGGGGGTCAGTAAGGAGCGCATCTCGCCGCTAACCCTCAAAGAGGCCTACGTGCAGAAACTGGTGAAAGTATGCAACGACACAGACCGCTGGAGCCTTATCTCACTGTCCAACAACACGGGCAAGAATGTGGAGCTCAAGTTCGTGGACTCTCTCAGGCGGCAGTTTGAATTCAGCGTGGACTCCTTCCAGATTGGCTTGGACTCGCTGCTGCTGTTTGACCACTGCTCAGAGACGGCCATGTCCGAGAGCTTCCACCCCACCGTGATTGGGGAGAGTGTGTATGGGGACTTTGAGGGGGCCATGGGCCATCTGTGTCAGCGGATCATTGCCACGCGCAGCCCCGAGGAGATCCGAGGCGGGGGGCTACTTAAGTACTGCCACTTGCTGGCGCAGGGGTTCAGGCCCATCTGCGAAACAGAGATGAAGGCTCTGCAACGCTACATGTGCTCGCGCTTCTTCATCGACTTCTCTGACATCTGCGAGCAGCAGCGTAAGCTGGAGGCCTACCTGCAGAACCACTTTTCCGGCATGGAGCATAAGCGCTACGAGTGCCTGATGACTCTGCACCAGGTGGTGAATGAAAGCACTGTGTGTCTGATGGGCCATGAGCGGCGCCAGACGCTCAGCCTCATCTCTATGTTGGCGCTGCAGGTGCTGGCTGAGCAGAACGCCATCCCCACGGTGACCAACGTCACCTGCTTCTACCAGCCCGCACCCTACGTACGTGACAACAACTTCAGCAATTACTACATAGCACATGTGCAGCCACACCCACCGCAAGTTCACCACAGTAACTCTCACCATACTTGGCTGCACTGTAACTGAGCTAACAAGCATGTGCAGGGCAGAGGTGGATGTGGCATCCAATGTTTCTCTCCATTGGGTTTGAGTGAGGAGAAGGGCTCGGCGGAATGGCAGCATTGCTCTTTGTCTTTCAAAATAAATAAATAAACTAAGCAAATGGAAATGTGACTTGACTGAAACAATCCTTTACTGCTGTATGATTTTAGCCAATCTTCTCTCAAATTTTTTTTTTCCTCATACGTTTGTTAAGCTGATGGTCCTTTCCACATGTAGCAAGAATGTTGAAGAAGTGAGAAAGAAATCTTTGTTTTTATTTTCTTATTAAAAAAATATTTTATTTTGGAAGAAACAAACTATGAAGCTTTATTTTCAGACTGCTGCTTCAGTTGACTTATTTTTTAAACAACAGTTACAGAACCAAAGATGTATTTTGTTCAGAACAGAAGGGATTATTGTGATTCCAAGTGCCTAAAATGATCTGAGCAATTTACAAAAACGCCTCTATAAAGTGAGAGCTGTGTTTTTTTTTGTTGTTAGGTTTGTGTTGCCTAGATTACTCCAAATCTCTTTTCAGGGACAGAGACATCCATCTTTATGCGATTTAAATACATTTAATTTAAAAAATCCCTATCCTCGTGTTTTTTAAATTCTGAAATATGTGTATTATAAGCATAGCCTGTGTAAATGGGAAAGAAAGGTCTTGATACTGTTGGGTTCTGAGAATATGAAATATACTTATTCATGTCTCTGAGGGAGTGCTGAGGTTTAGAGCGTGTACACCAGAAGTGAATGGTTATAGGAGGAAGGTATATAGTGTGTGCAATTAAGCTTGGAATGTGTTGAGTTCAGGGAAGCAATTTACATGTGGCAGGCATTGATAAGGGGAGAGAGCCATGGATTAGTGATGGAGTGGGGTTGAGGTCAGGTCAGGTAACATTAAGGGAGAAATAAAAGTTTCTGGCGCGTATCACTAGTGTCCTGCCTAGCAGTAAAGAACGATGTTTGTACAGATGTGTAGGAGAAGACTCAGCCTATGAGGAACGGTTAAATATCAGTGCTTGTGTGGAAATGTTTTTGTCTAATGCAGCTGTATTGATCCTCTGGGAAGAATAAACTTGGTTAAGCTTTCATAGTGTCTGTTGAGTTTTTTACTCTGAGAATTAGAACCTAACAATTCCAAAATAGCTCAATGGCCTTGAAATGAATTAGATCAACCTCCTAGTTTATGGATCCTGTCATCTGTTGTACATGCATCTTTAACTACCCATAAAGTGATAGGATTTCTACACCATAGAAACCGTGGGGACTGTAAGTTGCTCTAGATAACAACAAAAATGCAGCTTACATGTCCACCCTTTTTAGAGAGTAATGTAGCTTTGATTATCTTGATGACATACTGACAACTAAGACAACCCAGACCAGTTCCAGGAATTAGCCCGTGGAAAAGCATAGTGTCTGTTGAGTGAGTGCCACTTCTTAAACTGGGCTTGTAAGATCCATTACAATCTGAGGACATGAACCATAAGAAGGCCTTTCTGAAGCACAATGGCCTCTCTCTGGTGTGATACAAAGGCTGGTTTGTTCTCCCACCCATGTTGCCAGTGGAAACGGAATCCTATTTGCTTGAATAATGCCATATCCATGTTATTTTGCTTGTGTATATATATCAGAATATGGTTGCGTCACTCTGGTTGAGTGGCCAGCGTGGATTAATACATGGTAAAATGTGGCGGAGGGAGTGGATGCCCATCTGGAATTGCCATTTCCTTTCACTTGCTTGATTGATACTAGGGAGCATACATTAATGGTAACATTAAAAACTTACAGAACACTACAAAGTGCAATCATTTAGCTTAAGTTATCCAAATCCAGACATTCCCGAGAAGATGTATTCAGTTTAGCATGCATACACACATAATGGTACTCAAAATGTCAGTGCAAGGAACGTGATGTAGCTTCTCTCTTGCTATGTCGCTGCCATTTTATTTTCTCTCCAACAAATCCAAAAACACCACATTGAGCTACAGAATACATGAATAGTTTATATTGGTCTTAATGTGAACTAGTCTGCTTATACAGTGGCAAGAAAAAGTATGTGAACCCTTTGGAATTATCTGGATTTCTGCATAAATTGGTCATACAATTAGATCTGATCTTCGTCTAAGTCACAACAACAGACAGTCTGCTTAAACTAAAAACACCCAAATTATTGAATTTTTCTTGTCTTTATTGAATACATAATTTAAACATTCACTGTGTAGGTTGGAAAATGTATGTGAACCCCTAGGCTAATGACTTCTCCAAAAGCTAATTGGAGTCAGGAATCCGCTAACCTGGAGTACAATCATTGAGACGAGATTGGAGATGTTGGTTAGAGCTACCCTGCCCTATAAAAAACACTCACAAAATTTGAGTTTGCTATTCACAAGAAGCATTGCCTGATGTGAACCATGCCTCGAACAAAAGAGATCTCAGAAGACCCAAGATGAAGAATTGTTGACTTGCATAAAGCTGGAAAGGGTTACACAAGTATCTCTAAAAGCCATGATGCTCATCAGTAAGACAAATTGTCTATAAATGGAGAAAGTTCAGCACTGTTGCTACTCTCCTTAGGAGTGGCCGTCCTGCAAAGATGACTGCAAGAGCACAGCGCAGAATGTGCAATGAGGTCAAGAAGAATCCTAAATTGTCAGCTAAAGACTTACAGACATCTCTGTAACATGCTAGCATCTCTGACGAGTCTCCAATATGTAAAACACTAACCAAGAATGGTGTTCATGGGAGGATCTGGATGTTCCACAGCGCTACTGGAAAAATATTCTGTGGACAGATGAAACTAAAGTTGAGTTGTTTGGAAGGAACACACAACACTACAGTGGCTTGCGAAAGTATTCACGCCCTTGGCATTTTTTTTATTTTGTTGCCTTACAACCTGGAATTAAAATAGATTTTTTGGGGGTTTGTATCATTTGATTTACAATACATGCCTACCACTTTGAAGATTCTAAATATTTTTTATTGTGAAACAAACAAGAAATAAGACAAAAAAACTGAACTTGAGCATGCAAAGTCAATACTTTGTAGAGCCACCTTTTGCAGCAATTACAGCTGCAAGTCTCTTGGGATATGTCTCTATTTGTATTTATTATGGATCCCTGCCAAAGCAGCATGTGACTGTGCATGTATCTGTGCCAATGTTTGTGTTGCTTCACAGTCCCCGCTGTTCCATAAGGTGTTTTATTATCTGTTTATTTGCTTCTCCTGTGGCGGGCCGGGCGCAGTGCACACTGACATGGTCGCCAGGTGTACTGTGTTTCCTCCGACACATTTGTGCGGCTGGCTTCCGGGTTAAGTGGGCATTGTGTCAAGAAGCAGTATAGGCTTGGTTGGGTTGTGTTTCGGAGGATGCACGGCTCTCGACCTGCGCCTCTCCGACATTCGCCTCTCAAATGTATATACATTTGCAAACATTTCTAAATCTTGTTTTTGCTATGTCATTATGCTGTATTGTGTGTAGATTAATGAGGGGAAAAAAATATTCAATACATTTTAGAATAAAGCTGTAACGTAACAAAATGTGGGAAAAGTCCAGGGGTCTGAATACTTTCCGAATACACTGTATGTGTGTGCTGTGTGGAGAAGAGATGACAAGGCAGAGACATGCTAATGACAGACTTGCTTTTTAATGGCCTCCGCAACACACTTCCGCAATTTATTATGGTCTGTAGCTAAGAAGGGATGGTCCTGGTCGGTCCCTGGATGGGAGACCAGATGCTGCTGGAAGTGGTGTTGGAGGGCCAGTAGGAGGCACTCTTTCCCCTGATCGCCCAAAAATATCCCAATGCCCCATGGCTTTGATTGGGGACATTGCCCTGTGTAGGGTGCCGTCTTTCAGATGGGACGTTGTTAAACAGTTGCCCTGACTCTCTGTGGCCACTAAAGATCCCATGGCACTCATTGTAAGAGTGCGGGTGTTAACCTCGGTGTCCTGGCTAAATTCCCAATCTGCCCCTCATACCCTTATGGCCACCCAATCATCCCCAGCTTCCAATTGGCTCATTCATCCCCCCTCCTCTCCCCTGTAACTATTCCCCATGTCGTTGCTGTAAATGACAATATGTTCTCAGTCAACTTACCTAGTTAAATAAGGGTTCAATAAATACAATCTATAGTACTTATCTCCAGTAATGAAAAAAGGCATGTTTGCCAAAGGGATGGTTTACAACCTCTTGATCCCCATCATCTATGGGATTTGCTCCCAGGAATCTGCCCAGATTTTGTCTTCAAATTGCACATGTTGTAGAACAAATTTGATTGTCTGTCAGATTGTGTCAGCTCTGTTGTCTATCTGCAGCGTTCAGAAAGTTTCACATCCCTGAATACACTGCAAGTCCATCGAGCATTGGGAGACTGGCAGGATATAGGTGTTTTTCATTCAGCTTTATAATGGTGATCAGATGGCCTTTAGTGGAGTTACATCATGCTGTAGGAGTTGAAGGGTAACACCGCTGTCACCGCTGAACGGGATGATGGGCCAGACGATTAGCGATTAGCTTTGCCATGGCACCACTTTCTGTCCCCCACCATTTGGGATTTTCACTCTATCCTCAGAATAGTTTGAAAGATTGAGACAGTGAGGAATATGCATCTTCATTTTGTTTATCTCCGTCTCTTCAATATAAACTCTCCTCTCTCTGTAATAAACCAACAGATGCTACCACTTTCACTCAGTAACCAGACGGTCTGAACAGTTTGTGTGTGTGTGCACACGTGGGTGTATGAATGCCTGTGTGTGTGTCTGTGCGTGTCCATCTGTATGTGTCTGTGTTTGCATGTGTGTCTGTTTGTCTTTTCTGGTTCGCTCCATTGTCTTTGCCTTCTTTCAATGTCCAAAAAGTTATTGTTCAACTTAATGTCTTGAGTTCATCATGTAAAGTCTTTGTCAGCTTAAAAAATCTAGCTGTCTGGTAATAATGGTCATAGAAGTTTTCACTTATTTTAGCTGTAAGCGTATATTGTTAAAGACATCCGAATGTTGATGTAAGTTCTCCAGTTGCCTCCCTATGAAACTGAAAAACAGTCTACAGTCAGATCAGGTGATGGGTTAGGACCTCACTTTTCCATGGGCCCACCTACACAGCCTGGCGTCATGTGGAGCTCGTCTAAGGCTCCTCATTGTCTCCACTGCCTGCATTCCTGGAAGCAGACGGGATGTTTGATGGAGAAGGGGTCGTCTTGCTTTTCATCATTGGTGGAGAGGTGCTTCGCAGGCCTCTCAGTGGCTGTATCAGGAGACATGGTTCGTCCCCTGGGGTTGCTGGGTTAGCTGTTTAGATTATGATCCAATCAGATGTCGGTTTGTTTTAAAGTTTTCCACGTCTGATTCTGAAATCCTTCCCTCACTCCCCCTCACATTCTCTCTCTCTGTCAGTCTGCAAGCCGTCCTCTCTCTGTCAGGAATGTTGGTTTCCAGATTAATGAGATCTATTTGTAATGATTCCATTTCTTTGACATTAATCTCTGATATGCAAAGATATGACCTGATCCTGGATGTTGTGAACTGCTCCTCAGGAGTCTCAAAAATCCAGACTGCAGTGTTCAATAATCCAGACACTGGTTCACAATGTGTATGCTTTGGCCAGAGTACTAGTTTCATCCACAGTCTCTGGTTTTACCCAGAGCAGGTGTAGGCCTGTGTGGGATCAACGACCTGTCTGTTTCATCCAGTCATGTCAACTGGCATCACATTTACAAGCCTCCACTTGTTCAGTTTTCCCAATGAGGCAAACTCATAGTAAGTGGTGAGGGTGGACTCCCTCCCTACCCGCCACTTGCTCCAGATGTGTAGTCCAAATGTATTGACATTTCTCCCCTGTCTTTGGACAATGGTTCATCCTGTCCACGTTGCTTTCCTCTCACTGAAGGGGGTTCCAGTCTGGGATGTGATTTGTAGCAGCTATCTCACTCTTGGCTCACAGGGAGGGGAAGGGGATTAAATCAAATGTTATTTGTTACATTCTTCGTAAACAACAGGTGTAGACTAACAGTGAAATGCTTACTTTTGGACCCTTCCCAACAATGCAGGGAGAAAAAAATATATATACAAAAAACAAAATAAAAAAAATAATATGAGGAATAAATACACAATGAGTAATGATAACTTGGCTATATTCACGGGGTACCAGTACCGAGTCAATGTGCAGGGTACGAGGTAATTGAGGTAGATATATACTGTAGGTAGGGATAAAGTGACTAGGCAACAGGATAGATAATAAACAGTAACAGCAGCGTATGTGATGAGTCAAAAGAGTTAGTGCAAAAAGTGTAAATTCCGTTAGTCCGGGTAGCCATTGGTTAACTATTTAGCAGTCTTATGGCTTCGTGGTAGAAGCTGTTTAGGGTCCTGTTGGTGCTGTGCGGTAGCAGAGAGAAAAGTCTATGACTTGAGTGGCTGGAGTCTGACAATTTTTAGGGCCTTCCTCTGATACCGACCGGTGTAGAGGTCCTAGATAGCAGGGAGCTGGCCCAAGTAATGTACTGAGCCGTACATACTACCATCTGTAGCACCTTGTGGTCGGAAGCCAAACAGTTGCCATACTAAGCGGTGATGCAGCCAGTCAAGATGATCTCAATGGTGCAGCTGTAGAACTTTGAGGATATGAGGGCCCATGCTGAATCTTTTCAGCCTCCTGAGGGGGAAGAGGTATTGTTGTGTCCTCTTAACGAATGTGTTGGTGTATGTGGCCCAGGAGAATTCCTTAGTGATGTGGACACCGAGGAACCTCTCGACCTGCTCCACTACAGCCCTGTCCATGTGCTTTCTCGGCTCGCCTTTAGCCAAATACATTTAAACTCAGTTTTTCACAATTCCTGAAATTTAATCACTGTAAAAATTCCCTGTCTTAGGTCAGTTAGGTTCACCACTTTATTTAAGAATGTGAAATGTAAAAATAATAGTAGAGAGAATGATTTATTTCAGCTTTTATTTATTTCATCACATTCCCAGTGGGTCAGAAGTTTAAATACGCTCAATAAGTATTTGGTAGCATTGCCTTTAAATTGTTTAACTTGGGTCAAACGTTTTGGGTAGCCTTCCATAAGCTTAGCAACATAAGTTGGGTGAATTCCTCCTGACAGAGCTGGTGTAACTGAGTTAGCTTTCTAGGCCTCCTTGCTCGCACACGCTTTTTCAGTTCTGCCCAACAAATGTTCTATACCAGTACCCCCTGTATATAGCCTCGCTATTGTTATTTTATTGCTGCTCTTGAATTATTATTATAATTTTTTTTTGTATTTTTAACTGCATTGTTGGTTTAGGGGCTTGTAAGCACTTCACTGTGGCAAATACAATTTTATTTGATTTAAAGGGAATTCATTTAAGGGGAGTTATACTTGTAAGGGGTGCGTACTAGCGGCAGAGAAGTCAGGCGGAGGAGTGCAAAAACTGTGTCTACAATGGTGCAGTTTAATAATAACAACCACCGGAAACCGAACAAACAATCAATGGGTACAAAACCCGTTGTACACCAGATAAACCTGCACATGCACTTACAATAAACAATTCTGGACAAGGACATGGGGGGGAAGAGGGTTAAATACACAACATGTAATGATGGAATTGAAACCAGGTGTGTGGGAAGACAAGACAAAACAAATGGAAAATGAAAAGTGGATCGATGATGGCTAGAAGACCGGCGACGCCGAACGCCGCCCGGAAAAGGAGAGGAACCAACTTCGGCGGAAGTCGTGACAATCCTAAATGTTTATTGCATGACTACCTAGTAAAGTTCAGAATACTGCAGCCAATGTTAATTGGTGATGTGTCCCAAAAGTATTGATATATTAAGTTTCCGACAGGATCGGGCATCAGCAAAAAAAAGTTGTGTAGTGAAAGTTTTCAAAATTATTACAACCAACCAGAATCAATTATTAATACATAATGCAGCTTTAATATTTAAATAAATGTATGATTTCTTAGAGTGGGTAAACTGAGCATTATACAAAATAGTTATGTAATGTATGTCAAGGGACTATATAATGTTACAATATGGGCAATGTTACCATAAAAACATCTTCAAACCTCTTGGAAATAGGGGGCGCCCTTTTCACTTTTGGATAAAATGGTGCCCAAATTAAACGGCCTCGTACTCTGTCCTAGATCATATGATATGCATATTATTATTACTATTGGATAGAAAACACTCTGAAGTTTCTAAAACTGTTTGAATTATATCTGTGAGTAAAACAGAACTCATTTGGCAGGCAAACTTCCAAACAGGAAGTGAAAATTCTGAAATGGGTCTCTGTGAAAGGCATCGCCTATTCAATTGCCTTGTATTTATGGGTCTGTATGCACTTCATACGCCTTCCACTAGATGTCAACAGGCAGTAGAACGTGGAATGAGGTGTCTAGCCTGATGTGGGACCGAATGAGAGCTTTTGGAGTGACAGGTCAGCCATATTGGCAGTACTTGGCAACGCACCTGGGTATGTCATATCTTTGTCTGCAATGCGTTAGGTAGACACGAAGAAATGCTCCGTCTGGGACGTTATTGGATATATATGAGAAAAACATCCTGAAGATTGATTCTCAACTGAGTTTGACCAGTTTATTTGACTTTTATTATCACATATAGAAGTTCTCGTTCAATGCGTCAAATCTTCATGGACACGTGAGCTACACATGCTAGCCAAAGTTGCTAATTCGACAGAAGAAATGGACATTAAAACAAAACAACGATTTATTGTGGAACTAGGATTTCTGGCACTGCATTCTGATGAAAGCTCAAAGGTAAGGGAATATTTATGATGTTATTTCGTATTTTTGTTGACTCCGACATGGCGTAGAATGGCTGAGCGCTGTCTCAGATTATTGCATGCTGTGCTTTTTACTAAAGTCATTTTTTTAAATCTAACACAGCGGTTGCATTAAGAACCAGTGTATCTTTAATTATATGTACAACATGTATTTTTCAGCAAAGTTTATGATGAGTTTCTGTTAGATTACGTGGCTCTCTAAAATTTCTCCGGACATTTGAGCAATTTGTGACCATGGCGCGCCAATGTAAAACCACGATTTGTAGCTATAAATATGCACATTTTCGAACAAAACATAAATGTATTGTATAACATGATGTCATAAAACTGTCATCTGATGAAGTTGTTCAAAGGTTAGTGATTAATTTTATCTCTATTTGTGGGTTTTGTGAAAGATATCTTTACGGTGAAAAAATGGCGTTGTGTTTTGGGCTATTGTGGTGAGCTAACATAAATATATGTTGTGTTTTCGCTGTAAAACATTTTAAAAATCGGACATGTTGGCTGGATTCACAAGATGTTTATCTTTCATTTGCTGTATTGGACTTGTGATTTCATGAAATTATATTAGATCCCTGTGGCGCTAGGCTAGGCTATGCTAGTCAGCGTTTCTGATGACAATGATCCCGGATCCAGGATGGGTAGTCCAGAAAGGTTAAAGTAAATATGGACAACATTTCATTTACATGTGCTATGGCAATAAAAACAGACACTAGCTGCTAGACAGCTTGTGGTGCAGCTAGTTGATGAGGGTTAGGGAGAAGCGCCGGTGGGACTTTTTGAGCTAAGTGTCTAAGGGCAGTAAAGGATATCAGGGTGCCTAGGAACTTGAAGCTGCTGATCATCTCCATGTCAATGTACAGTAGATGGGAGAATGGTCATTAGGTCTAACCATCTACTTTGTTTTGCTTACGCTGAGGCTGTTGTCCTATCACCATTATGTGAGGTCCCACAGCTCCACATTTTTGTATTAATACAAATTTGTTATTACAGGGTTTTCACCCAGAGGCCTGAGTCTGCTAACCAGTTTGTGAGGCAGGATGGAAAGCAGAGCTATAAACGAAAATGCACTCTGACGCATGTAAAATGCATAATTGACAAATTTGTTGGGACAATAGGCAAACTGGAGTTGGTCCAGTGAATGTTTGCAACCATGTGCTACACGATATCTATTGTTCCAGTTTTTAAAATCGATATCTATTGTTCCAGTTTTTAAAATCGATATCGACCGGGCTGCAGTGGAGATGGTAAGAAGCTTCGATATCATGGGGACCTAACTTCTAACGTCCTTTCCTGGTACACCCACACAGACACTGCAGTCAAAAATGCCAACCAGCAGCTCTCCATCCTACGGTAGCTGAAGAAGTTTTGCCTGACAAACATGAAGAAGCCTATCGATCCCAATGGCTAGCTGACTACACAACCACTTTTGCTAGGTGAAGCTGACCAGCCTAAACTTCCTTTAAAGGTTCATAAGTACACTTATTGACTCAGTGTAACTCACTTTCTACATCTCATGGCTCCTCATTTCACCCAACATTTCTCCTTCTCCGTTTTCTAAGTTCCACCTCTGTTCTCGTCTTTCCAGCAAACCGATTCGCTGAGGGGAAAACTTTTTGCAACTTTTTTTTTGTTGAGAAAACTGTCCAGTTCTCAGCAAGTGTCTCTTAAATCAGAGGTTCTTAAAGTGGGGTCTGCGGAGGTACTGCATGGGGTCGTGGCCAGATAAAAAAATATTACATACATATTACATACAGCTTTTAGCACGATGTCTGGTCACTACAAGTACTTGGCGATGCCATTTGGCTTAGCCAATGCTCCGTCAGTGTTCCAGGCATTCGTCTAAGGAGGTGTTCCTGGACATGCTCGGATGCCAGGTGGTTGTGTATATCGACCACATCCTGGTCTACTTGGCTACCTTGGAGGATCACATTGCTCACGTCCGATTAGTCCTGGAATGCCTCCTGGCTAACCAACTGTTTGTCAAGACCGAGAAGTGCCAATTTTGTCAGGAGACTGTCTCCTTGCTAGGCTACCAAATGAGCCCACAAGGAGTGAAGATGGACGTCAAGAAGGTAGATGAAGTCAGGTTATGGCCAGTTCCAACCACCATAAAGGGGTTACAACAGTTTTTGGGGTTTGCCAATTTCTACCATCGTTTCATCGCCACTCCTCTTTCCTCAAGGGTGGTCCCCGTAGGTTGGTGGGGAGTCCAGCAGCTGATGAGGCCTTCCGCCTATTGAAGTGACGTTTCACCTCCGCCCCATTGCGCAAACACCCAGATCGAAAGGTTTCCTTTGTTCTGGAGATGGACGCTTCAGAGGTGGGCGTGGGGTCAGTTTTGTCTCAACGACAAGGTAATTCACAAAAAGTGTGTCCGTATTACTCTAAGAAACTGTTCCCTGTAGAGAGGAATTACGACGTTGGCGATCGAGAGCTCCTGGCGGTGAAGTTGGCATTAAAGGAGTGGAGACACTGGCTGGAGGGCGCCTAGGACCCATTTGTCATCCTCACCAACCATCGGAACCTGGAGCACATACGAACAGCGAGGAGGCTGAATCCGGGCCAAGCAAGGTGGGCCCTTTTCTTTACGAGATTTGACTTCACGCTGACCTATCGCCCAGGCTCAAAGAACACCAACGCCGATGCCCTGTCCCATCTCTACGATTCGAGAGAGGGTCCTGAATGCACCCATAATCCCTTCCTCTCGAGTTGTAGCCCCTGTGGTCTGGGACGTAGATGTGGACATTTGCCAGGCTCTAGAGAAGGAGCCCGCACCCACTACCTGTCCTCCTGAGCGAATCTACATTCCCACGGGGGTAAGGGATCAGCTGCGGATCTGGGAGCACACAGCTGTTGTTGCTGGAAATCTATATTTTATTATTTATTTCACCTTTATTTAACCAGGTAGGCTAGTTGAGAACAAGTTCTCATATGCAACTGCGACCTGGCCAAGAGAAAGCATAGCAGTTCGACACATACATAACATACATATCAAGACTAGTCATTCAACTGAGACTGCTCTTCTCTGTGTCACGGAGGCGCTCCGCACTGCTAAAGCTAACTCTCTCTCCTCTGCTCTCATCCTTCTAGACCTATCGGCTGCCTTTGATACTGTGAACCATCAGATCCTCCTCTCCACCCTCTCCGAGCTGGGCATATCCGGCGCGGCCCACGCTTGGATTGCGTCCTACCTGACAGGTCGCTCCTACCAGGTGGCGTGGCGAGAATCTGTCTCCGCACCACGTGCTCTCACCACTGGTGTCCCCAGGGCTCTGTTCTAGGCCCTCTCCTATTCTCGCTATACACCAAGTCACTTGGCTCTGTCATATCCTCACATGGTCTCTCCTATCATTGCTATGCAGACGACACACAATTAATCTTCTCCTTTCCCCCCTCTGATAACCAGGTGGTGAATCGCATCTCTGCATGTCTGGCAGACATATCAGTGTGGATGACGGATCACCACCTCAAGCTGAACCTCGGCAAGACGGAGCTGCTCTTCCTCCCGGGGAAGGACTGCCCGTTCCATGATCTCGCCATCACGGTTGACAACTCCATTGTGTCCTCCTCCCAGAGTGCTAAGAACCTTGGCGTGATCCTGGACAACACCCTGTCGTTCTCAACTAACATCAAGGCGGTGACCCGTTCCTGTAGGTTCATGCTCTACAACATTCGCAGAGTACGACCCTGCCTCACGCAGGAAGCGGCGCAGGTCCTAATCCAGGCACTTGTCATCTCCCGTCTGGATTACTGCAACTCGCTGTTGGCTGGGCTCCCTGCCTGTGCCATTAAACCCCTACAACTCATTCAGAACGCCGCAGCCCGTCTGGTGTTCAACTTTCCCAAGTTCTCTCACGTCACCCCGCTCCTCCGCTCTCTCCACTGGCTTCCAGTTGAAGCTCGCATCCGCTACAAGACCATGGTGCTTGCCTACGGAGCTGTGAGGGGAACGGCACCTCCGTACCTTCAGGCTCTGATCAGGCCCCACACCCAAACAAGGGCACTGCGTTCATACACCTCTGGCCTGCTCGCCTCCCTACCTCTGAGGAAGTACAGTTCCCGCTCAGCCCAGTCAAAACTGTTCGCTGCTCTGGCACCCCAATGGTGGAACAAACTTCCTCACGACGCCAGGTCAGCGGAGTCAATCACCACCTTCCGGAGACACCTGAAACCCCACCTCTTTAAGGAATACCTAGGATAGGATAAAGTAATCCTTCTAACCCCCCCCCCCCCCTTAAAAGAGTTAGATGCACTATTGTAAAGTGGTTGTTCCACTGGATATCATAAGGTGAATGCACCAATTTGTAAGTCGCTCTGGATAAGAGCGTCTGCTAAATGACTTAAATGTTAAAATGTTAAACATACAACAACACAGAGTTACACATGGAATAAACAACATGGTCAATATTACAGTAGAAAAAAAAGGAAAACAAAAGTCTATATACAGTGAGTGCAAATGAGGTAGGATAAGGGAGTTAAGGCAATAAATAGGCCATGGTGGTGAAGTAATTACAGTATAGCAATTAAACACTGGAATGGTAGATGTGCAGAAGATGAATGTGCAAGTAGAGAACTGGAAGGAAAGGTGGCCAAAGTATGAATTGGCTTTGGGGGTGACCAGTGAGATATACCTGCTGGAGTGCAAGGTACGAGTGGGTGCTGTTATGGTAACCAGTGAGCTGTGATTAGGTGGGTTTTACCTAGCAGAGACTTGTAGATGACCTGGAGCTAGTGGGTTTGGCGATGAGGGCCAGCCAACGAGAGCGTACAGGTCGCAGTGGTGGGTAGTATATGGGGCTTTGGTGACAAAATGGATAGCACTGTGATAGACCACATCCAATTTGTTGAGTAGAGTGTTGGAGGCTATTTTATAAATGACATCGCCGAAGTTGAGGATCAGTAGGATGGTCAGTTTTACAAGTGTATGTTTGGCAGCATGAGTGAAGGATTCTTTGTTGCGAAATAGGAAGCCGATTCTAGATTTAATTTTGGATTGGAGATGCTTAATGTGAGTCTGGAAGGGGAGTTTACAGTCTATCCAGACACCTAGGTATTTGTAGTTATCCACATACTCACATAATCCATACAGAGTTGTGATGCTGGACAGGTGGTTAGGTGCGGGCAGTGATTGGTTGAAGAGCATGCATTTAGTTTTACTTGCATTTAAGAGCAGTTGGAGGCCATGGAAGAAGAGTTGTATGGCATTAAAGCTCGTCTTGAGGTTAGTTAACAGTGTCCAACGAAGGGCCAAATGAATAAAGAATGGTGTTCTCTGCATAGAGGTGGATCAGAGAATCACCAGCAGCAAGAGCGACATCATTGATGTATACAGAGAAGAGTGTCGGCCCGAGAATTGAACCCTGTGGCACCCCCATAGAGAATGCCAGAGGTCAGGGCAACAGGTCCTCCGATTTGACACACTGAACTCTATCAGAGAAGTAGTTGGTAAACCAGGCGAGGAAATAATTTGAGAAACCAAGGCTGTTGAGTCTCCCAATAAGAATGTGGTGATTGACAGAGTCGAAAGCCTTGGCCAGGTCGATGAATATGGCTGCACCATAACGTCTCTTATCAATGGCGGTTATGATATCAGTTAGGACCTTGAGCGTGGCTGAGGTGCACCCATGACCAGCTCTGAAACCAGATTGCATAGCGGAGAAGATACGGTGAGATTCGAAATGGTCGGTAATCTGTTTGTTCACTTGGCTTTCGAAAAACCTTAGAAAGGCAGGGTAGGATAGATTTTGGTCTGTAGCAGTTTGGGTCTAGAGTGTCTCTCCCTTTGAATAGGGGGATGACTGCTGCAGCTTTCCAATCTTTGGGAATCTCAAACGATACGAAAGAGAGGTTGAACAGGCTAGTGATACGGGTAGCAACAATTTCGGCACATAATTTTAGAAAGAGAGGGTCCAGATTGTCTAGCCCGGCTGATTTGTAGGGGTCCAGATTTTGCAGCTCTTTCAGAACATCAGCTATCTGGTTTTGGGTGAAGGAGAAATTGGGAGGCTTGGGCGAGTTGCTGTGGGGGGTGCAGGGCTGTTGACCGAGGTAGGGGTAGCCAGGGGGAAGGCATGGTCAGCCGTAGAAAAATGCTTATTGAAATTCTCAATTTTAGTGGATTTATCGGTGGTGACAGTGTTTCCTAGCCTCAGTGCAGTGGTCAGCTAGGAGGAGGTGCTATTATTCTCCATGGACTTTACAGTGTCCCAGAACTTTTTTGAGTTTGTGCTACAGGATGCAAATTTCTGCCTGTAAAAGATAGCCTTGGCTTTCCTAACTGCCTATGGATATTGGTTCCAAAATTCCCTGAAAAGTTGCATATCACGGGGCTATTCGATGCTACAGGATGTTTTTGTGCTTGTCAAGGGCAGTCAGGTCTGGAGTGAACCAAGGGCTATATCTGTTCCTGGTTCAATTTTTTTTGAAAGGGGCATGCTTATTTAAGATGGCACTTTTAATGAATGACCAGGCATCCTCTACTGACGGGATGAAGTCAATATCCTTCCAGGATACCCGGGCCAGGTCGATTAGAAAGGCCTGCTCACTGAAGTGTTTTAGGGAGCGTTTGACAGTGATGAGGGGTGGTCATTTGACCGCGGACCCATTACGGATGCAGGCAATGAGGCAGTGATCGCTGAGATCTTGGTTGAAAACAGCAGAGGTATATTTGGAGGGCAAGTTGGTTAGGATGATATCTATGAGGGTGCCCGTGTTTACAGATTTGGGGTTGTACCTGGTGGGTTCATTGATAATTTGTGTGAGATTGAGGACATCAAGCTTGGACTGTAGGATGGCCGGGTGTTAAAACCTCTTGAAGCCAGGGGGCAGTATTTTGATGGTCGGATAAAAAACGTTCCCAAAGTAAACTGCCTATTTCTCAGGCCCAGAAGATATAATATGCATATAATTGTCAGATTAGGATAGAAACCACTCTAAAGTTTCCAAAAGTATCAAAATATTGTCTGTGAGTACAACAGAACTGATATTGCAGGCGAAAACCTGAGGAAAATCCAACCAGGAAGTGCTGTTTTTCTGAAACTACTCTGTTCCATTGCAAGCCTATCCCCCATTTAAAGGGATAACATTCAGATTCCTTTCCCTATGGATTCCACAGTGTGTGAACAGTCTTTAGACATAGTTTCAACCTTTATTCTGAAAAATGAGCGAGAATGATCACATCGCGTCAGTGGATAGCCAGATGTCCTTAGATTTGTTCATGCGTGCGCCACTGGTAGCGAGACATTTTCTTTCTCTCTTGTATTGAAAAGTTTAGCGTCCGGTTGAAATATTAGCGATTATTTATTGTAAAAACAACCTGAGGATTGATTATAAAAACTTTCAACATGTTTCAACTAACTTTACGGTACTATTTGGAATTTTTGTCTGCCCGTCGTGACCTGCACGAGCCTGTGGATTACTCAACAAAACGCGCCAACCAAATGGAGGTTTTTGGATATAAAAATAATCTTTATCGAACAAAACAAACATTTGTGTAACTGGGAGTCTCGTGAGTGCAAACATCCGAAGATCATCAAAGGTAAGCGATTCATTTTATTGCTTTTCTGACTTTCGTGACCAATCTACTTTGCTGCTAGGTGTTTGTAATGCTTTTTCTACTGAGAGCTGTCCTCACATAATCGCATGGTTTGCTTTCGCTGTAAAGCTTTTTTGAAATCTGACACGCCAGGTAGATTAACAAGCTAAGCTGTGTTTTGGTATATTACACTTGTGATTTCATGAAAAGTAAATATTTTTAGTAATTTAATTTGAATTTGTCGCTCTGCAATACAGCAGATGTTGACGAAAATTATCCCGCTAATGGGATCGGTGCGCCAAGAGATTTTAAGCATGTCCCATGTCCCAGTTTAGGTCACCTAGCAGTACGAGCTCTGAAGATTGATAGCTGGGGGCAGAGGGTGGCCTATAGCAAGCGGCAACGGTGAGAGACTTGTTTCTGGAAAGGTGAATTTTTAAAAGTAGAAGCTCAAATTGTTCGGGTACAGACATGGATAGTAAGACAGAACTCTGCAGGCTAACTCCGCCCCCTTTGGCAGTTCTATCTTGTCGGAAAATGTTATAGTTAGGGATGGAAATTTCTGGGTTTTTGGTAGTCTTCCTGAGCCAGGATTCAGACACGGCTAGGACATCCGGGTTGGCAGAGTGTGCTAGGGCAGTGAATAAAACAAACTTAGGGAGGAGGCTTCTAATGTTAACATGCATGAAACCAAGGCTTTTACGGTTAAAGAAGTCAACAAATGAGAGCGCCTGGGGAATAGGAGTGGAGCTAGGCACTGCAGGGCCTAGGTTAACCTTCACATCACCAGAGGAACAGAGGAGGAGTAGGATAAGGGTACGGCTAAAGACTAAAATAACTGGTCGCCTAGTACGTTCAGAACAGAGAGTAAAAGGAACCGATTTCTGGGCGTGAAGAATTGATTCAAGGCATAATGTACAGACAAAGGTATGGTAAGATGTGAATACAGTGGGGGTAAACCTGTGCATAGAGTGACAATGAAAGAGATATTGTCTCTAGGAATATAATTTAAACCAGGTGATGTCACCGAATGTGTTGGAGGTGGAATTAAAGTGTTCACTAAGGCGTATTGAGCAGGGCTAGATATGGATGCTTCTACACCTGCATTCTAGCTGTTTGGGGTTTTAGGCTGGGTCTCTGTACAGCACTTCGAGATATTAGCTGATGTACGAAGGGCTATATAAAATACACTTGATTGATTGATTGATTGATAGCTAGAAGCTCTACAGTGAAACCAGGCAATAAATACTAACCAAAACAGCAATCGACAAGGCATGTATATATCCCCGCCATGCTCCAGCAGGGAAACTCCGTCCCCTTCCTGTGCCTCAGCGTCCCTGGTCTCATCTATCCATTAACTTTGTCACTGATATACAGTGTAGACATGGTTAATGTTGTAAATGACTATTGTAGCTGGAAATGGCAGATTTTGTTAATGGAATATCTACATAGGCGTACAGAGGCCCATTATGAGCAACCATCACTCCTGTGTTCCAATGGAATGTTGTGTTAGCTAATCCAAGTTTATAATTTATAAAGGCTAAATGATTATTAGAAAACACTTTTGCATTTATGTTAGCACAGCTGTCCTGATTAAAGAAGCAATAAAACTGGCCTTCTTTAAACTAGTTGAGTATCTGGAGCGTCAGCATTTGTGTGTTCAATTATAGGCTCAAAATGGCCAGAAACAAAGAACTTTCTTCTGAAACTTTTCAGTATTCTTCTGAGAAATTAAGACTATTCCATGCGATAAATTTCCAAGAAACTGAAGATCTCTTACAGCGCTATGTACTACTCCCTTCACAGAACAGCGCAAACTGGCTCTAACCAGAATATAAAGATGAGTGGGAGGCCCCGGTGCACAACTGAGCAAGAGGACAAGTACATTAGAATGTCTAGTTTGAGAAACAGACGCCTCACAAGTCCTTAACTGGCAGCTTCATTAAATAGTACCCACAAAACACCAGTCTCAAAGTCAACAGTGAAGAGGCGACTCCGGAATGCTGGCCTTTTAGGCAGAGTTGTGAAGAAAAATCCATATCTCAGACTCGCCAATAAAAATATAAGATTAAGATGGGCAAAAGAACACAGACACTGGACAGAGGAACTCTGCCTAGAAGGCCAGAATCCCGGAATCGCCTCTTCACTGTTGACAATGAGACTGGTGTTTTGCGGGTACTATTTAATTGTAGGCCTGGTCCTAGCTTTGTGATATATAGTAGGTTGGTTCCTGCTAGTACTATAAAGTATAGGGTAAGTCCCGGAAGGTAAGCTCGAGCAGGCTGGTACCTGTAGGGAAAGTCCTAGGGCGTAAATCCTGATTGGGTTAGTTCATGTGACTACTATAAGAACAGGGTGAGTCATAGAAGGTAAGCCCAAGCAGGCTGGAACCTGCAAAGGGTAAGTCCTAGGAGGTAAGACCCGGGTGGGGTTGGTTCCCTGCTAAACCTTTAACGAGAGGGTGAAAGTCTCAGCCGCAGTGGCAATGAGGCAGTAGAATGTGTATGGATGGATAAAGTGACATGCTTGTTTCCTACGATAAAAAGTTGCAATTCAAGGTTAAAAGAAAAGCAATAAGATGTTTGAACACTGTTGAATTTGGGTGTATTAGCAGTAGTAATAAAGAGAGGTTGGTTGTATGCCCTGTTGGGGTGGTGAACCATGACAGATTATGTGGAAATAGGAAGATAAGCATGAATAATTTTGGTAATGTGTGTTATCAACAGTGATATTTGAGGCGCAATACTGGAATAAGACATTAAGTAATCCTTCTCTCCAGTAATATATTTGCAGACGCTATGGTATAGGTTCTAATACAAGGTATTAAGTGCCGTGACCAATTAATAGGCACAAATACAAAAACTATTATCCGGGGAAGTGGCTAGTGCTACCTTGGAAAATTGTTAATAGAAGGTGTGTATTAGAGACAGGAGTGAGGAAATCTAAACACCCTGGGCACCGATGGGAGAGGTTTGGGAATAATAACTATTGATATGGCAACAGAGGGCCCGATTCTCCAAGCGGAGTTAGAGGATTTTAATAAAGCCATGGAGGCGCTGAAAGAAACTGACGAGCATTCTACCAATTCGGCTCGAATATAGGTAATTAATATATGTATTTAGCTACAAAAAGACTGGTACTTCGGCTTCGATGGCAGGTTTGAAACCTGTGATCAAAACGACAATAGTGGGGGCATTGGATGAAATAGAGCAAGATGTTTTAAGAGTGGAATATAACTCCGCTCACTTCGCAGACGAGCGAGGGGTTAATACGGCCACAGTGAAAGTCACCAACAGTGATTTCAATGGCCAAGGTAAGACAAAGAAACGTAGCGAAAAAACATCAAAGCGTAGGGAGATAGTCCCACATCTAAAACAGGGAGCTATCGGACTTTGGAGGAATGGAATTGAGCCTACTGCATTCTGAGGAAATGCTGCCATGCAAACCTTCATAGTGGTTTATGGCTCGGTTCGATCAATAGTGGATCAGAGCCAACTTTTTAATAGAGGCCAGGGATCAAATATTGCGGATTCCTTATGATGAGAAATTGGCTAAATTTGTCACAGGAAATTATATTTTGGATTGAAGAATCTAGGCGAAATGCCAGGGGAATGGATTCTAGAGGTAAAAAATTTAAATTAACTGGCCAAACACTCCTTGTAAACTCAGAAAGCCTTGGTTTTTCTTTGATGTCATGAGACATTTTATGTGGTATTACTCTGAAATAAATGTTTTATCTATGTCGTCTTATTCTGAAATAGATTTCTAGAATGTACGAAAGGGTGGCGGGGTATTGGCGAATTAGTGAAGGGATTACTAAACCGAAAATAAACTTTACACTTTTTTAGTTAGTTCATGAACATTGTGGTGCGGTGGTTATGGAGAATAGTACATTAACTTCTTTGGGATAGTTGGCAGTATTTTCACGTCCGGATGAAAAGCGTGCCCAGAGTAAACTGCATGCTACTCAGGCCCAGATGCTAGGATATCCGTATTATATTTGGATAGAAAACACTCTGAAGTTTCTAAAACTGTTTGAATGATGCCTGTGAGTATAACAGAACTCATATGGCAGGCAAAAAAAAAGGGAAATCTGAGGTTTGTAGTTTTTCAACTCTTTGCTTATCCAAGATAGTGGAAATGGGGTCATATTGCACTTGCTAAGGCTTCCACTAGATGTCAACAGTCTTTAGAGGGGGGGGGGGGGGGGGGGGCGAATGAGAGGGGATTGAGTAAGGTCTCTCCCAGATTGCCATGAGCTGACCACGCGTGATCACGTGAGAGTTAGCTTGAGTTCCATTGCATTTCTGAAGACAAAGGAATTCTCCGGTTGGAACATTATTAAAGAATTATGTTAAAAACATCCTAAAGATTGATTCTATACATCGTTTGACATGTTTCTACGTACTGTAACAAACATTTGACTTTGTCTGCACCTAGTGATCGCGCCTCATGAATTTTGATTACTGGGCTAAACGCGATAACAAAAAGGAGGTATTTGGACAAATGATAGACTTCATTGAACAAAACAAACATTTATTGTGGAACTGGGATTCCTGGGAGTGCATTCTGATTTAGATCATCAAAGGTAAGTGAATATTTATAATGCTATTTCTGGCTTCTGTTGACTCCACAACATGGCGGATATCTGTATGGCTTGATTTTGTGTCTGAGCGCTATACTCAGATTATTGCATGGTGTGCTTTTTCTGTAAAGCTTTTGAAATCTGACACAGTGGTTGCATTAAGAAGTATATCTTTAATTCCATATATAAACACTTGTGTTTTCATCAACATTTATGATGAGTATTTCTGTAAATTGATGTGGCTCTCTGCAAAATCACCGGATGTTTTGGAAGCAAAGCTAAACATAACGCGCCAATGTTAACTGAAATTTTTGGATATAAATATGAACTTTATCAAACAAAACGTACATGTATTGTGTAACATGAAGTCCTATGAGTGTCATCTGAAGATCATCAAAGGTTAGTGATTCATTTTATCTCTATTTCTGCTTTTTGTGACTCCTCCTTTTGGCTGGAAAAATGGCTGTGTTTTTCTGTGACTAGGCACTCACCTAACATAATCGCATGGTATGCTTTCGTTGTAAAGCCTTTTTGAAGGCTTTTGCCCTGCCATATGAGTTTTGTTATACACAGACATCATTCAAACAGTTTTAGAAACGTCAGTGTTTTCTATCCAAATCTACTAATAATATGCATATCGTAGCTTCTGCAACTGAGTAACAGGCAGTTTACTCTGGGCACCTTATTCATCCAAGCTACTCAATACTGCCCCCCAGCCATAAGAAGTTAAGCTTTCATAGTGTCTATCAAGTTTTTTTCCCCTGAGAATTAGAACCTAACTCTTCGGATGAAGAGGAGGAGCAGGGATTCGACCAAAACGCAGCGTTGTGAAATGACATTATATTTATTTAACAAGACAAAAAACAAACTATACTTGATACTAAACAAAATAACAAAACGAATGTAGACTGACCTGAACGTAAGAACTTACATGTAACGAAGAACGCACAAACAGGAAAAACAGACTACACAAAAGAACGAACGTACAAACAAACCGAGACAGTCCCGTGTGGCGCGACAAACACAGACACAGGAGACAACCACCCACAACAATCAATGTGAAAACACCTACCTTAATATGGCTCTCAATCAGAGGAAATGAAAACCACCTGCCTCTAATTGAGAACCATATCAGGTCACCCTTTACCAACATAGAAACACATAACATAGACTGCCCACCCAAAACTCACGCCCTGACCGACTAACATACAAAATAACAGAAAACCGGCCAGGAACGTGACACTAACATTATACATACTATACACATTTAGGAAGACGTCATGAAGTACTCACCAGCCAGTTTTGGTACACCACACTGTTCACAAAAATGAATTGCTCCTACAGACAGGGAATGCAGTATAAAGCAGGCAGGTGGGCATTTTGGCATTCAGTTACTGTTAGATTGAACGTTAGAATGGGCAAAACTAGTGACCTAAGCAACCTAAGCAACCAGCGTGGTATGATCATCGGTGCCAGGCGCCCTGGACCAGATACTAACTGTTACTATTGATTTTGACCCCTCCCCCCCTTTGTTCAGGGACACATTATTCAATTTATGTTAGTCGCATGTCTGTGGAACTTGTTCAGTTCATGTCTGTTGTTGAATATTGTTATGTTCATACAAATATTTACACATGTTAAGTTTCCTGAAAATAAACACAGTTGACAGTGAGAGGACGTTTCTTTTTTTTTGCTGAGTTTATATCTAATGCAAATAACTTTACTTGGTGAAGGATGTTCAAAAAAGGGGTAGTTTGAGTTTACCCTCCACAATGTGTGGTCACATTTCAAAAAGGCTGACATCCCCCCAATTAAATGGCTATGGGTTCCTAACATTTAGCAGTGCTGGCTATTCATTGAAATGTACATTGCAAGTTGCAATGTTGTCTGTGGCTTCGATTTGAACATAGTTTGAAGCAATAAACAGGTCATGAAATTAAATTTACATTGGAATGTATGCTTTGTATTAATTAATGCCCTCAATACGATAGACTATAATTGGCTTGACCACAGACAATTTCACCCTTAATGACAGTGATCAACACTTTGTGTGAAGCGGTTTAGAGAGTTGCATCTCTTTAACAAAGCAACTGGAGTCAGGTTAAAGTGAAGACAAATATTCTTAAAATGGTCTGTGGCCGGGGTAAGCCAATCTAAGTTAAAATCCTCTAAAACGAATCATTTGGATGACAGAAAAGGTTTGTAAAGAACACTAAAGTTGTAAAGAACACTGTAAAGACACAACCCCATCTCACACAACTTTGTCAAAATAGTCCTCATGATAAGATACCCAATACCAGAGTGACATCTTCTGCACAATAAAGGGACTCCAACTTTCCTGCGCAATAACGTGACTCCAACTTTCCTCCATAGTAAATTAATGTGAACACTAGAAAACACTCCAACTTGTGTGCACACTTGTGTACTACCTACTAGTTATTTTTTTGCAGCTGTCAGAGCTGTGTAGCTTGTTAAAGTGGAGGTGTGTCACCACATGACTAGCACCCTACATGCGGGGTTCAATGATGTATATAAACACTGGATTGCTATTGGCCAATAAGAAGCCTTGAAGCCATTAGTTGCTATATTGACACTCCCCAGAAGCAGTCCTCTATAGGAATGAATGTAATTTTACAGTATTTCAAATAAATGTTTTAAGGACAAAATTACCGGTATTTAAGTATTTTTCTTGTTGTAGTGGGGACAGTAACAGTCAAACGTTCTATCTAAAAATTATACTTTAAGGAAAATGTTTTATTATATATTTTGTATTTGTATGTTTAGCTCACATAATATAATAAAAAATAATGCATTAAGGTGTATAATAGAAAAAATGTGGCGAAAACAAATGTAGACATTAATAAATGCATTTCTAAAGCTTCCAAAATATTTGTTACAACGTTGGGGAATTGCCAAGATGGAGGTGCGGTGGCTTCAAAACAGCGCCCCCTGTTTTGTCATCTAGTGCATATATAAATGATTGGCCATATTTCAATGTATTAATCAAACATTAACTTCTGACCTTGTTTTAGGCTACATGGTTTACTACTAACGTATATCATATAACATTATTCATTATATCTTCAAACTAAAGTGTAGACCCACAGAGTGGGATATTTTAGTGTGTGGATCAATACGCAACTAGAGAGAGCAATAGTAATGGGAAAATTAATGTTTGTTTTGGGATAAATCACAATCACAGGCTTAAGAGATCATATATGTTTTGTTCTGAGATAATGTCATCAGCTAACGTCACTTCTTGTGAATTTTGAAGCATGTATGTAATAAAAACAAGCACATAATATCATGACCTTTATGAATTATGAAGCCTTTATGTGCTTTATCCCATAGAACAAAACAAAACATATTACTGCACCTGTACATAGCCCATCTATAGTTTAGCCCAAACAACTACCTCTTCCCCTACTGTATTTATTTATTTATTTTGCTCCTTTGCACCCCATTATTTCTATTTCTACTTTGCACGTTCTTCCACTGCAAATCTACCATTCCAGTGTTTACTTGCTATATTGTATTTACTTCGCCACCATGGCATTTTTTTGCCTTTACCTCCCTTATCTCACCTCATTTGCTCACATTGTATATAGACTTCATTTTCTACTATATCATTGACTGTATGTTTGTTTGTTTTACTCCATGTGTAACTCTGTGTTGTTCTATGTGCCGAACTGCTTTGCTTTATCTTGGCCAGGTCTCAATTGTAAATGAGAACTTGTTCTCAACTTGCCTACCTGGTTAAATAAAGGTGAAATAAATAAAAAATAAGATGTGTTAACGTCAAACATTATTTATGTCGTTTATCACAAAACTCCATTATTTCCCCATTAATTCCCCCTATAAGAATTGCTGAACGAACCAGAGTAACTAATTTCCGGTTTTTAGGACTACAAACTGGCAATCACTATTGAGCAAGGCTCATTGGCATTGGGGTTCTCTCCAAAGTCCCCTGAAAAAGTTTGCATAGCCCACTGTATTAAAGTAAGATCATATAAAGACGATATTAGTGTCAGACCCATAGAAAAGTCTATATTTAGTTGTTGCCATGTGTCTCATGGGCATTTTGACCTAATGGTCAGACGATCCGACAAATGTCGTTCTGCCTGTAATTTAAGGACACGCCTCTTCTCCGAATGGAATGGACCGCGCCATAACGTAAAGTCCTATCTACGTAGGATGAACATTTACATTTTTTATTATATAGCATTTTACATAACATATTATTGTACGTTTAATCCATGCCAGAAACTATGACGCGAGAAGAGGAGTTAATTCGGATTGCAAAAAAACTGGACAAGATGGTGTCTAGAAATAACACGGTGAGTGTATTTTGACGCCTTGTTTTCTGTCGCATGTTTTTCTGTCACCTCGTGCAGTCAAATGTATGAAATCATGTGTAGATACATGCTTTATTTTGAATTTGCAATGACGTATTCCATTTTATAGTTATCTACATTTAATACAAAGTTTTACATTTCGAGGTTGTGCTTTAAAAAGTTGTGCAAGTGGCAAATGCTGAACGGGTGTTTGGCACAGGATTGTCCAGCTTTTGCCTATTAAGCAAGACCGTGCGATATACACACACACACTGAATAAAACTACGAATGCAAAAGTGTGAGACTTAAAGCATTCTGGTATTCTACAACAACTCCGTGAATGGAACCGAAAGTAAAACAACGCACGGTCGTGACAGTGGCGTGCTATGGGGCTGTATTTTGTTAGTATGGGCCAATTGTTCAGTTCTGTTTTGGCGGATTCACTGATCGTTCACTGATACCTTTAATGATATTCCTTATTAACATAGACTACATAAACACAACTATTTTGACTATTAGGCTACATTACTATTACAAGATTTGTACATAGTCATTATAGTATTACAGTTTGTTATTGATTGTAATTTTGATTAATACCATTGATTACGTGTCAATAGTGTGATCACTTAAAAACAGACTGTAGAAACATGTGCAGCTGCTACAGTAGGGCTACTAATTACAGTACAAACCCGTCCTGCAGCATTAATTCAATAATACTATGCTCCCACCATCACCCTGCTCTTCATAGTCAGCACAGGGTACTACACAGAGGTGCAACTTTGGTTTTAGAAATTGCGGGACCTAACCTGTCTGCGGGTCCTCCCTCTGAATTGTTTTGGGCATCTAGAGCTAATTTTCTGCATTTCTACACAATATAATATTACCCTTTTGCGGTCACTTTGATTGTAAGAATATAATATATTTTTAAACACTTCTACATGAATGTGGATGATACCATGATTATGGATAATCCTGAATGAATAGTGAATAATGATGAGTTAGAAAGTTATAGATGCACAAATATCATATCTCCACTGCGTCTCCAGACTCTGTCACGTCTGTCACATGTGCTCAGTGTGAACCTGCTTTCATCTGTGAAGAGCACAGGGCGCCAGTGGCGAATTTGCCAATCTTGGTGTTCTCTGGCAAATGCCAAACGTGCTGCACGGTGTTGGGCTGTAAGCACAACCCCCACCTGTGGACGTCGGGCCCTCATACCACCCTCATGGAGTCTGTTTCTGACCGTTTGAGCAGACACATGCACATTTGTGGCCTGCTGGAGGTCATTTTGCAGGGCTCTGGCAGTGCTCCTCCTTGCACAAAGGCGGAGGTAGCGGTCCTGCTGCTGGGTTGTTGCCCTCCTACGGCCTCCTCCACGTCTCCTGATGTACTGGCCTGTCTCCTGATTTTTTTGACCACGTGGACTGGGATGTGTTCCGAATAGCCTCAGACAATAACATTGATGTATACGCTGACTCGGTGAGCGAGTTTATTAGCAAGTGCATCGGAGATGTCGTATCCACTGTGACTATTAAAACCTTTCCTAACCAGAAACCGTGGATTGATGGAAGCATTCGCACAAAACTGAAAGTGTGAACCACTTCTTTTAATCATGGCAAGGCGACTGGAAACGTGACCGAATGCAAACAGTACAGCTATTTCCTCAGCAAGGCAATCAAACAAGCAAAGCGTCAGTATAGAGACAAAGTAGAGTCGCAATTCAACGGCTCAAACACAAGACGTATGTGGCAGGGTCTACAGTCAATCACGGATTACAAAAAGAAAACCAGCCCCGCGATGTCTTGCTCCCAGACAAATTAAACAAATTCTTTGCTCGCTTTGAGGACAATACAGTGCCACTGACACAGCCTGCTACCAAAGCCTGTGGGCTCTCCTACTCCGTGGCCAACGTGAGTTAAACATTATAACGTGTTAACCCTCGCAAGGCTGCCGGCCCAGACGGCATCACTAGCCGCGTCCTCAGAGCATGCGCAGGCCAGCTGGCTGGTGTGTTTACGGACATATTCAATCAATCCCTATCCCAGTCTGTTGTCCCCACATGCTTCAAGATGGCCACCATTGTTCCTGTTCCCAAGAAAGCTAAGGTAACTGAACTAAATGCCCCGTTGCACTCACTTCTGTCATCATGAAGTGCTTTGAGATACTAGTCAAGGATCATATCACTTCCACCCTACCTGATACCTTAGACCCACTCCAATTTTCTTACCGCCCCAATAAGTCCACTGACGATGCAATCGCCATCACACTGCACACTGACCTATCCCATCTGGACAAGAGGAATACCTATGTAAGAATGCTGTTCATTGACTACAACTCAGCATTTAACACCATAGTACCCTCCAAACTCGTCATTAAGCTCGACCCAGCCTTGTGCAACTGGGTCCTGGACTTTCTGACGGGCCGTCCCCTGGTGGTGAAAAGGAATCAACATCTCCACCCCGCTGATCCTTAACACTGGGGCCCCACAAGGGTGCGTTCTCAGCCCTCTCCTGTACTCCCTGTTCACCCATGACTGCGTGGCCATGCATGCTTCCAACTCAATCATCAAGTTTGCAGACGACACTACAGTGGTAGGCCTGATTACCAATAACGATGAGACGGCCTACAGAGAGGAGGTGAGGGCCCTCGGAGTGTGGGGTCAGGAAAACAACCTCTCACTCGACGCCAACAAAACAAAGGAGATAATCGTGGACTTTGGGAAACAGCAGAGGGATCACCCCCCCCCCCCCCCATCCAAATCGACGGGACAGTAGTGGAGAAGGTGGAAAGTTTTAAGTTCCTCGGCGTACACAGACAAACTGATATGGTCCAGTGTGTTGAAAAAGGCGCAACAGCACCTCTTCAACCTCAGGGGGCTGAAAAAATGTTGGCTTGTCACCTAAAACACTCAAACTTTTACAGATGCACAATCGAGAGCATCCTGTCGGGCTGTATCACCACCTGATACGGCAACTGCACCGCCCTCAACCACAAGGCTCTCCAGAGGGTAGTGCGGTCTGCGCAACGCATCACAGAGGGCAAACTACCTGCCCTCTAGGACACCTACAGCACCTGATGTCACAGGAAGGCCAAAAAGAACAACAGCCACCTGAGCCACTGCCTGTTCACCCCACTATCATCCAGAAGGCGAGGTCAGTACAGGTGCATCAAAGCTGAGACCGAGAGACTGAAAAACAGCTATCTCAAGGCCATCAGACTGTTAAGCAGCCATCTAGCACATTGGAGGCTGCTGCCTATAGTCATAGACTAGAAATCACTGGCCACTTTAACTTCTCTGCGCTACGGATCCCTTTTACGGGATCACTTTCCTAAACAACCGCTAGAATTGCAGGGCGCCAAATGCATAAATATTACAAAAAATATTTATAATCATGCAATCACAAGTGAAATATACCAAAACACAGCTTAGCTTGTTGTTAATCCACCTATCATGTCAGATTTTGAAAATATACTTTACAGCGAAAGAAATCCAAGCTTTTGTGAGTGTAGCAATCAATGCTACAGCAGCTAGCCCCAAATTAGCATGGTCACGAAAATCAGAAAAGCAATAAAATTCATCGCTTACCTTTGATAATCTTCGGATGTTTCCACTCACGAGACTCCCAGTTACACAACAAATGTTATATTTGTTCGATAAATATTACTTTTATCACACAAAAAACGCCATTTGGGTTGCGCATTATGTTGAGAAAACAAAAGCCTTCTTCCATTCGACAAATTCCAAAAAGTATCCGTAATGGTCATAGAAACATGTCAAATGTTTTTTATAATCAATCCTCAGGTTGTTTTTAACAAACATAATCGATAATATTTCTACCGGACCATAACCTATTCAATAAGATAGAAAAGAAAATGAGGAGCCCCTCGCACGCAGGAAACATTCAGAGGACACCTGACTACTTATGAAACATCTCGCTCATTTTTCAAAATAAAAGCCTGAAACTGTCTAAAGCCTGGTCACAGCCTGAGGAAGCCATTGGAAAAGGAATCTGGTTGATACCCCTTTAAATAGAGGATAGACGGTCCAGGGAACACAGATTAATTAAAAAAAATAATAATAATCACTTCCGGATTATATTTTCTCAGGTTTTCGCCTGCAGAATAAGTATTGTTATACTCACAGACAATATTTTGACAGTTTTGGAAACTTTGGAGTGTTTTCTATCCTAATCTGTAAATTATATGCATATTCTACGATCTGGGCCAGAGAAAATGTCCGTTTACGTTGGGAACGTTTAAAAAAAAAAAAAAAAAAAGAGAAAAAAAAGAAAGAAGAATCTGACCCCTAGCGCTAAGAGGTTTTAAGGAATGGAACACTAGTCACTTTAATAATGTTTACATATCTTGCATTACTCATCTCAAATGTATACAATGTATTCTATACTAATCTACGGTATCTTAGTCACTTAATAATGTTTACATATCTTGCATTACTCATCACATATGTATATACTGTATTCTATACTATTCTATGTTATCTTAGTCACTCGTTCATATGTATATAGTCTTAATTCATTCCTACTTAGATTTGTGTTTTGTGTATATGTTGTGTAATTTGTTAAATATCACTTGTTAGATGTTACTGTACTGTCGGAGCTAGAAGCACAAGCATTTCGCTACACCCACAATAACATCTGCTAAACACGTGTATGTGACCAAGAAAATTTAATTTGATATAGATAAGGAATAACAAAAATCCAATTATCGAACCCTGTGGCAGGATGTCTTGATCCTGGTTGATGCACAGCAGCTAGCATAATCAAATTGTTGTAATATTTCATGATCAAACGCTTTGGATAAATCAAAAAAAGATTCCGAGAGTGTATTCATTATTGTTCAGGGTGGTAAAAATGTTGTCCACAAGTTGCAAAAGATCCATCTCTGTGGAGAAGTTTTTTTAACGAAAACCATATTGGTGCTCATATAGAATACAGTTTTGATTTTAAATGTTTCAACATTCTCTTATACACCAATTTTTCTAGGATTTTTTAAAAACATGATGGTACAGATATTGGGAGATCATTTGTAAAATATCTTGGATCCCCAGATTTATAGAGGGGGATAACTTTAGGAACAATACCAGTTTGCATAGATTTGGTGAAAATATACGTTAGAGGCTCAATAATTTATTTAAATTTAAACAGAGAAGGGAAATGTTCCTTCATGTAATCCAAGGTATTTCCATCAGTTTTCTCTATTTTCTTTGACAGAGAGGAACAAACATTCACAAAAAAGTTATTACATTCACATTACATCAGGATCACTATAGGTCTTACTACCAACAATAAATTGAGATGGGATAGTTGTAGATTAGGACACCTACACCACCCGATGTCACAGGAAGGCCATAAAGATCATCAAGGACAACAACCACCCAAGCCACTACCTGTTCACCCCGCTATCATCCAGAAGGCGAGGTCAGTACAGGTGCATCCAAGCAGGGACCGAGAGACTGAAAAACAGCTTCTATCTCAAGGCCATCAGACTGTTAAACAGCCACCACTAACATTTAGCGGCCGCTGCCAACAAACTGACTCAACTCCAGCCACTTTAAAAATGGGAATTGATGGAAATTATGTAAAAATGTACCACCAGCCACTTTAAACAATGCCACCTAATATAATGTTTACATACCCTACATTACACATCTCTTATGTATATGTATATACTGTACTCTATATCATCTACTGCATCTTGCCATCTTTATGTAATACATGTACCACTAGCCACTTTAAACTATGCCACTTTATGTTTACATACCCTACAGTACTCATCTCATAGGTATATACCGTACTCTATACCATCTACTGCACCTTGCCTATGCCGTCTGTACCATCACTCATTCATATATCTTTATGTACATATTAGTAGTTGCGGAATTGTTAGGTTAGATTACTTGTTGTTATTACTGCATTGTCGGAACCAGAAGCACAAGCATTTCGCTACACTCGCATTAACATCTGCTAACCATGTGTATGTGACTAATAAATTTGATTTGATTACTTGTTCTTATTCAACAGTTGATTGATGATTTTCCAAGTTGACTTTATATTATTTAAGGATTCTTGGAATTAAAATACATTTTTGGGGATGTCCATTTTGGGGATGTTATATATTTTATTCATCTGCAAAAGTTCACTTCAGCGCCATCACAGGCTGGTCTTCTCTGGTTGTCTGACTGTGCTGAGACCCCTGTCACCATTTGATTACCTTGGTGTACATTATATTATCCAAGAATAGAATCAATGATTCAATCATTTAAATTACCGTTATTCCCAGATCCCAGACTGTAGACTACCCATGAACTCAAGATGGAACTTTGTTTCCATTCACTGATTGTTATAATATACTGCAAAATTCACCTGACCTCCGTAGACTGGTCTTCCCTGGCTGTCCGACCCTGCAGGGACACCTGTCACCATCTGATCCTGCTAAGACATGATGAGAATAGTGTTGTGTACTGACTTTGCACCATGACAGTGAAGCCTCTAGAGCTGTTTATTACTGTCAATGGGAAAAGTAAGGAATTCCCTAGGGAAACTGACAGATCAATAACGTTTCATTGCTACTGTATACTGACTGTTGGGGGGGAAATAATATCAAACGTTAGCCAACTTTTGGCTAGATCTAATGGTAGATCAACTGGCGAAAACGAGGCAAGTTAATTTACTTCTGTTGAAACGATTTCCATACACACAACAGCTGTTCGATACTGCTACCTGACAGATTGCTAGGCTAAACTGGCTGTGGTAGCTACTAGCTAGCTAGATAGCTAGCTAAGTTAGTTCATTCACTTCAGACAGAACTTCAGTCGAGAGGGGATGAAACATTAGCTAACGTTACATGTCAGTTACACTACTAGCTCAGCTCTGGGAATATAATTTTTTCCTTTCTGTTAAGTCAAACAGCAGTTACCATGCCAGCTACATCAGTCAAATAAAGAGTAGCTAGTTTCTGCCCTACTTGCTTTTACAACTTAGAAAAAATCACAACACACACATATAACAACTGCCTCTGTTCGCATGCTCTGTGGTCTCCGGACGGTCCTAAATCCAGCCGGTTGAAACCACCAAACAGCCAACCCGACCACTCTGAGTTGTCCGCATGGTCCTAAAGCACACCGGGGCCACTTATTTTTATTTATTTATCACAATGCAATGATAAAACTGGGGGGTGGCAAAAATGCAATTTCAGAATGAGGGCAACTTTCACATCCCCAGTGAAAGTTGCACCCCTGGTACTACATATGTAATGAAAATAAATAATTCTGCTGCTCTCCCTGTTGGCTACAACTTCCAATACCATCATCTCCATCTTTGTGTACATAGGAGGGTGCCCTGGACCTGCTGAATGAACTGAAGAGCTTCAACATGACGCTGAAACTTCTGCAGGTAGAGGACCTTCAACAGGAAAATCCCACTCACCTGTTATGTATCATTTAGGTGTACAGAAGTTTCATATTTTAGGCTACTTCTACGTTCAACATTAAATATTATCAAATGCATGGGGAATACAGTGCAGTCAATTTCCCCACAAACACGGAATGGATTATATAGTTATGCCTACTCCAAATGATGTGTGAACTCATTATAAAATTGTAAACTCATTATTTCAAGGATCACATGCAACAAAACATTCTCTCTGCTGAATAGGAAACGAGGATCGGCATGTCTGTGAATGGAATCAGGAAGCACTGCACAGACGACGTGGTCGTTTCCCTGGCCAAGATCCTCATCAAGGACTGGAAGAGACTGCTGGGTAGGATTGTAGGAGACTGTCTTTTAGAACGTGGAGCTGTCTGGAGTTGCGTTTTACACTTTACACAGTACCTAGAGACAACATTTTACCCTCTTTGCCCCCTAGATGCTGCACGTACTCAGAGTACTGAGAGGCCCAATGACATGAAGAATGGGGTTGACTCCAGCAAAGCCACAGGGTCCTCAGTCAGGTCCCCTTTAGAGAAAGACACCAGGTAGGTGCATACACACACACTCAAACCATTGCCTGCGTGTGAAGGCAAAAATGTAAACATAAGAAAGGGGAAGATATGGTATCTGGTGTGGTCTGTTTTTTTTGCTATAGTCACAAGAGGCTGGATGTTTCTGATTCAGATCCTCAATCTGAAAAGGAAGAACAATGTTGAACACAAAAAAAAAGACGAGGAAGCTGTTGACCTTTAAAAAGAGCGATATACAGAGGCATTCAAAATCAAAACGGCATGCAGAACAATCCAAAAATGGAAAACATATAGAAGATGCCAGAAAAGAAAGACCTGTAGAACACTCCAAAAAAGAACAACACTTAGAAGAACCCAAAAAATGAGACACTTCGAAGGATCCAGAAAAGAAAGACATGTACCTGTACATGACACAAAAAAATGAAAGATGTGCAAGAACCCAAGAAAGAAAGACATTTAGAAGAACCCCAAAAATGAGAAACACAGACGAACCCAGAAGGGTGAGTTTTGCAGATGAAACGAGAAATGAAAGACACACAGAGGAATGCACAAAGGAGATACCATTGTACGAACCCCCACGAGAGACCTGTTGAAAACCGCAGACAAGGGTGTGAGAGGTGCCTCTGTTAAGTTGATTCCATACAGTCTAGAGAGGACAAGTGCTGGGCCTCAGGGATGTATTGTGCTTTCAGGAGAAGCGTCTTGGATGATCTTTACCCCTCTTGTTACTCTCCTCCTTCGGCCTCCCCGACCACCCCGTCTTCCTCCCCCTGTCAGACGTATGTCTGAGGAGGTGAATAAACGGGTGAAGAAGGAGAGAGAGAGAGGTCAGGATGGATAGATACTCTAGTGTCAACGCATGGAACTTTTCTGAGAACACTATTACTTTCAGATGCTTTGGTACATTACTGAATGAGTGGTTTGTACAGATATAAGGCTACAGCTCGAGATGTTTATATTGGAAGCCCTTGAGATGGACTGCACACTAACCTTGTTGTTTAACTGACTTGTTCATACGGCATACCACTGGGCACCACATGTCATTTCAACGTAGAAATGTGGGTAATATTTGGTTGAGACGTTGATCAATGAGATTTCAACCTTTATTCACCCACTCAAAAAGTCAGACGGAAGTTTGTTGAATTACAAATGCGTTTTCACTGTGCTTGCAGCCATCTAAAAGCATATCTAAATTCCAATGGGGAAACAATGTCAGATTGTTGGTTTAGTCCTCATCTAAATGTGTTAGCAGTGTACTTTCAACCATTTTAAAAGCACCACAAAGTTGAAAAGGGGAATACAATGTCAGATATTTAGTATTTATACCTAAACGTAATGTTTTATCACTGTGCTTCATCTAATTGCACTACCAAATTACCTGGATTGCAGTTGAGATTACATTAAAAGTACATAGTGCAAGTGTACCAATGCTTTAGATATTCTGCACAGATTATTATAGCAATTGTGAAGATCTCCACAGAACGGCAACTTTTGCACGCTATCTTGAACATGCACGCGTTCTATGATTACATAAGAAGACATTTATAGTTACAGTTGGCTAACTTCAATGTGGCCCTTTCCTGCAGTCAAATGACCTAGTGGTCAAATGGGTGGAATATTATTCATAATTTCATAATTAATAAACAAATAAAATAATGTATCCGGTGTTTCTATGTCAAACGGGTTTGTTATAGTTCAGTCTTCTGTGATGTATATAAAGTGTAATATTGGAATGCAAACTAAACATTTTATACATCTCTATATCTGATATGGTACATGTCTTCTTTTTTTAAGCCCATAACCATGTGTGTGAGGTGTATACTTTTGTCTCAAAGTATATTTGAAACACTCTGTGTGACCCTGTTTAGCCCACTGCAGTAAAAAGTTAAGGTTGAATAAATACTGTTTCTTTAGTTTGTAAAATTGCCTTAACTTTATGCCATTTACTGTATTACAAAAGTCATATTGAATTGTGTTTGGTTGTCAACACAATCAAATATCAACATTTTAAAGGATATACTGTATAATGCTTGGATGGTTTCATCTGAGCCACTGGCCTAATCCTATTCTTTAACGTTTTATTTTTTATTTAGTTGGAGATGTGAATCCAACATAATTTCTTAACTTGACGACACGTTATTATGCAATTTATTGTATTGCAAAAGGGATATTGAATTGTGTTTGATTGTCAACTCAACCAAATATCAACATTTGAACATCAACATGTGTCTTTTGTGCCACTGACTTAGTCTGGCTTTAATTCCAGTTTGTTTACAAATGAATAATGTATATGTTGGATTCATTTCTCCATTTCAACCAAGAATCAAAGTTAAAGATTACGACTAAATCAGTTTGTGCCCAGTGGGTAGTGACCTTGAAGAGTGACTTACCCAGCACCCACTTCTGCATGGTGCGCGGTGTGAGCACGGTCAATGCATGCTTTCCTTGATCATTCGATTTGTGCTAGTTGTATTCGTTTCGGAAAGCATGGTTTGACTCAGATTTCATTTGGACTATTTCAATTTCCATTCAGGAGAGATTCTTCAGACACTCTGTCTCCTTCTCATCCTCGTCCCACCCCTCCGTCCAGATATCACTCAGTGAAGGTGAAGAAAGAGAGGTCAGAGGGCATGCTGTTTGTGAATAGACTGAGTTGTCTATTTTGGTCCATAGTTTGTGATAGATCATCACTGACCTCTGTTTTATCAGACACAGTGAATTATGCCCTGAAATCACTGTTTTACGGTTTGTTTTGTTATCATAGGTTGTACTTTTATACAGCACAGCAAAGTCAAAATCATTGCAACAATGAGCATGTTCCTCGTTTTTTGATGATAAACTCTCAGCGATACACAGAAAATGTCAAAAGTTTTCAGAATTGCAATAGATTTAGTCTGTTGGTTTTTCATTTAGGAAAAAAGCTCCTCCTGACCCTAATGCCCCACTTCCTCCTCATCCTTATCCTTCTATGCCCACTGCAGCAGAGGTCAAGGAGAGGTCAGTCACCTTCTCTTCTGTCAAACTATATTTATTTCACAAGACATATTGGACTACAGTATAAATTGTCCTTCCTGTATTACACTTTTGCTCAAATTTGTATTCTATTCTACTGAGCCATTTACTTTATGTTCATTCGTATTCTTATCTTTTATTACTTCTTATAGTTGTTGCATTGTCGAGGAGCAACCTGCAAGCAGTGATGGCAAAAGTACGCAAATGTCATACTTGTGTAAAAGTAAAGATACCGTAATAGAAAATGACTCAAGTGAAAGTCACCCAGTAAAATACTACTTGTGTAAAAGTCTAAAAGTATTTGGTTTTAAATATACTTAAGTATCAAAAGTAAATGTAATTGCTAAAATATACTTAATTATATTTACTTGAGGCGGCAGGTAGCCTAGTGGTTAGAGCATTGGGCCAGTAACCGAAATGTTACGGAAAATGGGTGTCAAGGAAAATGTATGGAGTGAAAAGTACATAATTATTTTTAGGAATGTAGTAAATTAAAAGTTGTCAAAAATATAAATTGTAAAGTACAGATACTGCAAAAAACTACTTAAGCAGTGAATTTTAACTTAAGTACTTTACACCACTGCCTGCAAGTAAGCGTTTGGTTGGATGGTGCATGTGTATCCCCTATATACGACTAATAAATCTTGAAACATGAGTGTGCTATCGATAGTAGTGATGATCGAAAAGAGCCTCCGTGGATTTCTGTGGTTAGAAAAGAGACTCCAGACCCCAATGCTCCTTTTGCACCTCTTCCTCTCCATCTCCATCCTCCCCCTCCTGTGAAGCGTCCGTCAGTGGAAGTCAAAAAGGAGAGGGTCAAGGTCGCTTTGATGTTGCATGGTTGTTTTTTTGTGTGGTTACTTTTGAGTGTCAGCAATGTTTGTTCTCTGTGACATTGTTGAACTGCTCCTATTGACAGATATGCTAAATGGATTATATTCATTCCGACACAACGCACTTTTGTTGCTTTTCCTTGTGAGGTTTCAAACATCACTTTCTTTGCTGTTTGCGACCCAGAGAGGAGTTGTCAGATTACAAACCCGTTTCTCTGAAGGTGATGTCATCTGACCATGTGAAAAAGGATGGGTCTGGGATCTGTAAATCATACTACCTCATTCATGTTGAGTGTGCTCAATTGTGTTTCGCCTTTTCAGTACATGTTCCTAATGTCATGATAAATATAGTATCCAACAGTCATTTAATAGTTCCTGTTATATAGTGCCTTCGGAATGTATCCAGACCCCTTGACCTTTTCCACATTTTGTTAGGTTACAGCCTTATTTTAAAATTGATTAAATTGTTTGTTTAAAAAAAAAAAAAATCATCTCTGGGTAACACATTACCCCATAATGACTAAGCAAAAACGAGTTTAGAAATGATCGCTAATTTATTAAGAATAAAAACAAAAAAATATCAGTATTCAGCACCTTTGGCAGTGATTACAGCCTCAAGTCTTCTTGGGTATGACGCTACAAGCTTGGCACACCTGTATTTGGGGAGTTTCTCCAAGTCTTCTCTGCAGAGCCTCTCAAACTCTGTCAGGTTCGATGGGGAGCGTCGCTGCACAGCTATTTTCATGTACTAGAGATGTTCGATCGGGTTCAAGTCCGGGCTCTAGCTGGGCCACTCAAGGACATTCAGAGACTTGTCTCGAAGCCACTCCTGCGTTGTCTTGGCTGTGTGTCTTGGCTGTGTGCTTTGGGTCGTTGTCCTGTTGGAAGGTGTACCTTCACCCCAGTCTGAGGTCCTGACTAGTCTCCCAGTCCCTGCTGCTGAAAAACATCCCCACAGAATGATGCTGCCACTACCATGCTTCACCGTAGGGATGGTGCCAGATTTCATCCAGATGTGACGCTTGGCATTCAGGACAAAGAGTTCAATTTTGGTTTCATCAGACCAGAGAATCTTGTTTTCCCATGGTCTGAGAATCTTTAGGTGCCTTTTGGCAAACTCCAAACGGGCTGTCATGTGCCTTTTTTTACTGAGGGGCTTGCGTCTGACCACTCTACCATAAAAGCCGAATGGTGGAGTGCTGCAGAGATGGTTGTATTTCTAGAAGGTTCTCCCATCTCCACAGAGGAACTCTAGAGCTCTGTCAGAGTGACCATTGAGTTCTTGGTCACCTCCCTTGACCAAGGCCCTTCTCTCCCGATTGCTCAGTTTGGCCGGGTGGCCAACTCTAGGAATAGTCTTGGTGGTTCCAAACTTCTTCCGTTTAACAATGATGGAGGCCACTGTGTTCTTAGGGACCTTCAATGCTGCAGAAATGTTTTGGTATCCTTTCCCAGATCTGTGCCTCGACACAATCCTGTCTTGGAGCTGTACAGACAATTCCTTCGACCTCATGGCTTGGTTTTTGCTCTGACATGCACTGTCCACTGTGGGACCTTATATAGACAGGTCATGTCTAAAAGTGCCCAAAAGAAAGGCAGGTCATGCCTTTCCAAATCATGTCCAATCAATTGAATTTACCACAGGTGGACTCCAAGTTGTAGAAACATCTCAAGGATGATCAATAGAAACAGGATGCACCTGAGCTCAATTTCGAGTCTCATAGCAAAGGATCTGAATACTTATGTAAATACGGTATTTTTGTTTTGCAAACATTTCTAAAAACCTGTTTTTGCTTTGCCATTATGGGGTGTTCTGTGTAGATGGCTGAGGAAATTGTTTTATTTTATCCATTTTAGATTAGGGCTGTAACAAAATAAAAATTGGAAAAAGTCGAAGGGTTTGAATACTTTCATGACATTCTCTAAATGTGGATGATGATGATGATGATATAATTTTGATAAATTAGATGAAGATTATTATGACAACAGTTGCAAAGCACTGCTAAACGTTCTCCTTTTGCAGAAAATACTCCGATAGCATAGTGCCCAAAAGACCATCTGTTGATGCCAAGGAAGAAAGGTTGGCAAGCCATAGTGCACAGGAGCATGCATAATTATACACTGCATGTGGGCCTATGTGCTTGTTTGAGTTGAATCCCACTGACATGAGTTGTGGTTGTATATTTGGTGATATTAGAGAGTTGTGTGTTAACCCCTTCATTGGAGCAGAGGTCTTCATAGGGAAATACTGTATGTGTGCATATTTATCTGTGCTTCGCCACCTTGTCATGTTGTCTGCCCTCTGCTGGTGAAGCTGTTTGATCAAGCATGCCTGCTCCCTGAATGCCATGTGCTTTTTGCCTATCAGCAATGGCTGCAATACATGCAAATATTACATACAAATGTTTCCTGTTTTAGAAAGGATTTGTCAGATTCCAAACCAAAACCTGCTAAATGGCCAAGTCTGGATGGCAAGAAAGACAGGTCTGCATAAGCAGCATCATATTATGTACCCAATAATTGGTGGATGTACAGTCGTGGCCAAAAGTTTTGAGAATGACACAAATACTAATTTCCACAAAGTTTGCTGCTTCATTGTCTTTAGATAATTGTCAGATGTTACTATGGAATATAATATAATTACAAGCATTTCATAAGTGTCAAAGGATTTTATTGACAATTACCTGAAGTTGATGTAAAGAGTCAATGTTTGCAGTGTTGACCCTTCTTTTTCAAGACTTCTGCAATCCACCCTGGCATGCTATCAATTAACTTCTGGGCCACATCCTGACTGATGGCAGCCCATTCTTGCATAATCAATGCTTGGAGTTTGTCAGAATTTGTGGGTTTTTGTTTGTCCACCCACCTCTTGAGGATTGACCATAAATTCTCAATGGGATTAAGGTCTGGGGAGTTTCCTGGCCATGTACCCAAAATATCGATGTTTTGTTCCCCGAGCCACTTAGTTATCACTTTTGCCTTATGGCAAGGTGCTCCATCATGCTGAAAAAGGCATTGTTCGTCACCAAACTGTTCCTGGATGGTTGGGAGAAGTTGCTCTCGGAGGATGTGTTGGTACCATTCTTTTTTCATGGCTGTGTTCTTAGGCAAAGTTGTGAGTAAGCCCACTCCCTTGGCTGAGAAGCAACCCCACACATGAATGGTCTCAGGATGCTTTACTGTTGGCATGACACAGGACTGATGGTAGCGCTATCCTTGTCTTCCCCGGACAAGCTTTTTTCCGGATTCCCCAAACAATCGGAAAGGGGATTCATCAGAGAAAATGACGTTACCCCGGTCCTCAGCAGTCCAATCCCTGTACCTTTTGCAGAATATCAGTCTGTCCCTGATGTTTTCCTGGAGAGAAGTGGCTTCTTTGCTGCCTTTCTTGACACCAGACCATCCTCCAAAAGTCTTCGCCTCACTGTGTGTGCAGATGCACTCACACCTGCCTGCTGCCATTCCTGAGCAAGCTTTGTACTGGTGGTGCCCCGATCCCGCAGCTGAATCAACTTTAGGAGACGGTCCTGGCGCTTGCTGAACTTTCTTGGGCGCCCTGAAGCCTTCTTCACAACAATTGAACCGCTCTCCTTGAAGTTCTTGATGATCCGATAAATGGTTGATTTAGGCGTAATCTTACTGGCAGCAATATCCTTGCCTGTGAAGCCCTTTTTGTGCAAAGCAATGATGACGGCACGTGTTTCCTTGCACGTAACCATGCTTGACAGAGGAAGAACAATGATTCCAAGCACCACCCTCCTTTTGAAGCTTCCAGTCTGTTATTCGAACTCAATCAGCATGACAGAGTGATCTCCAGCCTTGTCTTCATCAACGCTCACACCAAGAGAATCACTGACATGATGTCAGCTGGTCTTTTTGTGGCAGGGCTGAAATGCAGTGGAAATATTTTTGGGGGATTCAGTTAATTTGCATGGCAAAGAGGGACTTTGCAATTAATTGCAATTCATCTGATCACTCTTCATAACATTCTGGAGTATATGCAAATTGCCATCATACAAACTGAGGCAGCAGACTTTGTGAAAATTAATATTTGTGTCATTCTCAACTTTTGTCCACGACTGTACTAAACTTCACTCTAAAAACACTTATTGACCTCACTTTTAAACCTGTATGAAGTGAACTTTGAAGGAAAATTATTAAATCAAGAAATATTGTAATTTGTAAAGCTCTTTTCTCACACCCAAGCACAGATTTTTTAAAATTATATAATAATAAAAGCACATCAATCAATGCTATATGCAGGTGTTGACCAATCCATTGAACAGAATTAACATTGGTCATTGAAAGCTCTTCTGAACAGCTCAGTCATTTAGTTGTGCCTTAAGCAAGGCCAGAGACTCTACAGCCCTGGCAGTGACTTTAAGTGCGTTCCACATAGTCACCCATAGTTTTTTGTCTGCTGTGGGACTGCTGAAGGGAGATGGACCTGTAGGAGCGAAGGGAGTGTACGACGAAGTCAGACAGATACTTGGGTCCAGAGTTGTGGATAGCTTGGTAGGTGTGAAACATAATTTTAAAGTCAATGCGTGAGCATGTGGGGAGCCACTGGAGGTTGAACAGAGCTGGAGTGATGTGCTCATGGGGGAAGTGTGGTTGAGGACACATGCAGCACAGTTCTGGACATATTGTAGCCTTCTTAGGCACTTGTCAGATTGTTCAACCAACACGGTATTACAATAGTCCAGACGGGATAAGATAAACGTGTGGATGAGTTGCTCAGCTGGAGGCTGTAAACGCGTAGGTTACATAGGTCGTAACCTGGCAATGCTTCATAGATAGAAACATTTAACTTTGGTAACACTTCTGATGTGGGCCTCAAACGAGAGCTGACTGTCAAATATCACACCCAGATTGCGGACCTCACTGGAGGGTAGGACCTTGACACCATCAATATTGAGGCCGTAGCTGCTGATTTAGTCGATGATGCGAGTGCCAATCAGGAAGACCTCTGTCTTTTTGCAGTTTAACTGCAGGAAACTCAGCTGTAACCACGCTTTGATGTCCTGCAGGCAGCTGACCAGGAATGCAGTGGCATTGGCAGTGTTTGTGGAGATATACAGCTGAGTGTCGTCAGCATAAAAGTTAAAGACCAGTCCATGTTTCCCAGTGGCAGCATGTAGATCCAAAACAGTAGCTGCCCTAGGACCGAGCCTTGAGGGACCCCCTGGCGGATCAGTGAGATAGGACCTGAACCAGTCCAGGACAGTGTCTGACAGGCCCGGTAGCTTCATCATGCCATCCAGCAGAATGGCATGGCTGACCGTGGCAAATGCTGCATTGAGGTCCAGCAGTTTGAGGATGCTGGCAGCCCCAGAGTCCGCATTCATGAGGAGGTCATTGGTGACCCTTACCAAGGCAGTCTCTGTGTCTGAAACCAGACGGCAAGGGCTTGAGTAGGTTGTGATTGGCAAGATGTTGTTGGAGTTGACTAGACATATCATGTTCGAGGAGCTTACTCAGCAAGGTCAGGTTGGAGATAGGCCTGTAGTTCTGGAGGTTGTCAGGGTCAGATCCAGGCTTTTTAAGTACTGGTGTGAGTGCGGCGAGTTTGAGCTGTGGAGGAACACATCCAGTGGTTAATGATTTCTGTAAAAAAAGGCTCCAGAACAGATAACTAGGACTTGACAAGTGAGGTGGGGATAGGGTCAAGTGAGCAAGTGGTGGGCCTCATTATTCTAACCAGCTTGGTTACATCAGCTGCAGGGAGCGTAGGACTGTGTAGATCAACTACAGGGGCTGGAGAGGACAGGATGGTGTTGTTATTTTAGATTTTCAATTTTGCTTTGGAAGAAACAAAGGTATTGATTGCACCGTTCTGGGGAGGCTGAGGTAGCAGAGTTGTTCACAGGCTGAAGCAGCTTGCTCACAGTAGAGAACAGCACCTGGGAGTAACCAGTGCTTTTGGTGGTGGTGGTGGTGGTAGTAGTAGTAGTATGGTCAAATGAAAGTAAGAAAAACAGTATCTAGCACTCACTCAGATGAACAGCAGTGTCACAAGGTGGTGACAGGGTTTCCTCTCTCTCTCGTTGTAGGAAGGACTCCACTGACTCCAAGCACAGTCTTTCTGTGAAACGTCATTCGACTGACTCTAAATCAGACAGGTAGGTACTGGCTCTCATTCAGATTCATTACTATGACTGACACTTCTCTGGTCATTACTGCTAAATGCCTTAAAATGTTGCCATGAGCTATCCAGTGGGCGAAGTACATCCGTCAGCATCTAGTTTTAATTGACATTCGATTGAATTTCAAATAACATGACATCAATATTAAATCAACATAAGTGAAAAGGAGTGGGAAAAGTACTCAATTGTCATACTTAAGTAAAAGTAAATGCTAGTAGATTATTTATTTTTTTACGGACAGACGGGGGCACACTCAAACACTCAGACATAATTTACAAATGCAGTATTTGTGTTTAGTTAGTCCGCCAGATCAGAGGCAGTAGGGATGACAACGTATTCTATGTGCGTGAATTGGACCATCATTCTGTCCTGCCTGAGCATTCAAAATGTAACGAGTGCTTTTTGCTACCAGGGAAAATGTATGGAAGTTAAAAGTACTTAGTTTCTTTAGGGATGTAGTGGATTAAAAGTTGCAAAAAATATACCAAACAAAAAATGTAAAGTGTTGGTCCCTTGTTTCATGAGCTGAAATAAAAGATCCCAGAATTTTTTCATACACACAAAAGGCTTATTTCCCTTAAATTGTGTGCACAAATTTGTTTACATCCCTGTTAGTGAGCATTTCTCCTTTGCCAAGATAATCCTTCCTCCTGACGTGTGGCATGTCCTTGTGCTGGGGACATAGAAGGCCACTCTAAAATGTGCAGTTTTGTCACACAACACAATACCACAGATGTCTAAAGTTTTGAGGGAGCGTGCAATTGGCAAGCTGACTGCAGGAATGTCCACCAGAGCTGTTACCAGATAATTTAATGTTCATTTCTCCACCATAAGCCACCTCCAACGTCATTTTAGATAATTTGGCAGTACAACCAACTGGCCTCACAACCGCAGACCAAGTCTCACCATGTGAGCCCAGGACCTCCACATTCGGCTTCTTCACCTGCAGGATCGTCTAAGACCAGCCCCCCGGAAAGCTGAGGAAACTGTGGGTTTGTACAACCAAAGAATTACTGCACAAACTGTCAGAAACCATCTCAGGGAAGCTCATCTGCGTGCTCGTCGTCCTCACCAGGGTCTTTACCTGACTGCAGTTCGGCATCTTACCCGAGTTCAGTGGCAAATGCTCACCTTCGATGGTCACTGGCACGCTGGAGAAGTCTGCTCTTCATAGCTGAATCCCGTTTCAACTGTACCGGTAAGATGGCATTGTGTGGGCGAGCGGTTTGCTGATGTCAACGTTGTGAACAGAGTGCCCCATGGTGGCTGTGGGGTTATGGTATGGGCAGGCATAAGCTACGGACAACTAATACAATTGCATTTTATCGATGGGAATTTGAATGCACAGAGATACGTGACGAGATCCTGAGGCCCATTGTCGTGCCATTCATCTGCCTCATGTTTCAGCATGATGATAGTGCACGACCACATGTCGCAAGGATCTCTACACAATTCCCTGGAAGCTGAAAATGTCCCAGTTCTTCCTTGGCCTTCATAATCACTAGACATGTCACCCATTGAGCATGTTTTGGATGCTCTGTATCCATTTCCCGCTAATATCCAGCAACTTCGCACAGCCTTTGAAGAGGAGTGGGACAACATTCCACAGGCCACAATCAACTCTATGCGAAGGAGATGTGTCCCGCAGCATGAAGCAAATTATTGTCACACCAGATACTGAATGGTTTTATGATCCACTCCCCTACAATTTGTTTAAGTTATGTGACCAACAGATGCGTATCTGTATTTCCAGTCATGTGAAGTCCATAGATTAGGGCCTAATTTCTTTAGATGAACAGTAACTTCATTTATAGTTGTTTCATTTATATTTTTGTTCAGTGTATAAATAGTAAAGTATAGATACCACCCAAAAAATACTTATGTATATTTACTTCAAGGAAAACTAAAAACAGAAAATATTGCATCATAACGGGACAGATTTTTGTGTTTTTCAAATTATGTATCCTGAGAACTTGATTGCTGACACAAAATATTGTGGGTCTATATCAACAATGGACTAAGAAATCTAGCCCGTATGATGATTTTGGATCATATGATGCTCCGTTTTGCAACTTTCAATAATCAATGAATCAATTTCAGTAATCTTGTCCTGTAGGAAGCATTTTGCATCATATGAAGCCAAATGCATTTCTGTATTTTGAAAGTTAGGTAACTTGATTGCTTTCAGAATAGAGTAATCTGGCCTGTAATGATGCATTTTGTGTCATATGAAAGTTACGTATCTTGAAAACTTGATTGTTGACATGCAAAATATTTTGGGACAATATCAACAATGGACTGATGAAACAAATACCAAAATACACATTTTGGGGTGTAGTTTTCCTTTAAGTACTTTACACCACTGCAAGCGAGCCATGTCATTGCATTTTAGTTAAAATGTTGATAAAAAAATACAATTTCCGTGTACGTTTTCCACATTTTGACAAAGTTCGATTTTTTTTTTACATTTTATTTGTTGAAATGACATTGAATCAATCAGTGGGTAGTAACCCCTTCTCTCTTTCAAATTGTAAATAATTTACTACCTCTCTTTAGGAGGGACTCTATGGGTTCCAAGACTAGCAGCTCACCCTCAGCTAAGAAGCTCCCTAGTGAGACGTAAGAGTGCCCCTTTCTTATGCATACAGAAAAGCTCATTTCCTTTTCTTATTTATTTTACTGCGTCATCAAGGCTTTTTTATTTACTTTGCATAATGGAGCGCATTAAGATACGGATGTTTGTTCACTCCATTGCTTTTTCTGTCTCTGTTTGTTTCAGGAAAGAATCTCATGGCTCCAAGTCCTCTCACCCTGGCCCTCTGCAGAGAAAGTCCTCAACGGACAGTATTGAACGGTACCCTTTTTAACTGGAAAATACTATCTACTGTACTACTGAAATCATTATGGATCAGATTTTAAACTCTTGATTGACGTATATGCTGTTTGGCTTGTGTACGATGACCAGGAGAAAGAAAGAGATGCCAAAGATCCCCACCACCCCCACCAGTCCCATGTCCCCCTCCTTCAGCTCAGCAGGGGTTCCCCTGTCCCCTTGCCTGGCCACTGGAGAAACCATCAGGGACAAATGCATCGAGATGCTGGCTGCAGCTCTACGCACAGATGGTGGGGAAAAGAGCAGCCACTAACTGAATGGATCAGAGTACAAGTACAGACACTCACAGAGATAAGAGATCAAGAGATCAATCTGCACATAAAGTGACTCAACGCACATTCATTCACACACACAGTACAGTATGGAAATGAACGGTTACATTAAATTAATAGCGGTTACATTACACACAGAATGATAGATTTTGTAGATGAAGAGAGTAAACGTAATACCCTCAGTTTTCTCTCCTCAGATAACTTCAAAGAATTTGGGACAAACTGTGACTCAATGGCAGCAGAAATTGAAGATCATATCCTTTTAAATCTGCTTGTGGTTCTGAAGTATTTTAGTTTCAATTTGCAGTGTGTTTGCAGAGCTGCCATTTGCTCTTTTGGCTTTGAATATAACACATGTTATATTTGTTTGAACTTTGATTGTCACCGTTAGATATTTCAGCCAGGTGGTGATGAAGGCTTCCTTAACTGTCCTCCGCTGCACATATTTACAAGGAGACGGGAGCCACAGATATGAAGTATAAAAACAGGGTGCGGAGCCGCATCAGCAACCTGAAGGACTCCAAAAACCCTGGGCTGCGGAGGAACGTCCTGGCTGGAGGCATAGAGCTGAGACGCTTCGCCATCATGTCTGCTGAGGTACTGTAAACTTCTGTCATATCAACCCGTGACCCACCCCTGCCTCTAACATATTCCTAAGATGTTGTATTAAAGAGAGAGTCAAGCACCTACCAAAACATTGAGTAGACAAATTTCCCTCAGAGATTTCGTCTGTCTGTCTAGGAGATGGCTAGTGATGAGCTGAAGCAGCTGAGGAACAATCTGACTAAGGAGGCCATTAGGGAACACCAGCTGTCCAAAACCGGCGGTACCATTTCTGACCTGTTTCAGTGCAGCAAGTGCAAAAAAAAGAACTGCACCTACAACCAGGTAAACAAACCATACTCTGCATACACACCATATTCTGCATATTACAAGGTATATACTATATTTTACTTAAACAGATACACACGGCTCACTGCTCACTGCACTGAAAACATACATATGCTCTACATACTGACCCAATATCAGTTTTATATTGTACACTCCTCCAGTTACATTTTACACAGTGAGATACAGTGGAGACAGCCTGTTCTGTTGAATGAAAGCTGCCTTCGTATTAACTGTGTGTGTGTGTGTGTGTGTGTGTGTGTGTGTGTGTAGATGCAGACCCGCAGCGCTGACGAGCCTATGACCACTTTTGTCCTCTGTAACGAGTGCGGGAACCGCTGGAAGGTGAGACATTTCCCTCACCAGTTCAGATAAAGCCCATTTAAAATAGATAACGCTAGTCCAGCACATACAGTGGTGTCTCTGAGGCATAACAATGGTCCACAGACATAAATAATCTATCCATTTACTAATATTCATTTTCTTTTCTATTCCAGTTCTGCTGATGTGGCCCAGCTCCAATGACGATGTTGCAGACCACATTTTTTCTATGAGGGGTTATAATGTTTAGCAATGAGTAATTTTACAAAAACAAAAATGAATACTTACAATTTACTTTTTAAGATGGGCTCCCGAGTGGAACAGCGGTCTAAGGCACTGCAAGAGGCGTCACTACAGTCTCTGGTTCAATTCCAGGCTGTATCACATCTGGCCGTGATTGGGAGTCCCATAGGGCGGGGCACAATTGGCTCAGCGTCGTCCGGGTTTGGCCTGGGTAGACTGTCATTGTAAATAAGAATTTGTTCTTAACTGACTTGCCTAGTTAAACAAAGGTTACATTTCAAATATGGTGCTTTTAATGGGGGTTGCATTTTTTTTGTAAGAGGCAGGGGTTGAGACAGTCTCCAGATTGATGGCAGTGTCATTTAATCTGTCCTGGTTGGACACATGGTGTTGAGGAGATTGAATGAGTAAACAGTATTGAAATTATGCTAATTAATACAAAATAATGTCATTGTCAAATTGTGTTTGAACTACCGGTGAAATGGAAAGTCAATATACTGTACCACTAAGAGCAGCCACAAGATGGCGAGGAAGAGTAAGTTATACTGTAAGAGCTCCCACTTGCAAATGACATATCATTTAGGGAGTGAATGTTATTTACAGTACCAGTCAAAAGTTTGTACACACCTACTCATTCAAGGGTTTTTCTTTATTTGAACTGTTTTCTACATTGTATAATAATAGTGAAGACATCAAAACTATGAAATAACATATATGGTATCATGCAGTAACCAGCATTTTTTTACATTTACATTTACATTTAAGTCATTTAGCAGACGCTCTTATCCAGAGCGACTTACAAATTGGTGCATTCACCTTATGACATCCATTTTAAAACAAATCAAAATATATTTGAGGTTCTTCAGAGTAGCCACCCTTTGCCTTGATGACAGCTTTGCACACTCTTGGCATTCTCTCAACCAGCTTCATGAGGTAGTCACCTGGAATGCATTTCAATTAACAGGTGTGCCTTGTGCGTTTGAGTCAATCAGTTGTGTTGTGACAAGATAGGTCTATCTTCTGTATACCACCCCTATTTGGTAAAAGACCAAGTCCATATTATGGCAAGAGAAGCTCAAATAAGTTCATTAGAGTTAACTGCACCTCAGATTGCAGCCCAAATAAATGCTTCACAGAGTTTATGTAACACATCTCAACATCAACTGTTCAGAGGAGACTGACTGCATTAATCAGGCCTTCATGGTCGATTTGCTGCAAAGAAACCACTACTAAAGTACACCAATAAGAAGAAGAGACTTGCTTGGGCCAAGAAACATGAGCAATGGACATTAGACTGGTGGAAATCTGTCCTTTGGTCTGATTAGTCAATTTTTTGAATTTTGGTTTCAAACGCAGAGTTGGTGAACTGATGATCTCTGCATGTGTGGTTCCCACCGTGAAGCATGGAGGAGGAGATGTGGGGGTACTTTGCTGGTGACACTGTGATTTATTTAGAATTCCAGGCACACTTAACCAGCATGGCTACCACAGCATTCTGCAGCGATGCGCCATCCCACCTGGTTTTCCCTTAGTGGGACTATCATTTGTTTTTCAACAGAACAATGACCCAACACACCTTCAGGCTGTGTAAGGGCTATTTGACAAAGAAGGAGAGCGATGACCTGCTGCATCAGATGATGACCTGGCAATCACCTGACCTCAACCCAATTTAGATGGTTTGGGATTAATTGGACCGCAGAGTGAAGGAAAAGCATCCAATAAGTGCTCAGCATACGTGGGAACTCCTTCAAGACTGTTGGAAAAGCATTCTAGGTGAAGCTGGTTGATAGAATGTCTAGAGTGAGCAAAGCTGTCCTCAAGGCAAAGGGTTGCTATTGTAATGATTCTTGTCTACATTGTAGACAATTGTAAAAAAAAACATTCAATGAGTAGGTGTGTCAAAACTATTGACTGGTACTGTACAATGAGGGTTACATGGAGAAAAATGGACCTCTGAAATGAAAATAGACAGCCCTTCAGCAAAATATATTTTACCTAACGCATTTTACCTAATGCCGAAAAAAACAAGTGACCCTTCATAGCCTGGTTCCTCTCTAGGTTTCTTCCTAGGTTTTGGCCTTTCTAGGGAGTTTTTCCTAGCCACCGTGCTTCTACACCTGCATTACTAGCTGTTTGGGGTTTTAGGCTGGGTTTCTGTACAGCACTTCAAGATATTAGCTGATGTACGAAGGGCTATATAAAATAAAATTGATTGATTGATTGACCCTTCGCTATACCCAATATAATAATTAAATTCATAAAGTGGATAGCAGAGAACATGTCTACCGTTCACCCTCACTTCTTGGACAGACCAGAGCCTTCGATATGCAGTTTAGAAACTTTTCTTCATGCTTTAAGCATGGCAACGCAGGAATTTTGATAGCGCACACAGGGCTCAATTTGTAAAGCCTGATAAGCAACTAATTCTTAAACACTGAGAAATATTGACAATTCATCTATTATATACTGTGCTTCTACACCTGCATTGCTTGCTGTTTGGGGTTTTAGGCTGGGTTTCTGTACAGCACTTCGAGATATTAGCTGATGTACAAAGGGCTATATAAACTTGATATTACAAGTTAAATGACATGCCCCTACACTGACATTGAAAATAATACTAAACCCTCCCCATTTTCCTCCAGGTACCCATTATGCACATTTTGATCAATCCTTTAGTATCTGGCATTTTTCATGTTTCCAGCTGTGTGAAATTAGGCATTTTAAATAATTGACTCTTTATCATTGATAAGAAAAACAATAGTTACAAATTCACTGAGGCTCTGTTTCAATATTTACAGTACTTAGAATTAAGTCATGTAGTTGGGCATGCATTCTAAGTAGGACATTGGAAGGTAGCCTGACAGGATTAGGAGACAGACATGAAATATCAACAGACCAAATATAATAAATCATGTTCACAGCTTCATTCTACAACCCCTTGTACAGTAGTTATAAACCTATTACACGTATCGCCTCAAATCAGCCTCTGTCTATTGTGAGTGAGATGGTGCTATCGAGCAAGATGAATCATCATTGAGCAAGCAAACACTTGAGTCGAGAGTGCAGAGGATGGGTCCAACGAGCAGAGGATGAGTGCATACATTTTGTGGAGAGGTTAGAAGGATGTGTTACGCGAGCGGACAGGCTTAACTTGACCACTTGCAAGTGTGACTTTGGTCGAGCAGAATATAATTGCCACAAATCAAAAAGAAAAATGTCTGATTCATAAAATATAGAACCATGAGCTAAGAAACAGTTCAAACAGGTAAAACATTTATTTAAAAGCATCAAATTGTCCACCAACAATAGTTACATGTCTGTCAAGTTTTCACTCTCAATTTCTCAAGTTGCTCTCTCGCAATCTATATAGAGGACAGGAAGATACAGACAATGGAATTAGTAGTATGAAGTCTAAGGGCTGAATCCCAATTTAAAATACTTGTAGCTCAAATTTTTATGCAAATGACATCAATGCATGATTTACGCAAAAGTCTCAGTTGTGTTTAACAGTGTCTGTATGTGGGAACTAACCAAGTCGATGAATGTGTATAGGGACTGGACATCACTGAGTGCGGAGTAGAGGGGTAAGCTCAGATGAACAGTGTACTCCATCCTTACCTCGAAACACAGGTCTGGGGAGCACCAAATATCTGAGGAGAAGAGAGGAATGTCACAAAACACTGCACTTAATCACAAACAAGAAAAGTGGGCAAACGAAAATACAGGCTTGTAATATAGGGTGTATACAGAGAGTGGAAAATAAAACAAAGGAAGGGCTAGAAAAGTAACGATTTGGTGAAGTGGTAAAAGAGGATGATAGCAGTGTTATGTGTGATGATTGTGAGGCGCTATACAAATTTGACAGTCACAAGATGGGGACTTCAAATAGGCCTATGGCACGTCATGGGAACTGTAGCCTGCTGGTCAGATATGTTAAATGGAAACTGAAATCTGAGCACTGACTGCAGGTCTATAACCTCTCACATAGCCTCAGTGGCATGTGTTCATGGAAGCCTGGCTTCCCCAAAACATTTACCAAGAAAAAAACATTATTTTATCTTTCGTCTCTCTGTTTCATAACTTTCCTTCAATTCCCAAGAGGCTGAATGTACTGTATCTCACGGGATGAAGCATTCAAGCTAAACGGCGCCCCTCTGACTCTGTATGTGTAGGCCATCTATCTGATGCTTTCTGGTCCAAAATAGTATGACATTATTGCCACACTTAACATTGAAAGCAAGGGAAGTCAGCAAGCATTTGGCCTCCCTTGATAAAAAAAAGTGTAAAATAATTGCCAATCAGCGTTGAGCTAAACTGAGTGTGCTCAACAGTGAATGATCCTGGCTCACCCCCAAAAAAGCGTCAAGGGAAGCCAGTTTGGATTTGGCGTCACTCCTATCAAATCACATTGTGAGCATATGTGACCTGATTGTTGCAAGTCACGACTTCACAGGAGAGCCGTTTGAACGTAAAATATTTTTTATCAAAATGCGTTTTTTGGCAGAAATGCCTTCTCGAACGTGAACTTTCATGTGCCTTAATAACAAAGTTGTATACCATCTGTAAATACGAATACAATTGTTAAATTATGAGCCTTGTCGGTTAAGCTACAGAAAAAGACAGCAACCTTCCCATTAGCCATGATTGGCTGAGATAATGAGTGGGCTACATGCCGAGAGATGAGTTTGGATTTGTCTGCCATGTAGAACGCTTCTGTCTAGTTGAGCTTGTCAGTCTGTGTTGGTAATCCTGTCGAACGCGGCTTTTTTTTTTTTTGTGTAGTCGAGCTGCATAAGTGTTGCTCTCCACTTTCTGGAGGATCAAGTTTTGAAATCAGTAGAATTAGAGTATGATAGCTAAAGAGATGGAGAAAACACCTGTCTCTAGATTAAATAAAACAAAATTTTATTTTTCACATGTGTAAAATACAACAGGTGTAGTAGACATTACAGTGAAATGCTTACTTACAAGCCCGTAAATAAATATTTTTGGGGATAGGGGGCAGTATTCGGAAGTTTGGATGACTGAGGTGCACAAAGTAAACTGCCTGTTACTCAGGCCCAGATGCTAGGATATGCATATAATTAGTAGATCTGGATAGAAAACACTCTAGTGTCCGGAACTGTTAAAATAAGGTCTGTGAGTATAACAGAACTGATATGGCAGGCGAAAACCTGAGGAAAATCCATCCAGGAAGTGGGATATTTTTGATGTGAGTACTTTTCAATTGAATGCCAATACAGAATGTAATGGGTTAGGACCCAGATTGCAGTTCCTATGACTTCCACTAGATGTCAACAGTCTTTAGACATTGTTTCAGGCTTGTTTTCTGAAAAATGAAGAAGAATGAGACCATTTTGTAAGTGGACTGTAGAATGAACCAGAGCTGGTTTGCGCGCGTGACCGATTGAGCCCCCTTCGTTGTTTTTCCTTACTATTGAATACTTTATTGTCCGGTTGAAATATTATCGATTATTTAGACAATAGACAACCTAAGGATTAATTATAAACATCGTTTGACATGTTTCGACGAACTTTACCGGTACTATTAGGATGTTTTCGTCTGCATGTTGTGACCGCCTTTGAGCCAGTGGATTACTGAACAAAACATGCCAACAAAACTGAGTTTTTGGGAAATAAAGAGGAACTTTATCGAACAAAACAAACATTTATTGTGTAACAGGGACTCTTGTGACTGCAACCAGATGAAGATCATCAAAGGTAAGTGATAAATTATATCGCTATTTCAGACATTCGTGACTCCTCTACTTGGCTTGAAAATGTTTGCATGCTTTTGTAAGCGGGGCGCTGTCCTCAGATGATCGCATGGTTTGCTTTCGCCGTAAAGCCTTTTTGAAATCTGAGACTAACAAGAAGTTCATCTTTATTCCGATGTATAACACTTGTATCTTTTATGAATGTTTATTATGAGTTTTTCTGTATTTTGAATTTGGCGCTCTGCAATTTCACCGGATGTTGTCGAGGTGGGTCGCTAGCGGAACGCCTATCCCTAATTAACCAACAACACTTTAAAAATTAAAGTGTTAAGTAAAAAATAATGAATAAAAGTAACATAATTAAACAGCAGCAGTAAAATAACAATACAGTTGAGGTAATATGTACATGTAGGTAGAGTTATTAAAGTGACTATGCATAGATTATAAACAGAGAGTAGCAGCAGCGTAAAAGAGGGGTCTGGGTAGCCCTTTGATTATTTGTTCAGGAGTCTTATGGCTTTGGGGTAGAAGCTGTTTAGAAGTCTTTTGGACCTCGACTTGGTGCTCCGGTACCGTTTGCCGTGCGGTAGCAGAGAGAATAGTGTGTGACTAGGGTGGCTGGAGTCTTTGACAGTTTTTAGTGCATTCCCCTGACACCGCCTGATATAGAGGTCTTGGATGACAGAAAGCTTGGCCCAAGTGATGTACTGGGCCACATGCATTACCCTCTGTAGTGCCTTGCGGTCGGAGGCCGAGCAGTTGCCATACCAGGCAGTGATGCAACCAGTCAGGATGCTCTCGATGGTGCAGCTGTAGAACCTTTTGAGGATCTTGAGGACCCATGCCAAATCTTTTCAGTCTCCTGAGGGGGAATAGACTTTGTTGTACCCTCTTCATGACTGTCTTGGTGTGTTTGAACCATGACAGTTTGTTGGTTATGTGGACACAAAGGAACTTGAAGCTCTCAACCTGTTCCACTAAAAATGGCGCTGGAGAAGAAGGCAGACGTTTTACTTGTCCCCAACCGTGTTTGTGTTTTTTTAAATAATTTTTTTACTTATTTTGTATACCGGGATTCCTCTGATGGCATTGAGGAGTACACCACATCAGTCATTGGCTTCATCAATAAGTGCATCGATGACGTTGTCCCCACAGGTACTGTACGTACATACCCCAACCAGAAGCCATGGATTACAGGCAACATCCGCACTGAGCTAAAGGCTACAGCTGCCACTTTCAAGGAGCAGGACTCTAACCCAGAAGCTTATAAGAAATCACGCTATGCCCTCCGACAAACCATCAAACAGGCAAAGCATCAATACAGGACTAAGATCGAATCGTACTACACCTTCTCTGATGCTCGTCGGATGTGGCAGGGCTTGCAAACCATTACAGACTACAAAGGGAAGCACAGCCGAGAGCTGCCCAGTGACACAAGCCTACCAGACAAGCTAAACTACTTCTATGCTCGCTTCAAGGAAAATGGCACTGAAACATGCATGAGAGCACCAGCTGTTCCGGAAGACTGTGTGATCGCTCTCTGCAGCCGATGTGAGTGACCTTTAGACAGGTCAACATTCACAAGGCCACAGGGCCAGACAGATTACCAGGACGTTTACTGCAAGCATGCGCTGACCAACTGGCAAGTGTCTTCACTGACATTTTCAACTTCTCCCTGTCCGAGTCTAATACCAACATGTTTCAAGCAGACCACCATAGTTCCTGTGCCCAAGAACACTAAGGTAACCTGCCTAAATGACTACCAACCTGTAGCACTCACGTCTGTAGCCTGGAAGTGCTTTGGAAGGCTGGTCATAGTTCACATCAACAAAATTATTCCAGAAACCCTAGACCCATTCCAATTTGCATACCGCCCCAACATCCACAGATGATGCACTCTCTATTGCACTCCACACTGCCCTTTCCCACCTGGACAAAAGGAACACTTATGTGAGAATGCTATTCATTGACTACAGCTCAGCGTTCAACACCATAGTACCCTCAAAGCTCATCACAAAGCTAAGAACCCTGGGTCTAAACACCTCCCTCTGCAACTGGATCCTGGACTTCCTGACGGGCTGCCCCCAGGTGGTAAGGGTAGGTAACAACACATCCGCCACGGTGATCCTCAACACAGGGGCCCCTCAGGGGTGCGTGCTCATCCCCCTCTTGGACTCCCTGTTCACTCATGACTGCAAGACCAGGCACGACGACAACACCATCATTACGTTTTCAGATGACACAACAGTGGTAGGCCTAGTCACCGACAACAACGAGACAGCATATAGGGAGGAGGTCAGAGACCTGGCTGTGTGGTGCTAGGACAACAACCTCTCCCTCAATGTGATCAAGACAAAAGAGATGATTGTGGACTACAGGAAAAAGAGGACCGAGCACGCACCCATTCTCATCGATGGGACTGCAGTGAGCAGGTTGAGAGCTTCATATTCCTTGGTGTCCACATAACCAACAAACTAACATGGACAGTCGTGAAGCGGGCACGACAAAATCTATTCCCCCTCAGGAGACTGAAAAGATTTGGCATGGGCCCTCAGATCCACAAAAGGTTCTACAGCTGCACCATCGAGAGCATCCTGACTGGTTGCATCACTGCCTGGTATGGCAACTGACATTTACAATAATTTATTATTATTTGACCATGCTGGTCATTTATGAACATTTGAACATCTTGGCCATGTTCTGTTATAATCTCCACCCGGCACAGCCAGAAGAGTACTGGCCACCCCTCATAGCCTGGTTCCTCTCTAGGTTTCTTCCTAGGTTTTGGCCTTTCTAGGGAGTTTTTCCTAGCCACCGTGCTTCTACACCTGCATTGCTTGCTGTTTGGGGTTTTAGGCTGGGTTTCTGTACAGCACTTTGATTTATCAGCTGATGTAAGAAGGGCTATATAAATACATTTGATTAGGTTTGATTTACAGAATGTAGTGCGAATGGCCCAGTACATCACTGGGGCCAAGCTTCCTACCATCCAGGACCTCTTTACCAGGCGGTGTCAGAGGAAGGCACTAAAAATTGTCAAAGACTCCAGCCACCCTAGTCACATACTGTTCTCTCTGCTACCGCACAGCAAGCGGTACCGGGGCGCAAAGTCTAGGTCCAAGAGGCTTCTAAACAGCTTCTACCCCCAAGCCATAAGACTCCTGAACATCTGGTGAAATGGTTACCCAAACTATTTGCGTTGCCCCCCCCCCCCCCCCACCTTTCCACACCACTGGCACTCTCTGTTGTCATCTATGCATAGTCACTTTAATTAACTCTACCTACATGTACGTATTACCTCAACTAACCGGTGCCCCGCACATTGACTCTGTACCGGTACCCCCTGTATTGTTATTTTACTGCTGCTGTAGATACAGTTGAAGTCAGAAGTTTACATACACAGTTTGGAGTCATTAAAACTCGTTTTTCAACCTCTCCACAAATTATTTGTTAACAAACTATAGTTTTGGCAAGTCGGTTAGGACATCTACTTTGTGCACGACACAAGTAATCTTTCCAACAATTGTTTACAGACAGATTATTTCACATATCACAATTCTTATCACAATTCAACTGGGTCAGAAGTTTACATACACTAAGTTGACTGTCCCTTTAAACAACTTGGAAAGTTCCAGAAAATTATGTCATGGCTTGTAGAAGCTTCGGATTGGCTAATTGACATCATTTGAGTCAATTGGAGGTGTACCTGTGGATGTATTTCAAGGCCTACCTTCAAACTCAGTGCCTCTTTGCTTGACATCATGGGAAAATCTAAAGAAATCATCCAAGACCTCAGAAAAACAATTGTAGACCACAAGTCTGGTTCATCCTTGGGAGCAATTTCCAAACATCTGAAGGTACCACGTTCATCTGTACAAACAATACCACGCAAGTATAAACACCATGGGACCAGGCAGCCGTCATACCATTCAGGAAGGAGACTCGTTCTGTCTCCTAGAGATGAACGTACTATGGTGTGAAAAGTGCAAATCAATCCCAGAACAACAGCAAAGGACCTTGTGAAGATGCTGGAGGAAACAGGTACAAAAGTATCTATATCCACAGTAAAACAAGTCCTATATCGACATAACATGAAAGACCACTCAGCAAGGAAGAAGCCACTGCTCCAAAACCGCCATAAAAAAACAGACTACGGTTTGCAATTGCACATGGGGACAAAGATTGTACTTTTTTGTAAAAATGTCCTCTGGTCTGATGAAACAAAAATAGTTTCGCCATAATGACCATTGTTATGTTTGGAGGAAAAAGGGGGAGGCTTGCAAGCCGAAGAACACCATCCCAACCGTGAAGCACGAGGGTGGCAGCACCATGATGTGGGGGTGCTTTGCTGCAGGGGGACTAGTGCACTTCACAAAATAGATGGCATCATGAGGTAGGAAAATGATGTGGATTTATTGATGCAACATCTCAAGACATCAGTCAGGAAGTTTAAGCTTGGTCGCAAATTGGTTTTCCAAATGGACAATGACCCCAAGCATACTTCCAGTTGTGGCAAAATGGCTTAAGTACAACAAAGTCAAGGTATTGGAGTGGCCATCACAAAGCCCTTACCTCAACCCTATGGAAAATGTGTGGGCAGAACTGAAAAAGCATGTGTGAGCAAGAAGGCCTACAAACCTCACTCAGTTACACCAGCTCTGTCAAGAGGAATGAGCCAATATTCACCCAACTTATTGTGGGAAGCTTGTGGAAGGCTACTCAAAATGTTTGACCCAAGTTAAACAATTTAAAGGCAATGCTACCAAATACTAATTGAGTGTATGTAAACTTCTGACTCACTGGGAATGTGATGAAAGAAATAAAAGCTGAAAGAAATAATTCTCTCTACTATTATTCTGACATTTCACAATCTTAAAATAAAGTGGTGATCCTAACTGACCTAAGACAGGGAATTTTACTAGGATTGAATGTCCGGAATTGTGAAACTGAGTTTAAATGTATTTGGCTAAGGTGTATGTAAACTTCAACTGCAGTTATTTTTTACTGCTGCTCTTTAATTACTTGTTACTTTTCTCTCTTATTCTTATCCATATTTTTTAAAACTACACTGTTGGTTAGGGGCTCGTAAGTAAGCATTTCACTGTAATGTCTACACCGGTTGTATTCGGCGCATGTGACTAATAAAATTTGATTTGAAAAGGATTTGAAAAGGATTCAAAACGGACGTCGGAGCGGATAAACAACATGATTAGAAAGGGAGGAAGGAGTGAATAGGACATTTATTCAACTGTGAAGACGAACTTTGGAATTACAAACAGTAACATTTTCTTGGTGCCGTGACCCTGTCCATGAATTTCAAGGCCGCATAGACACAATGACTTATCAGTGACCCACTCTGTCGCTGAGTTGTTGCTGTACATTGTCCCAAGGGTGTAGGTAGTTATAATGTAAGTAACCTAATTTATGTTCCTCTCACTCCCCTGAATGCCTCTTTCAAATTCAACAGCTATTGTCAGCAGTATTCATACAAGTTATGGTGTTAGCACTGAGGTGGTTTGCCCTAGTAGGAAGCCCCCTGTGTAGTTCACCATGCACTATCAACTCAAACATAAATATCACTGTCATGTCTACCTCTGATAAAAATCCCAGTAAAGCAATAAAAACAATCAAGCATCCCAGAAAAGCGCAAAAAATATCCCACATTAACATATGTAGCCTAAGAAACAAGGTTCATGAAATTAATAACTTGCTAGTAACATATAAATATATATATCCGCCGCTATGACTTCATGTTTTAGCATGATAGTGCACGACCACATGTCGCAAGGATCTCTACACAATTCCCGGAAGCTGAAAATGTCCCAGTTCTTCCATGGCCTGCAAACTCACTAGACATGCCACCCATTGAGCATTTTCGGGATGCTCTGTATCGACATGTACGACAGTGTGTTCCAGTTCCCGCCAATATCCAGTAGCTTCGCACAGCCATTGAAGAGGAGTAGGACAACATTACACAGGCCACAATCAACAGCCTGATCAACTCTATGCGAAGGAGATGTGTCGCACTGCATGAGGCAAATGGTGGTCACACCAGATATTAACTGGTTACTCCACGCTCCTACCGTTTTTCAAGGTATCTGTGACCAACGGATGCATATCTGTATTGTCAGTCATGTGAAATCTATAGATTTGGGCCTAATGAATTTCAATTGACTGTTGTCCTTATCTGAACTGTAACTCAGTAAAATCTTTGAAATTTTTGCTTTTATATTTTTGTTAAGTATATATAACTACTGTAACCTTTTTAGATTTAAAATCGCTCTACCAGTGGTTATCCAGGATATTGGGCTCCCGAGTGGCGCAGCGGTCTAAGGCTCTGCATCTCAGTGCTAGTGGCTACCCCCTGACTAACCTCTTTGTCCCGAAGCAAGCACCTGTGAGCCTGGAACTAGCCTCGTGCTAGGCCCATCCCCCGGCTAGCTAAAGAGGTCCATCAGCCACTCCTTGGGCTACAATACATATTTTGCCAATTGTCCTATGCCCCTTTTACTGCAGACATGGAGCCCCGCCGATTCCATCACGACTGGTCTACAAACGTAACTGCCGAGGGGTTTCAACAGGCTCCTCCGTCGCGATGTCCCTTGAAGGCCCATCTGCCAGCTTGCTAGCCGCGGCCCGCTAACTGTCTAGAGCATATCGGACTGTTAGCTGAAGAAGACCATCAGCCAATTTCTTGTGCTACAATACCTATTTTGCCAATTGGCCTGGACCCTTTTACTGCCTACACGGAGCCCTGCCGATCCAACACGGCTGGTCTGCCGACGTAACCATCAAGGGGGCTACAACAGATTTCTTCTGTCGCGACATCCCCCTAAAGCCCATCTGCTAGCCTGCTAGCCCTGGCCCGCTATCTGTCTGAATCGCCGTGTCTCCAGCTCGCCTAGCTTCCCACTGGTCCCTATGATCACTCGCCTACGCATACCTCTCCCTAATGTCAATATGTCTTGTCCATTGCTGTTTTGGTTAGTGAGTATTGTCTTATTTCACTGCAGAGACTCCAGCCCTGCTCAATATGCTTTAGCTAGCCCTTGTTTCACCTCCCACACATGCGGTGACCTCACAGGGTCTAAATGATGTCTCTAGAGACAAAATCTCTCTTTTCGTCACTCAATGCCTAGCTTTACCTCCACTGTACTCACATCCTACCATACCCTTGTCTGTACATTATGCATAGAATCTATTCTTCCGCGCTCAGAAACCTGCTCCTTTTATTCTTTGTTCCGAACGCAGTAGACGACCAGTTCTTAAAGCCTTTAGCTGTACCCTTATCCTAATCCTCCTCTGTTCCTCTGGTGAGGTAGAGGTTAATCCAGGCCCTGCAGCGCCTAGCTCCACTCCCATTACCCAGGTGCTCTCATTGACTTCTGTAACCGTAAAAGCCTTGGTTTCATTCATGTTAACATTAGAAGCCTCCTCCCTAAGTTTGTTTTACTCACTGCTTTAGCACACTCTGCCAACCCAGATGTCCTAGCCATGTGTATGAATCCTGGCTTAGGAAGGCCACCAGATATCCTGAAAGTTCCATCCCTAACTATAACATTTTCCGACAAGATAGAACTGCCAAAGGGGGCAGTGTTGCAATCTACTGCAGAGATGGCCTGCAGAGTTCTGTCATACTATCCAGGTCTGTGCCCAAACAATTCGAGCTTCTACTTCTAAAAATCCACCTTTCCAGAAACAAGTCTCTCACTGTCGAGGCTTGTTATAGACCACCTTCTGCCTCCAGCTGTGCCCTGGACACCATATGTGAATTGATTGGCCCCCATCTATCTTCAGAGCTCGTACTGTTAGGTAACCTAAACTGGGAAATGCTTAACATCCCGGCCGTCCTACAAGCTAAGCTAGATGCCCTCAATCTCACACAAATTATCAATGAACCTACCAGGTACAACCCAAATCTGTAAACACGGGCACCCTCAAAAATATCATCCTGACCAACCTGCCCACTAAATACACCTCTGCTGTCTTCAATCAGGATCTCAGCGATCACTGCCTCATTGGGTCTGCGGTCAAACAACCACCCCTCATCGCTGTCAAACGCTCCCTAACACACTTCAGCGAGCAGGCTATTCTAATCGACCTGGAAGGATATTGACCTCATTCCATCAGTAGAGGATGCCTGGTTATTCTTGTGCTTTCCTCACCATCTTAAATAAGTATGCCCCATTCAAAAAACGTAGAACCAGGAACAGATATAGCCCTTGGTTCACTCCAGACCTGACTGCCCTTGACAAGCACAAAAACATCCTGTGGCGTACTTCATTAGCATCAAATAGCCCCGCAATATGCAACTTTTCAGGGAAGTTAGGAACCAATTTACACAGGCAGTTAGGAAAGCTAAGGCTAGCTTTATCAAACAGAAATTTGCATCCTGTAGTACTAATTCCAAAAAGTTCTGGGACACTGTGAAGTCCATGGAGAATAAGAGCAACTCCTCCCAGCTGCCCACTGCACTGAGGCTAGGAAACACTGTCACCACCGATAAATCCACTATAATTGAGAATTTCAATAAGCATTTTTCTTCGACTGGCCATGCTTTCCACCTGGCTACCCCTACCCCGGTCAACAGCTCTGCACCCCCCACATAAACTTGCCCAAACCTCCCCCATTTCTCCTTCACCCAAATCCAGATAGCTGATGTTCTGAAAGAGTTGCAAAATCTGGACCCCTACAAATCAGCTGGGCTAGACAATCTGGACCCTCTCTTTCTAAAATGATCTGCCTCAATTGTTGCAACCCCTAGCCTGTTCAACTTCTCTTTCGTATCATCCCCAAAGATTGGAAATCTGCCGCGGTCATAATCCTCTTCAAAGGGGGAGACACTCGAGACCCAAACTGTTATAGACCTATATCCATCCTGCCCTGCCTTTCTAAAGACTTCGAAAGCCAAGTTAACAAACAGATCACCGAACATTTCGAATCCCACCGTACCTTCTCCCCTATGCAATATGGTTTTCAAGCTGGTCATGGGTGCACCTCAGCCACGCTCAAGGTCCTAACTGATATCTTAACCGCCATCGATAAAATACAATACTGTGCAGCCGTATTCTTCGACCTGACCAAGGTTTTCGACTCTGTCAATCACCACATTCATATCGGCAGACTCAACAGCTTTGGTTTCTCAAATGACTGCCTGGCCTGGTTCACCAACTACTTCTCAGACTGAGTTCAGTGTGTCAAATCGGAGGGCCTGTTGTCCGGACCTCTGGCAGTCTCTATGGGGGTGCCACAATGTTCAATTCTCAGACCGAATCTTTTCTCTGTATACATTAATGATGTTGCTTTGCTTCTGGTGAATCTCTGATCCACCTCTACGCAGACGACACCATTCTGTATACTTCTGGCCCTTCTTTGGACACTATGTTAACTAACCTCCAGTTACAACTCTCCTTCCGTGGCCTCCAATTGCTCTTAAATGCAAGTTAAACTAAATGCATGCTCTTCAAATGATCGCTACCCGCTACTGCCCGCTCATTCAGCATCACTACTCTGAACGGTTCTAACTTAGAATATGTGGACAATTACAAATACCTAGGTGTCTGGTTAGACTGCAAACTCTCCTTCCAGACTCACATTAAGCATCTCCAATCCAAAATTAAATCTAGAATCGGCTTCCTATTTCACAACAAAGCATCCTTCACTCATGCTGCCAAACATACCCTTGTAAAACTGACCATCCTACCGATCCTTGACTTTGGCGGTCATTTACAAAATAGCCTCCAACACTACTCAGCAAATTGGATGCAGTCTATCACAGTGCCGTCCGTTTTGTCACCAACGCCACATATACTTCCCACCACTGCGACCTGTATGCTCTCGTTGGCTGGCCCTCGCTTCATATTCGGCGCTAAACCCACTGGCTCCAGGTCATCTATGAATCTTTGCTAGGGAAAGCCCTGCCTTAACTCAGCTCACTGGTCACCATAGCAGCACCCACCCGTAGTATGCACTCCAGCATGTATATTTCACTGGTCACCCCCAAAGCCTATTCCTCCTTTGGCCGCCTTTCCTTCCAGTTCTCTGCTGCCAATGTCTGGAACGAATTGCAAAAATCACTGAAGCTGGAGACTCATTTCTCCCTCACTAATTTTAAACATCAGCTCTCAGAGCAGCTCACAGATCATTGCACCTGTACATAGCCCATCTGTAAATAGCCCATCCAACTATCTCATCCCCATATTGTTATTTTTCTTTTTGCTCCTTTGCACCCCAGTATCTCTACTTGCACATTTATCTTCTGCACAGCTATCACTCCAGTGTTTAATTGCTAAATTGTAATTACTTCGCCACTACGGCCTATTTATTGACTTACCTCCCTAATCTTACATCATTAGCACACATTGTATATAGATTTTTTGTATTGTGTTATTACCTGTACATTTGTTTATTCCATGTGTAACTCTGTGTTGTTGTTTTTGTCGCACTGCTTTGCTTTATCTTGGCTAGGTCGCAGTTGTAAATGAGAACTTGTTCTCAACTGGCCTACCTGGTGAAATAATATATATTTTTTAAATTGTAAATTAGAATGTGTTCTTAACTGACTCGACTAGTTAAATAAATAAAGGTTAAATAAAACTAAATAAATAAAAATTCAATGCGATCACGCTTTGTTGACACATGACACATGCAGATCGATTCAAGTTGGCTTTTTGTTGCTTCCCGCATCAGGATTCAAAGAAATGTCCAGACGAATACTGCAAGAAACATGATCCTAACACTATCCAATAATTAGTTTAATCATAAGCAAGTGGGCTTCTTTCCCTTTCCCTTTCAATGACTTCAAATTGGCCTCAATGCGTATAGAAATGTCTCCTCCTCTCCCATTACACAAACAGGGCGTCATACTCGATGGAAGGCGGCCTACTGTCTGCTCTCCATCCTCCGTCACATCATAACCAACCTCTCATTAGTGAGCGCCATTAAAAATACATCATCCATCTGGGAGGTTCCTGTGTGCCCACACTGCCCTGGTCTCCTGGTGTGTCTATTCACAGCATGCCAAGAGGAAGGCTAACTCTCTCTTTAATGTGGAAGTGATGACTCAAAATTAAGTGCCATCCCAGTATGGGGGTGTCACAACCATCCCCTAAATGAGATGCAGTGGTAACTATGGCGTGGTGACAATACTGCTACTGCTGCTACTTCCTCCTCCACATCCTCTCTCAACAATGGAGATCAGAGATCAGATGACGTTAGTGGGGTGCTGTTTCCAGACAGAGAGGGAGGCAGATATGTTTGAAGGTGGATTACAGCTACAGTACTGTGACGTCAGTGAAACATGGCTGTTTCCTCTTCCCTTTCTCTATTGCGAATAAACCTTGGCAGGAGAAACAGGAGTCTGACTAAGTGACGGCTGCTGTGCCCCCAGGGTTGGGTTGCTTCCCCCAGGGGCATTATTGCTTTGACGTCATCCCAGCCGTGGCTAATGGTACCCTTTCTCCCCTTATTAAGGGTACTGGTCCATAGCCCGCCCGCCCTCCTACTCTATTTGTGTTTAATGAAAAATAGGAAGCCTGGGCTGCAATTGGTAATTTTTCCCCAAATGTACAATGCTCTTCTTCATGCTAACCTTGCTATTAATGTCTCATATAGCCACCAATGACATCTATTAAGCACTAATATTGACATTGAGGCTTCTTGGAACCTGGTATGGGCTGTCCATTAGGTGTTAATACCCATCCTATAAGCCACTTTGCTCCTCCATAGCTTCCTGTCACCAAGGTCCTCGGCACAGTAGCTCCTCCATTATGGCATTCATTAGGCCTGTACACTCACTCCATCCTAACAGGCGTATAGGGCAGCTTTGGAGACGTTGTAATTGGCATACTGATGTTGTCTGGACCAGATCCCATATTCTCAATTCAGAAGTGTTGATAATAACTGGTTGAAGTATTGAAGACAGCTAATGCTTGATCAGGGACAAAGGCAGTGTTTGAGAACTTAGCCTACTGGAAGACAAAGAGCGAGCTGCAGACAGAGGCTATTCCATGGGAGAACAATTTGATCTGAGTATCAGTACTAGAGAATTACATTTGGGATCAGAGGGTGGCCATTGAGCTAAGGGATTGACCTTTCTAAATTGGCATTAGCAGGCCTGGCGATACTCTCTGAAGTGTCAGAAAACTGAGCTTTCCTCTTTGTTCAGTGGGACATAGTGGGGTAGCTTCTCCATGGCTGTGCAGTTAATTGTCTGGGCTACAGTAATAGAGAGCCCATTGTTCCACTTGAAAGGCACTGTGGCCTTTGGGTAGGTGGGCTCAAATGTCAGCATGGGTGCTTTCAGCACCACAACTAACACTGGCGCTGTCATCAAAGGACATAATAAAAAGTCAGGGACGGAGGCTCCAAACATGAGCAGAATCAGACCCTCCTGGCATTTTTCACTCAATGAAAAGTCCTTAAATAGATTTTCTCGTTCTCTCCCCACGGCTTACAACACACCTCCTACAGAGCTCTTTCTCTCCATCTAGCTCTCTCCCTCGTGTTTCTACTCCACCACCTTCTTGGTGTCCTTCCATGCTGCTAGCCCTATCTGCTTGGTTTCTCGCGCCCAGTCAGCCCAGGCAGTGCTCCTTCTCTCATTACTTTGGTTTCACTCAGTGATGGGAGTGAGAAGAGAGACATGGTACTCTGTCCCACACCCCGGGGGCCCAATCCTTCTCTTTATTCACACCTAGGGCCAGCTCAATCAGCCACACACAGGGCGTGGGCACCTGCCTTCCCAGGAACAGACATTGAAGGGCTAGATAGTTGTATTGGTCATTGTCATTAGACTTTGCTATTTAATTTATTTTTAGACCGAAGTTATTCAAATCTTTAGTGCACTAAGGATTTTATTAAGTATATTATACTTTAAGTATATTATACAATCTTCTAATAAACCTAAGATGTCTGAAATAAAACAAAGATGGATACTGAGATGCATATTTTCTTGCAAGCCAAAGGCAGTGACAATTAACCAAATACAATTGTTTAATGCCAGTTGATTCTACTGGAGCTAATTAAATGAAGAAAAATCTAGACATGTTACAGGTGCTTGTTTCAGAATGGCAATATTTTCTTCATTATTCTGTTGTCAGAGCTCCCATCCTACAGTCATTGTTGTAAAGGGCAGACTGTAGCAGAACACAAATTAGAGTTCCATTTCTTATTGCTGGCTGCACTCTTCTTTGGGGACACTGTCAGTTAACTCCACACAAATAATGTGCCCACTCCGCTCCCTCTGTGTGACTGGGCTGTTGTGACAGGCCCGTCTGTAATATACTGAGTAATAATGACCTACAGCCCTAATCCTGCTAGTCCCCACTGTAACAACTGGCAACTGTTGGCTAATCAAAAAAACAATGAAGTGTGGGAGAGCAAACAAAACAAATAGCATTGAGATGCTGGAATGTAATTGAAATGTCCTTTGAGATCTTCTCCAAATGGGTTCTTCTGCTGTAATGAGGAGATGAGGAGGGGATTCCGATCTGTTCTCTCTCTGCTGTGTGAATCCCCCCCGCATCAACATTATTTGACCGATCAGCTAGTCCAAAACACTCTAACACAGGCGGCAGGTATGAAATTAACAGACCGGAGAAAGTGGTTGTGGTTCCTTTTCTTTTGCATTGTCCCTAAACGTGTTTTCTTTTGCCCGACAAAATAAGTCCAGTACAAGGTAGGGTCCAAAGCTGAAACAGCATAAAAAAAAAGCAAAGAAACATACACTTAGTAGCTGACCAAAAGGCCGTGGTCAAAAAGGGAACACAAAACAACAAACGGCTTCCCTTGTCTTTAGACTATCGTCTACACATCATATTTACAGGCAGAACGCTTCCCTCTATCTATAACCTGCCTTGTTTAACATCGAGTCACGGTGCATCAGATGAAGAAGTGTTCTCTGAGGTAGGAAAGTCCAAGGTCCTCACAGATCCCTGTGTCTACACCCAATCCCCCAGAGCTTTTTTCCTGGCACACCTATATAGAGGGAGACACCAAGCCAATTAGTGGGCCCAGGTGTGTACTAATTGGCTTTACACTGAGGAGGGTGCTGTCGTGCCATCTTCCTCCGGCTGGTCACAAACCCTCACAATTATTGCTATCAATAATTGCAATCAGTCATATATAAATGCCTGTACTTGAAGTCATATAAACATTGTTTCAGAATGAACATTTGAATCTTATTATAATGTGTCAAATGTTAGACGATTAACTTGTGCCTCAAGAAGAATTCCTCATATATATTCAAGGTATGGAGAGAAATTAAGATGCCATGAATGTACTATGCAGTACTGGTCCTGTGTAAGAAGTAGAGAAATTAGATACCTTTTAGGTTGAGAGTTAGGGTGAAAATATGCATGAATGTGTTTCTGTACAAAGTAGCTTAACAAATGAAGGTGTGAGGGAGGAACCTAATGGTATGAGTGGGTGAGCAGGGTATGGTGTCGAAAATTTGACCTGTCACATACACTATTACATTTCCGATCAAAACAGGGGAAAATAAAATGGTCTCCTGTAACAAACTGTGCGGGGAGGCAGATAACATTGTAACATTATCAAAATAATGAGTTATTAGCAGTTGTGTATGTAAGAAACATCCAGAAGAAAGATAAACTATAGCCTTGTGTTTAAAAGCACTCCTAGCTCTTGTTTGTCGGTAATGTTCCCCACCCACAGTCTGCAGATAAATCATTGTTTGCGGAGAGAGTGAGATTGGTCTTTATGAAATAAGAGAGAAGCAAACAGATTCTGATTCTCCAGAGGCTAATTCTCCAGAGACACCTCAGACTGGCAGCCGTGCAGCCAACACCTAGCTGTTTGAACCTCAGCATTTGTTTACTAAGCCACCACTGTTCTCCTCAAATTCAGCACAATCTGCAAACACAGATGCTGGCTTTGCCCAATGCAAGTAATGGAAAATGTCCCCAAAATAATCTGTATTTCTTTGACCTTTGAAAGGTATTAAACATAGCAACACCTCTTAGAAACCAACATACAGGTAGGCAAAGAAAGCTGAATGTACTGTGCATAATGTACTGTTATTTCATATACAATGCTATCGGTTCCTAACAGAACAGATGTTCACAATACCACCTAACTTATATAAAGTATGGCCATCTACTTCAAGACAAGGTAAGGAGGACATTAAACCAATTGGAATGCAGGCATTGTATCAGCATCCACCTCCTTTCCCTAGCATTGTATCTAGTCAGTGTAGTGCTTTATTTCTTATATCATCATCCTAAACTCGCAATTGCCTCAGATAGACGGCTATACTGTATGAAGGTAATTGTGACATACCAACATGATCGTCATCACCACCCGACCCCTCCACCTCAAACAAAGCGGATAAACAAACCAAAACCATCCCTGTCTGTTGCTATGTGTATGATATGTTTAGGGGTGGTTAATGCATCCCGAGGTTTCCATTGGGTAGATGAGTGATGACTGCAATCAGACTGGCTGTGGTGGCTAATCATGACGGATTCTCCTCTGGGGTGTGCACAGCGAACATTACTCAGCTCACTGTTTAGGCCAACCAGACAACGGTAAATTCCCTTTTCCTAAAAGAGTGACATATTACAGTTTTCAGATGACGAAAAAGGGACAAAAGCCGCCCAATCTTGTGGCAGAGGGATAAAATGACAGCGGATTAGAGAAAAGCATCTTATTCTCCTGACGGCAGTCAGCTCACACAGTTACAATTATTTCACTCATGCTACATTTTTTCACAAGCTCTCTCTATCTGCTTTCGAGCTACTTTCGTCTACCTGCAATTTTAGCTTCCAAAAATAGTATTCTCTGACCTTTATTTTTTATTGACTCTGCCCTAGCATAGCCTTTTGCTCTTTGTTTTCCTGCTTCATCCCCTTCAAAGATGAAATGCCACTTTTGCTGTCAAGGTTAAAAACAAATTTATTTGTTTTTTTTTTCAGAAACCAATTTCTCCAGGGGCATTGTGTTTATTTTTCTAGCGCAAAGCTCATCCACAATACTTTTTTTTCTGAAATTCTAATGTTAATCCTCAGACAAAAATAAAAAGTGATTGAAGGGTATGCTCCAGGACAATAAAAATATATTTAGAAAAAACATATCCATTGATTTTAGGGGCCGCTCACGTATTGAATGAACAAATCCAAGAAGTAGCATTTGGAGCTTCTGTTTATCATGCAGGCCTATTATCGGCTTTCAGCTGCACTGATGACTGTTGTCTTAAAGACAGGGGTCTTTAAAAAGGTCACATGGTGAAGAGTTCAAAAGATTGTTTTAATCACAAACAAATCAAATCAAAGTTTATTGGTCCCGTACATAGATTTGTATATTTTATTACAGGTGCAGTGAAATGCTTGTGTTTATAGTTCCAACAGTGGAGTAATGCCTAACAATACACACACAATCCAAAAGTAAAAAGAAAGAAATTAAGAAATATCAGAACGAGCGATGTCTGAGTCCAGAATATACACAGAGTACAAAACATTAGAACACCTGCTCTTTCCATGACATAGACTGACCAGGTGAATCAATGTGAAAGCTATGATCCCTTATTGGTGTCACCTGTTAAATCCACAATCTGTGTAGGGAGGAGACAGGTTAAAGAAGGATTTTTAAGCATTGAAGACATGGTTTGTGTATGTGTGCCATTCAGAGGGTGAATGGGCAAGACAAAAAATGTTAGTGCCTTTGAACGGGATATGGTAGTAGGTGCCAGGCACACCGGTTTGAGTTGGTAAAGAACTGCTCAACAGTTTCCCATGTGTATCAAGAATGAGACATCCAGCCAACTTGACAATTGTAGGAATCATTGGATTATTTGCATTTGTATTTATTAGGGATACATACCCATTACTCTTCCTGGGGTCCAAACTTATTAAAGCACTTAAAACAGTACATTATTTAACATTAGACACCACTACATATCTACAACAAAAAATGTATAATTCCACCATACAACAATATTACAATGCACGTGTGTGTAGAGTGCGTGTACTAGCGTGTGTGCGTATTCGTGTGTCTTTTCACAGTCCCCGCTGTTCCATAAGGTGTATTTTTTATCAGTTTTTTAGATCTGATTCTACTGCTTGCATCAATTACCGGATGTGGAATAGAGTTCCATCTAGTCATGGTTCCACGTAGTACTGTGCGCCTCCCATGGTCTGTTCTGGAATTGCCGATTGTGGAGAGACCTCTGGTGGCCTGTTGTGTGGGGTATGCATGGGTGTCCAAGCTGTGTACTAGTAGTATAAATAGACAGTTCAGTTCATTCAGCTTGTCAACACTTCTTACAAAAACAAGTAGTGATGAAGTCATTCTCTCCTCCACTTTGAGCCATGAAAGATTGACATGCATATTATTAATGTTAGCTCTCCGTATACATTTAAGGGACAGCCGTGCTGTCCTGTTCTGAGCCAATTAAAATGTTCCTAAGTCCCTCTTTGTGGCAGCTGACCACACGACTGAACAGTAGTCCCGGTGCGACAAAACTATAGCCTGTAGGACATAGTGTTGTTAAGAAGGCAAAGCAGTGCTTTTTTATGGATAGACTTCTCCCCATTTTAGCTACTGTTGTGTCAACATGTTTTGACCATGACAGTTTACAATCCAGGGTTACTCCAAGCAGTTTAGTCACCTCAACTTGGAAAATTTCCACAGCCAATCCAATCAAAATGTCACATGCACAACAGGTGTAGACCTTACCGTGAAATGCTTACTTATAAGCCCTTAACTTCTAAGTGATCCCTTTGCGCGATTTGACAACACCCAGTGAAATAGCACCGCGCCAAATTCAAAAACAGAAATACTCATAATAATAATTAATAAATCACACAAGTGTTATACACTGGTTTAAAGATGAACTTCCTGTTAATCCAGCCACAGTGTCATATTTCTAAAAGGCTTTACGGCGAAAGCAAACCATGCTATTATCTGAGGACATCACCCCATCAAACATACACATGAAAATCATAATTCAACCTGCCAGGCACAACACAAAAGTCAGAAATAACATAATTCATGCCTTACCTTTGAAGATCTTCTTCTGTTGGCACTCAAATGTCCATTAAACATCACAAATGGTCCTTTTGTTCGATTAATTCTGTCGTTATATCCCCAAAATGTCAATTTATTTAGCGCGTTTGATTCTGAAAATACACCTTTTCCAACTCGCGCAACATGACTACAAAATATCTAATAAGTTACCTGTAAACTTGATCCAGACATTTCAAACAACTTTCCTAATCCAACTTTAGGTATTTTTAAATGTAAATAATCGATAAAATTTAAGACGGAATAAACTGTGTTCAATAGCGGATAAAAACAAAGTGGAGCGAGCTTTCACACTCCCCAACCACAACTGTACACTTCACTCGACCCTTGTTCTGAACAGCACTACTTCTGCATTTCTCAAAGGAAAAACAGCAACCAATTTCTAAAGACATCCAGTGGAAGCGATAGGAACTGCAAGCAAGTGCCTTAGAAATCTAGATCCCCATAGAAAACCGATTGAAAAGAAAGTGACCTCAAAAAAAAAAAATGCTGGATGGTTTGTCCTCTGGGTTTCGCCTGCCAAATAGGTTATGTTATACTCACAGACATAAATGTAACAGTTTTAGAAACTTTAGAGTGTTTTCTATCAAGATCTACCAATTATATGCATATCCTAGCTTCTGGGCCTGAGTAGCGGGCAGTTTACTTTGGGCACACTTTTCATCTGGACGTGAAAATAGTGCCCCCTAGCCTTAAGAAGTTTTAACCAACAATGCAGTTCAAGAAAGAGTTAAGATAATATTTAATAAATAAACTGAAAATGTAATGTAATGTAAATAGTCCAGGTGGCCATTTGATTAATTGTTCAGAAGTCTTATGGCTTGGGGGTAAAAGCTGTTAAGAAGCCTTTTGGTCCAAGACTTGGCGCTCCGGTACCGCTTCCCATGCGGAAGCAGAGAGTACAGTCAATGACTTGGGTGACTGGAGTCTTTGAAAGAAAGTTGGGCCTGTCACGATTGTCGTATGAGTGAGACCAAGGCGCAGCGTGGTATAAGTCCATTCTCTTTTAATGAATGAACACTTAACAAAAACAACAAAAACAACGGACGAAACGTGAAGCTATACAAATAGTGCAGACAGGCAACTACACATAGACAATATCCCACAAACACAAAAGGGAAATGGCTGCCTAAATATGATCCCCAATCAGAGACAACGATAAACAGCTGCCTCTGATTGGGAACCATATCAGGCCACCATAGACATACAAATACACCTAGATAACCCACCCAAGTCACCATCACGCCCCAACTAACACAGAGAAAAAACAGCTTACTATGTTCAGGGCGTGACAAGGCCTTCTTCTGACACCGCCTAGTATATAAACTCAGCAAAAAAGGAAACGTCCCTTTTTCAGGACCCTGTCTTTCAAAGATTATTCGTAAAAATCCAAATAACTTCATAGCTCTTCATTGTAAAGGGTTTAAACACTGTTTCCCATGCTTGTTCAATGAACCATAAACAATTAATGAACATGCACCTGTGGAACGGTCGTTAAGACACTACCAACTTACGGACGGTAGGCAATTAAGGTCACAGTTATAAAAACTTAGGACCCGAAAGAGGCCTTTCTACTGACTCTGAAAAACACCAAAATAAAGATGCCCAGGGTCCCTTGAACGTGCCTCAGGCATGCTGCAAGGAGGCATGAGGACTGCAGATGTGGCCAGGGCAATACATTGCAATGTCCGTACTGTGAGACACCTAAGACAGCGCTACAGGGAGACAGGATGGAGAGCTGATCGTCCTCGCAGTGGCAGACCATGTGTAACAACACCTGCACAGGATCGGTACATCCGAACATCACACCTGCAGGAAGAGTAGAGGATGGCAACAACAAATGCCCGAGTTACACCAGGAACGCACAATCCCTCCATCAGTGCTCAGACTGTCCGCAATAGGCTGAGAGAGGCTGGACTGAGGGATTGTAGGCCTTTTGTAAGGCAGGTCCTCACCAGACATCATCGGCAACAACGTCGCACAAACCCACCGTCGCTGGACCGGACAGGACTGGCAAAAAGTGCTCTTCACTGACGAGTCACGGTTTTGTCTCACCGGGGGTGATGGTCGGATTCACATTTATCGTCAACAGAATGAGCGTTACACCGAGGCCTGTATTCTGGAGCGGGATCGATTTGTTTACTGTGAACACAGTCATGGGAAGCACAAAATATCACAAATCACCCAGAAAAACAGTTACATTCCTCCACAGATAAGTCCCCAATAAATACTTTAAATTATAACAACGACACCATAACATCAAGATTAAATGTATTTTGAAATTTGATCTAGCAATACAATGCATTAAAACGAAAAGAAAATATTTTAAAAAGGGATGAATATACAGTCGTGGTCAAAAGTTGAGAATGACGCAAATATTAATTTTCACAAAGTCTGCTGCCTCAGTTTGTATGTGGGCAATTTGCATATACTCCAGAATGTTATGGAGAGTGATCAGATGAATTGCAAAGTCCTTCTTTGCCATGCAAATGAACTGAATCCCCCAAAAACATTTCCACTGCAATTCAGCCCTGCCACAAAAGGACCAGCTGACATCATGTCAGTGATTCTCTCGTTAACACAGGTGTGTGTGTTGACGAGGATAAGGCTGGAGATCACTCTGTCATGCTGATTGAGTTCGAATAACAGACTGGAAGCTTCAAAAGGAGGGTGGTGCTTGGAATCATTGTTCTTCCTCTGTCAAGCATGGTTACCTGCAAGGAAACACGTGTCGTCATCATTGCTTTGCACAAAAAGGGCTTCACAGGCAAGGATATTGCTGCCAGTAAGATTGCACCTAAATTAACCACTTATCGGATCATCAAGAACTTCAAGAAGAGCGGTTCAATTGTTGTGAAGGCGGCTTCAGGGCACCCAAGAAAGTCCAGCAAGTGCCAGGACCATCTCCTAAAGTTGATTCAGCTGCGGGATCGGGGCACCACCAGTACAGAGCTTGAGTGCATCTGCACGCAAAGTGAGGCGAAGACTTTTGGAGGATGGCCTGGTGTCAAGAAGGGCAGCAAAGAAGCCACTTCTCTCCAGGAAAAACATCAGGGACAGACTAATATTCTGCAAAAGGTACAGGGATTGGACTGCTGAGGACTGGGGTATTTGTGTCATTCTCAAAACTTTTGGCCACGACTGTAGAGATATATGGGTCTGTAGCGAAGTCTAGCCAACATTTTGATACAGGATGTAATGATGTGTATCAAAACTGTCAACCGGTAACAACGAAGGGCACTATAATAGATGGCATCCATAGTTTAAAGAGTAATAGCAGCTGCACTTTGATAAATAATATCACCATAATCAAGAACAGATAGAAAGGTTGACTAAATCATCTGCTTCCTACTGAGAAAGGCACAATCTGTTTCTGTAGAAAAAGCCAACTTTAAATTGTAGCTTCTTTACCAGTTCATAAATTTTTTAAACATGAAATCCATAATATTCCAAATGCCTAAGTATTTATATATGGGAACATGTTTGATTGGCAAACAATCTAATGGTGTAATATGTAGTTCATCTGAAACATCTGAAGAGTTCAAAACATATATTTTGTTTTGCCTGTATTAAGCACAAGTTTTAAATCAGCAAGGGATTCCTGCTTAGCTACAATATCAGACTTTAGTTTTGACAGCCAGATCAGTAGTCTAGGCGGTAGTATACAGATAGTTTTTAACTTTTTGGCTTACATGTTTTGCATGTTATTTTGGCATTAATAAGTGTCACATATCAGTTTGTTCGCAATGTAAAAAATAAAAAGAATTGAGTTAATAAAGCTGCATACAAACATGCTCTCTTTTTTGCTTTCTTGAGTAAGGCAGCTCCAAAATGCAGCTGTTTCAGCCTAGCTCAGGGCTTTCTATGGTGGTGGGGTAGCGAGCGGAAAATATGGAGCGTAGGAGTTGGTAATGTTCTCTATTTATAGTGCAATTAATGTATTGTTTAGTGTTGTGTAGTGGCTTTGCTGGCATGCATCCCACTTTATTGCATTTTTTTGCCCCACCAAGATTTACAGGAAAAATCCCCACTCCTCCATCCCAATATTCTTGTGAATGGGATTAGAAGTTATTTCAAAGAGATAGCCCGCTGAAATAAAATGGTGATTGAATGCAGCAATGATGCAATTTTTTTCCGTAATGAGGCCAGTGTCTGAATTACTTTGTTGTGACAGTGAGGAGGAAGTAGAAACCGTCAGGGATTTTACAGTTTTCCAGAATTTAGCTGGGTTCCCATTACAATCAGAAAGAGTGGTTACACAATAATCAGATTTAGCCTTTCTGATTTGTCTTACACAATGATTCCTCAGTTGCTTAAAAGCTTGCCAGTCCGGGCCTAAGTCTGTGTTTCTGGCCTTGACCCAAGCATCATCTCTTTTTATGAATGACTTCAATCTACCTTTAACCCTTAGTTTTTTGAAGGGAGCATGATAATCCACAATAGTATAGAAGACATATGCAAAAAGGCTGAACGCTAAATCAGGTTCAGGGATAGCTGAAATACAACCAAGGTCACTAAAATAAAGATCATGTAAAAAAGCCTACGTTTTTAAAGTTCCTCTTTGTAATGACATCCGGCTCAGAGTTTTGTATTCTCAGATCTCTAACACAAACAACTGGGCAATGGTCACTAATGTCTTGGGCGAAGACACCTGTAGAAACTAAGATCGTTCACTTAAGATCAATCAGAGTTGACCTTGAAGGATGTTTAGGGTTGGACCCTGTAGGTTTAGTCAACAACTAGCTTAGGTTTGGAACACTACACATATCTTTTAGATTGTCTGAAGCTTGCATTTCTCAATCATAATTTGCTTCACCTAGGATAATAAGTTCTGACATAATAAAAGTAGACAACAAATGAGTTAACTCCTCGAGTGCACAAAGGTTAGCCGAGGGAGGACGGTATAGACCCCTATAACAGTTATGGATACATTTTTCCCCAGACAAAGGCTTAAAGATTGTAGCAAAACAATTTGGCCAAGGGAAATGGATTTCAGTAAAGATACTTTTTTTATAAGAACAGCCACTCCACCACCTCTACCCTGTCTGTCAGCTCTGAACACATAACTTTCAATATTAATATCGGAGTCCCGAATGTCGCCAGGGATCCAACTGTCCGGATTCATCTACATAGCCCAGATCTTGATGTAATCCAGTTAAGGAAGTAAGTTCCTAATGTTCAGATGCATCAACCCAAGTCTTTTACAATTTGTGACATCACATGGAGTCTCCAACTCAAACAAGTTACGTTCAATAAGAGGTTGCAGGCCCTGTCTGATGGTTGATATTGATATACTGTACAGTTGAAGTCGGAAGTTTACATACACCTTAGTTGAAAATACATTTAAACTCAGTTTTTCACAATTCCTGACATTTGATCCTAGTAAAAATTCCCTGTCTTAGGTCAGTTAGGATCACCACTTTATTTTAAGAATGTGAAATGTCAGAATATTAGTAGAGAGAATGATTTATTTCAGCTTTTATTTCTTTCATCACATTCCCAGTGGGTCAGAAGTTTACATACACTCAATTAGTATTTTGTAGCATTGCGATTAAATTGTTTAATTTGGGTCAAATATTTCGGGTAGCCTTCCACAAGCTTCCCACAATAAGTTGGGTGAATATTGGCCCATTCCTCCTGACAGAGCTGGTGTAACTGTAGGCCTCCTTGCTCGCACACGCTCTTTCAGTTCTGCCCACAAACGTTCTATAGGATTGAGGTCAGGGCTTTGTGATGGCAAATCCAATACCTTGAATTTGTTGTCCTTAAGCCATTTTGTCACAACTTTGGAAGTATGCTTGAGGTCATTGTCCATTTGGAAGATCCATTTGCGACCAAGCCTTTACCTCCTGACTGATGCCTTGAGATGTTGCTTCAATATAGCCACATCATTTTCCTGCCTCATGATGCCATCTATTTTGTGAAGTGCATCAGTCCCTCCTGCAGCAAAGCATCCCCACATCATGATGCTGCCACCCCCGTGCTTCACGGTTGGGATGGTGTTCTTTGGCTTGCAAGCCTCCCCCTTTTTCCTCCAAACATAATGATGGTCAATATGGCCAAACAGTTCTATTTTTGTTTCATCAGACCAGAGGACAATTCTACAAAAAAGTACAATCTTTGTCCCCATGTGCAGTTGCAAACCGTAGTATGGCTTTTTTTATGGTGGTTTTGGAGTAGTGGCTTCTTCCTTGCTGAGCAGCCTTTCAGGTTATGTTGATATAGGACTCGTTTCACTGTGGATATAGATACTTTTGTACCGGTTTCCTCTAGCATCTTCACAAGGTCCTTTGCTGTTGTTCTGGGATTGATTTGTACTTTTCGCACCAAAGTACATTCATCTCTAGGAGACAGAACGAGTCTCCTTCCTGAGCGGTATGATGGCTGCGTGGTCTCATGGTGTTTACACTTGCGTACTATTGTTTGTACAGATGAACTTGGTATCTTCAGGCGTTTTAAAATTGCTCCCAAGGATGAACCAGTGATCGTCCTTTTTTCTGAGGTCTTGGCTGATTTCATTTGATTTCCCCATGATGTCAAGCAAAGAGAACCTGAGTTTGAAGGTAGGCCTTGAAATACATCCACAGGCACACCTCCAATTGACTCAAACGATGTCAATTAGCCCATCAGAAGCTTCTAAAGGCATTTTCTGGAATTTTCCAAGCTGTTTAAAGGCACAGTCAACTTAGTGTATGTAAACGTCTGACCCACTGGAATTGTGATACAGTGAATTATAAGTGAAATAATCTGTCTGTAAACAATTGTTGGAAAAATGACTTGTGTCATGCACAAAGTAGATGTTCTAACCGACTTGCCAAAACTATAGTTTGTTAACAATACATTTGTGGAGTGGTTGAAAAACGAGTTTTAATGACTACAACCTAAGTGTATGTAAACTTCCAACTCCAACTGTAGATGACATGGCAATAAGATTGCATAAAACTGAACCATTTGGTCTATCCCTATTAGTAAGAGGAAGGAGTATGAATTCAAACTACTTTTCCAAGGTTAGAACCATAGGGCCTGATGTCACAGCCAATGTCAATATGGGGAACTGAGTATCCAACAATGGAATGTTATAAACTGACTTTCATGGGCTTTGGTTGCTATCATGCATCAGCTCAAGCCCTCTACGTGATTTTAAAACCGAGGGGGTATTCAAGTTTATGGAATTCACATTTGAAATAAAAGCACAGGCGGAGATATAGCCCGGCAGGATTTCTTCAGCCTCCTGAGGTTGAAGAGGTGCTGTTGCGCCTTCTTCACCACACTGTCTGTGTGAAGGGACCATTTCAGGTCGACACACCTGACTCCTATCTAGAGTCTTTGATGAGATATATGGTTAGAATTTAAATCTCGTAAACTAAGCACTGCTACAGATCCTCAGTAGGTGTGTTATGTGGGAGTGATGGAGACTCCAGAAAAGTAATCTTACATAAGCAAGAACAGTTAGTGACAGTGTTACAGATACGTTCTGAAAGTTCGCTTTGATACTTCACTTCAGAGTGAGCTTAAAGGCTAATGCAACCGAATGCAACTTGGTTTCTTGGGTTTCAATCAATTGTTCCTTGATAGTTAATTATTTTACATTCAGCAGCCCTACACCTCTGAGGTAAGAACCTAGGTGGAAGAGGCTGTCTGAACTAATGCATTCAGTTGGGTGACCCTTTGGTTCAGGAAAGGAAAAGTCGAGAGAGGGGTTTAGTTTTCAAATGATTAACTTTGCAGCTATACATCTGTCTGTTATACAGTATGTTATCATACCCCCCTTAAATATTTTATTAGACCTCTGCTACCCCCAGCATTTATTAATTGCATTACCGCTATGGCCCAGTGAGTTAATTTCAATGAGGTGAAGGCCTAGGGAGTTCACTGATGGAAGTCTAAAGGCCACGGGAGAAGGGGATATATTGGGCTCCCAAGTGGCGCAGCGGTCTAAGGCATTGCATCTCAGTGCTAGAGGACACACTACAGACCATGGTTCGATTCCGGGCTGTATCAGAACCAGATGTGATAGGGTGTCCCATAGGGCGGAGCACAATTTGCCCAGCATTATGTGGTTTAGGGGAGGGATTGACCTGAGTAGCCCGTCATTGTACAATTAGAATTTGTTTTTAACTGAATAAATATATTGCCATCGTTAGCAACAATACACATACCCTAACAAGCAACCCCATCAGTTCAGGGGTTACCATGAATTTAACAGTCGCTTATAGCTCAATGCAAATACAATTCTGAATTTCATCTTACAGAACACATGCAATACAGTATCAAAGAAAGTACTGTGTAATGACACAGTTCAATAATTAAAATGTACAGTATTATACTCTGAAAAAGTAAATGCTACTGTAATCAGAATGAATGAAATTCATTGAGGGGAAGGGTTTGTATTCCACAGTAATTACTAAGGATTGGTGCAATCAGGTTGGCTGCTAGTTACAAACATTACAGCGTGGCTATTTGGTATTTTATATCACTTTCACTTCTAGAGGCCTTAAGAAAAGTTTCCAAACTGGCAGCAACTACAGGGCAAAACAGACCAAAAGAACATGTCAAAATAAGGTTATGCTTGAGTAAAAGTAAATATACAGTACCTTTATTACTCAAGTAAAAGTGAAAGTTACCCAGTAAAATACTACTTGAGTAAAAGTCAAATTATCTGGATTTAAATGTACTTAAGTAAAGAAAGTCACATTCACATTGAATACTCATTTAATTTCAGGTAAGACTTGACTTAGATTTCAAAAGTTGCTTAAATTAATATATCTTTGTAACGGTTTTCTTCCAGGGGTGAAGGAGAGGACCAAAGTGCAGCGCGGCTAGTGTTAAACATGTTTAATAAAGAACAAGTGAAACACTACAAACAACAATACAAAATAACAAATGTGCAAAAACCGACACAGACCTATCTGGTGCAGACAATCACAGAGACAGGAAACAAACACCTACAAAATCCCAACACAAAACAAGCCTCCTATATATGATTCTCAATCAGGGACAACGATTACCATCTGCCTCTGATTGAGAACCATATTAGGCTGGACATAGAAACAGACAAACTAGACACACAACATAGAATTCCCACCCAGCTCACGTTCTGACCAACTAAACACATACAAAAAAACAGAAAACAGGTCAGGAACGTGACAATCTTGCCCAACTTTTCTATAGTCACACATTTTTTTCAACAAATTTCAGCATTTATTTTCAAATATTTCCTCAAATACGTTATGCATATAATCATTCAAACTATTAAAAGGACAATAGGTGAAACTACCGTGAGCTGAAAAAATAATTTAAGATTATTTTCATAAAAAATATAGGGTAACATGGTTGAAATTAGAATAACGGGATTGCGCAACGTAACAGGGTTAAATGGATTACATGACTTTTGATTGTAGATCATGACATAAATGTGACAAATAAATACCCAGGACCACAGGAATGTTGTTTAATAATATTTTATATATATGTTTTCGAAGAAGGAAACAGGATGAGTAGGAATGATAAAAAATAAACATGTCAACAAGACCACAAACTGGATCTGATCAAATATTCAATGGACAAACATAAAAAAATATATACACTGCTCAAAAAAATAAAGGGAACACTTAAACAACACAATGTAACTCCAAGTCAATCACACTTCTGTGAAATCAAACTGTCCACTTAGGAAGCAACACTGATTGACAATAAATGTCACATGCTGTTGTGCAAATGGAATAGACAAAAGGTGGAAATTATAGGCAATTAGTAAGACACCCCCCAAAACAGGACTGATTCTGCAGGTGGTGACCACAGACCACTTCTCAGTTCCTATGCTTCCTGGCTGATGTTTTGGTCACTTTTGAATGCTGGCAGTGCTCTCACTCTAGTGGTAGCATGAGACGGAGTCTACAACCCACACAAGTGGCTCAGGTAGTGCAGTTCATCCAGGATGGCACATCAATGCGAACTGTGGCAAAAAGGTTTGCTGTGTCTGTCAGCGTAGTGTCCAGAGCATGCAGGCGCTACCAGGAGACAGGCCAGTACATCAGGAAACGTGGAGGAGGCCGTAGGAGGGCAACAACCCAGCAGCAGGACCGCTACCTCCGCCTTAGTGCAAGGAGGTGCACTGCCAGCGCCCTGCAAAATGACCTCCAGCAGGCCACAAATGTGCATGTGTCTGCTCAAACGGTCAGAAACAGACTCCATGAGGGTGGTATGAGGGCCCGACGTCCACAGGTGGGGGTTGTGCTTACAGCCCAACACCGTGCAGGACGTTTGGCATTTGCCAGAGAACACCAAGATTGGCAAATTCGCCACTGGCGCCCTGTGCTCTTCACAAATGAAAGCAGGTTCACACTGAGCACATGAGCACGTGACAGACTTGACAGAGTCTGGAGACGCCGTGGAGAACGTTCTGCTGCCTGCAACATCCTCCAGCATGACCGGTTAGGCGATGGGTCAGTCATGGTGTGGGGTGGCATTTCTTTGTGGGGCCGCACAGCCCTCCATGTGCTCGCCAGAGGTAGCCTGACTGCCATTAGGTACCGAGATGAGATCCTCAGACCCCTTGTGAGACCATATGCTGACACATGCACATTTGTGGCCTGCTGGAGGTCATTTTGCAGGGCTCTGGCAGTGCACCTCCTTGCACTAAGGCGGAGGTAGCGGTCCTGCTGCTGGGTTGTTGCCCTCCTACGGCCTCCTCCACGTCTCCTGATGTACTGGCCTGTCTCCTGGTAGCGCCTGCATGCTCTGGACACTACGCTGACAGACACAGCAAACCTTTTTGCCACAGTTCACATTGATGTGCCATCCTGGATGAACTGCACTACCTGAGCCACTTGTGTGGGTTGTAGACTCCGTCTCATGCTACCACTAGAGTGAGAGCACCGCCAGCATTCAAAAGTGACCAAAACATCAGCCAGGAAGCATAGGAACTGAGAAGTGGTCTGTGGTCACCACCTGCAGAATCACTCCTGTTTTGGGGGGTGTCTTGCTAATTGCCTATAATTTCCACCTTTTGTCTATTCCATTTGCACAACAGCATGTGAAATTTATTGTCAATCAGTGTTGCTTCCTAAGTGGACAGTTTGATTTCACAGAAGTGTGATTGACTTGGAGTTACATTGTGTTGTTTAAGTGTTCCCTTTATTTTTTTGAGCAGTGTATATTACAGTAGACCAACAACCTGCCATTAAAATGAATGAGCATATCAAAAATAGTCATGAACTGATCAATATTTTAGAAAGTTGATGTTATAATGTTCAGATTTTATTTTAGTGGCTGGACAGAGTATCCCATACCTCACTTGCGATGGCCATGTGGCGTGAGGTAACGTTCTCTGGGGCAGGAATGAGGGTCAGCACATCCTCAAAGGGATACCAAAAGGAGATCGTCCCTCAACAGCCAGAAAAAAACGGTTTCCACCCACTCTATGCATACATTTCACCTGGCAGTGGGTCTTATTCACCTCTTGGATGCTCCCTGGGTAGATGGTGTGGTCGTACACCAAGGCACACCATTTCCCCACCACCTCTGGACTGTGCCACTGCACTTCTTCTGTTGTGCTGTATCGAGGTCGACCGATTATGATTTTTCAACGCAGATACCGATACTGATTATTGGAGGACCAAAAAAAGCCGATACCGATTAATCGGCCGATTTTTATATATATATATATTTGTAATAATGACAATTGCAACAATACTGAATGAACAATGAACACTTTTATTTTAACTTAATATAATAAATAAATAACATCTTTTTAGTTTCAAATAAATAATGAAACATGTTCAATTTGGTTGAAATAATGCAAAAACACAGTGTTTGAGAAGAAAGTAAAGCTACAATATGTGCCATGTAAAAAAGCTAACGTTTAAGTTCCTTGCTCAGAACATGAGAACATAAGAAAGCTGGTGGTTCAATATTCCCAGTTCTTCAATATTCCCAGTTAAGAAGTTTTAGGTTGTAGTTATTATAGGAAGTATGACGCGTCAACTATTTCTCTCTATACCATTTGCATTTCATATGCCTTTGACTATTGGATGTTCTTATAGGCACTTTAGTATTGCCAACCTAATTTCGAAAGTCCTAAACAGCGCTGTGCTTCAAGCATTGCTAAGAGCTGCTGGCAAACACAGTAAAGTGCTGTTTGAATGAATGCTTACGAGCCTGCTGCTGCCTACCACCGCTCAGTCAGACTGCTATCAAATATCAAATATAGACTTAATGATAATAAACACACAGAAATATGAGCCTTTGGTCATTAATATGGTCAAATCCGGAAGCTATCATTTCCAAAACAAAATATGTATTATTTCAGTGAAATACAGAACTGTTCCGTATTGTATCGAACGGGTGGCAACCAGGGGGCCCAAACGGTTGCATATACGCTGACTCTGCTTGCACTGAACGCAAGAGAAGTGACACAATTTCCCTAGTTAATATTGCCTGCAAACATGAATTTATTTTAACTAAATATGCAGGTTTAAAAAATAATATACTTCTGTGTATTGATTTTAAGAACGGCATTGATATTTATGGTCAGGTACGATTGTGCTTTTTTCGCAAATGCACTTTTGTTAAATCATCACCCTTTGGTGAAGTTGAAGTAGGCTGTGATTCGATGATAAATTAACAGGCACCGCGTTGATTATATGCAACGCAGGACAGGCTAGTTAAGCTAGTAATATCATCAACCATGTGTAGTTAACTAGTGATTATGTGAAGATTGTTTTTTATAAGATAAGTTTAATGCTAGCTAGCAACTTACCTTGGCTCCTTGCAGCCACAAGTACCTTTTGACGCTGCACTCGCGTAACAGGTGGTCAGCCTGCCACGCAGTTTCCTTGTGGATTGCAATGTAATAGGCCAAAATTGGTGTCCAAAAAGGCAGATTACCGATTGTTATGAAAACTTGAAATCGGTGCTATTTATTCGTCCATGCCGAGTAATCGGTTGACCTCTAGTGCTGTGTATGGGGTCTTCTGTGTGGTCATCTGTGGGATTAAAGCTGAAGCAGTCACACTTCAGATTCCCTGTTGCAGAACACATGCAGCTGACGTCGCGGTAAAGATTTTTCCTCATTGTGGACGGTACGGCTGGAAGGTCAGCTGGCATTTCTTTCACTGGATCCTCCACAGCTTGCTCCTTATTGTAAAACAATTTTACCTTCGATTGTCCCTCACTCAGAGCTTGGTACAGGGACAATGCCGTGGGGATATCAACTCCTTGGCTGACAAGCCTGTCGGCCCTCCTCTTCAATGTGCCACCAACACCATCTGGGGCACCTTTGCCATGACTGGCTTCAAAGTAGTTCCAGGTTCCTCTTGTAAACCCCTTCTTGAAAATTTCAGTACAAAAGATGTAAAAATACCCACGCTGCTTGTACTGTATGCAGGGACTGTCACTAAGAAACTGGATGGTTGTCACATCTGGGCATCTCTCTCGGATTTCCCTCAGGATGGGCTCCTGGTGTTGTCATATGGCAGGTGGTCCCAGTCTGGGTGCCGATACAGTGCAGAAGGAGGTAGGGACAGATGCACCCCCCACATAGTAAACCCCATTGTGCAAAGTGGCCTGTTTTGTGATGCACCAAAATGGACAGCTTGTACTTGAATGCTGTAGTTCTCAGAGAAGTCAATATGGACTGCACATTCATTTGCAGGGAGGTCCAGCTTCAGGGCCCATGAGAAAGCATATTGCTGTCTGATGTCGCCGTTTCTACGTCTTTCCTCCACTTCGCTTTCTCTTTTTCTAAGTACTGCTGTCTCCTCTGTTCAACAGCATCACGCCTGGCATGGTAGTGCCTCTGCTTTTCAGCAGAGATCAATGGTGTGCCAGAACTCTGTTGAATGACGTGGCAAATTGCGGTTTTAGTGTTCATTTTACTATAGATAATAGATTGTCCCTTCTGAGTGAACTGAAGGAGATACAACCCTGTTACTGTAGTGCAACACGGTTACTTGAATTATAGTAACAGGGTTTCAAGTAACAAGGTTGTAAATCAATGCTAATGTTAGCTTTTTCTCAGGAATAGATGCTAGCTGTGGAATGTAGCATTACTGTCAAGGTCAACTAACAAAGTTAGTTATACAAATAAAAACAGAAAACTTTGAAATTAATTTGTCTTATTCTGATAATATGAGTAACAGGGTTGTGTTGGTTAGAGAGACACACTCAATCAAGACTGAAAATATTGGAAAAATATGAAAAATAGAAGAGAGGACTTACCTTTGGTCTACCCATGGTGTTAGCAAATGGCTTGAGGATGTAATTTCCTCTGTGTCATGTGACTCACTGTTTTTTCTCTTCCTCTGCCAGGCTAAATAGGTTTTGGTAACAGGGCTGTGTGCATGTTGTGAGACACAACTTCAGTGCATAATTGATATCATTTCAAATATGTTGATGATTAAACAAATTGTTTTAACAACTACAAGAGACATAAATCAACAAAATCATACCAAAAAAAATTGGATTTAAAACTTATTTGAACTGTTATATTTGATGTGCAAGGTGGGACAATAGAAAAATGCCATTTTAGGGGGTGCTCGAGAGCAATTTGGTATTTTAAATAATTTTGGAACCATTTTTTGTCTACAACTATATTTACATTTTGTCACGGGACAAGTATAATTTACACAACAAGTGCATGTTTTAGTATTTTGGGCATGGATTATTTGAAATTTCATGGGTGGGACAGAAAATGTCCTCAATTCTGGAATGACCAATGGGAGTAAAAAGTCCATATTTCCTTTATGAATGTAGTGGAGTATAAGTTAAAAAAAAGATATCAATATTAAATGTTATTGCTGTCATAAGCGCCCCGAAGCAATATGTTGTTTAGAAATTGCTGTAGAAACCAAGCCATTCATTTCTTTTAAAACTGGGTGAACCTGAAAAGAATAGGCAATGTTTTACTTCATTATTTTAATTTTAGCAACCAGCCTAATAGACGTTAGCTATTAGGGTAGGCTATCATGCAGGCTGTCGTCTCGATGCCCATTTACTTGCGCATTAGGCTAATGTCAATTAGAAAATTAGAGAGCAATTTAAGAGCAACGCACACCTACCCATGTCTTGCTTAGCACCAGTGCGTTCTCGCCAAGGGAAGTAGACTGCACTTGCCACCGCCGTCACCACCCCGTTGCATTGCGCGTACCTCGATAGGATCGGATACCTGTCTTTCAGAACATCTTTCCATACCTTCGCCAGAGCCTGTGATGTCAGTGATGACAATTGAATGAGGTCTGATCAGTGCTTTCACACGTTCCTCGTCTGCTCTCGTGCGCTCAACAAAATCTGCATTTGGGGAGTCCGCAGGCATCTGCACTACAGGAAAGGAAAAGACATCACTGACTTTGACTATAACGAAGTTTTATCTGCTAGGCTAATATTGCACCTGAATACGATGGAGTTTCCTACCCTGTCCGCGGCTGATTTAGCCGACCTGTATTCTGTGATCACTTTCAATGCCACATTGCCTGAGGATTCTACAGGGCTGCCATCAAGAGACAATGACACCGAGAAGGGTTCATCGAAGGACACCACAAGTATTATAATCGCAGTATCTATAACTGCGCTCTACTCTGTTATATGCATCGTTGGACTGCTTGGAAACATCCTCGTTATGTATGGAGTGGTGAGGTAAGAAAGCCTATCTACTGTAGCTCTTTTGGTGACCCTAATGGAAATAATGAATACAAGCAGTCTTATGTCCGTTTTCTACTGTAAAGTGATTGAATTTTAATGTTGAATATCACCACAAGTGAACTGATATAGTTTATTATATAATCAGAGGCATTTGCATCCTCCAGCTAACTCACATTATTATTACGGATAGGCTATGTAGTGCCACAGGTGCATAGTGAGAAAAGGAGACAACAAACCCACGCCACTCATGCCCTACCATCCACCAAGCTCTAGCATCAAGCAGTTAAATTGCAGTAGTGGAAAAAGTACTCAATTGTCATATTTGAATAAAAGTAAAGATATCTTAATAGAAAATGACTTAAGTGAAAGTGAGTCACCCAGTAAAATACTACTTGAGTAAAAGTCTAAAAGTATCTTTTTTTTTATTTACTTAAAGTACAGTGGTGGAAAAAGTACTCAACTGTCATACTGGTTTAGAAGTAGCAAGTAAAAATAAATGTGGTACATCAAATTCCTTATATTAAGCAAACCAGATGCAACAATTCACTTATTTAAATTTATGGACAGCCCACTCAGCACACTCAGACATAATTTACAAGCACAGTGATTGAGTTTAGTGAGTCCACCAGATCAGAGGCAGTTGGGATGACAATGCATTCTATTAATAGTTGTGTGAATTTGACCATATTGCTGTCCTACCTGAGCATTCGAAATACAACAAGTACTTTTGGCTGCCAGGGAAATTCTATGGGAGTAAAAAAAAAAAAAAAATGTATAGGAATAAATACCCCAAATAACTAGTACTTTAAATTAGTTTTTACTTTGTTACTTTACACCACTGCAAAATTGTAAAGCGCTTCCTGGCTATAAGTGACAAAGACATGTAGGAACGATTTAAATTAATTACATTCACATAAACATTTATAAGAAATTCACAAGCAAAAACAGTCTAAGTCTTGTCAATCTCATCATAAATGTTTAAAACATAATGTAGCAAACTAAACTCATGTTGCTTTTATGTGATGCTTATTACATGCTTGGCTGTCTTATTATATTGTGAAGATATTGTGAATTGTTGCAGAATATTATGTCAAATTGCAAAATGTGAACTGTGATTTTCACGGCAGCTATGATACATTAGCCTATGAAGCTGTCCCGTGTGCATGTCCCGTGTGGCTCAGTTGGTAGAGCATGGCGCTTGCAACGCCAGGGTTGTGGGTTCAATTCCCACGGGGGGACCAGGATGAATATGTATGAACTTTCCAATTTGTAAGTCGCTCTGGATAAGAGCGTCTGCTAAATAATGTAAATGTAAGCTGGAACTGTACTCTCTATAGACCTCAGCTCTGATTTGAGGTATTGACTTCTCTTCTGGCTGCACTAGGGCCTTAGATCAACGAATAAACGGTACCCAAGATCTAATCACCAAATTCAAGACTGTTGAGATAAGATAACTTGGCTGAGATAAGATGGAGTTTTCTGGTTAGGTCAGAGGCAATTAATCAGTGTATCAGTGTGATGACATGGGCTGAGTCAGAAAAAAACTATAATTACGAACTGTTTAATCCTTGCTTCCTCCACCCCTCTCAAAGCTCACTGGAGGAGAAGGTCCTCCAATGCATGTTAAGAGGAATCGAGGAAACAAGGATGGAGGAACGAGGAAGCAAGGATTTGACGGCTAGTAACGTTTTCAGACACAGCCCATGTCTCGATCCCTCTCCCACCAGTAGTGTGTATTCATGGATGCCAAGGGAAGCCAGCCTTCCCCAAAAAATATTTACCAATAATTTTTTTTTTAAACATACTAAATTATTGATCATTCATCTCTCTGTGTTTCATAAATGCATCTCACCGGAGAAAGCATTTGAGCGAACGAAACAGCGCCCCTCTGTCTCAGTATGTGTAGCTTATCTATCAGATGTTGTCTGGTCAGAAAGCGTCTGACATTGTTGCTGCCCGTAACATTGAATAATAATAACAATTCAGCATTGAGCTAAACAGAGTAACCTCAGTTGTGAATTGTCACGGCGCACCAAATAAAAGTGTCAAGGGAAGCCAGTTTGGATTTGGCTTCAGACCAAACATCAGAGTACGTAGCTGAACACTGTATGCTGGAAACACTCAGTTTGTTATTTTAACTAAAACATAACCTGTAATGAACACGATGGGAGACAGAGAGCTGGTTTCAAGCGCAGGTCGCAGCAGGTGTTTATTTGTCAAGGACCACAGGAGGAGGCAGGTTGCTGGGTCCAGGGGCAGGCAGAAGGTCATTCCTGGGTTAGCCTGTCTAGGCTGAGGGTGCCGCTAGCGGCACTCCCCCCCCACCCCCACTGAAAAGGCAGAGCCGCGAAATTCAAAAAAAATATTTTTTTAAAATATTTAACTTTCACACATTAAAGTCCAATACAGCTAATGAAAGACACAGATCTTGTGAATCCAGCCAACATGTCCGATTTTTAAAATGTTTTACAGGGAAGACACAATATGTAAAGATGTAAATCTATTAGCTAAAAACACATTAGCATAATCCACCATCTTTTATTTGTCCACCAACACCAGTAGCTATCACCAATTCGGCTAAACTAAGATATTTATAGCCCCTAACCAAGAAAAAAACTCATCAGATGACAGTCTGATAACATATTTATGGTATGGGATAGGTTTTGTTAGAAAAATGTGCATATTTCAGGTAGATGGCATAGGTTACAATTGCACCCACCGTCACAAATGGACTAGAATAACTACATAGAGCAACGTGTTTACCTACTTACTAATCATCAAACATTTCGTAAAAATACACAGCATACACTAATCGAAAGACACAGATCCTGTGAATACAGACAATATTTCAGATTTTCTAAGTGTCTTACAGCGAAAACACAATAAATCGTTATATTAGCATAGCACATAGCACATAGCAGCCCAGCATTGATTCTAGCCAAAGTGAGCGATAACGTCAACATCGCCAAAATATATAAATTTTTTCACTAACCTTCTCAGAATTCTTCAGATGACACTCCTGTAACATCATATTACACAATCCATATAGAGTTTGATCGAAAATGTGCATATTTAGCCACCAAAATCATGGTTAGACAATGTGAAATGTAGCCCAGCTGGTGAGAAAATGTCCGTGCGCCATATTAGACAGTGATCTACTCTTATACATAAATATTCATAAACGTGACTAAAAAATATAGGGTGGACAGGGATTGATAAACAATTTAATTCTTAATACAATCGCGGAATTACATTTTTTAAATTATCCTTACTTTTCAATACAGTTTGCGCCAAGCAAAGCTACGTCAAAAAACATGGCGTCCTAAGCCACTAACATTTTTCGACAGAAACACGATTTATCATAATAAAAATGTCCTACTTTGAGCTGTTCTTCCATCAGTATCTTGGGCAAAGGATCCTTTCTTGGGTCTAATCGTCTTTTGGTGGAAAGCTGTCCTCTTGCCATGTGGAAATGCCAACTGCGTTCGGGATGAACTGGAAGCGTGCCCAGCAATTCACAGCGTTTCAGAAATAAATGTCCCAAAATCGCACTAAACGGATATAAATTGCTATAAAACGCTTTAAATTAACTACCTTATGATGTTTTTAACTCCTATAACGAGTAGAAACATGACCAGAGTAATATTACTCCCTCCACTAATGCTTGGAACAAGTGCGGGTCGATGTCCTCCAGGCGCATAACGCAGCAAGAAAAGAGTTCCTAGCTACAGGGTTTTTTAATTTGTAGTGCCTGTGAACGCGCAATCGACCCCATTCAAATCGTCATCACGTAAAGGCACCCAGGGGAAGACGTAAGCAGTGTCCGTATACTCATAGCAATAACTGTGGCCTTTTAACTGACTCCAGATCAGGGGCCAACATTTCTGAAATCTGACTCCATGTCAGGGAAATTGCTGTAGAATGGGTTCTGTTCCACTTAGAGACAACATTTCAACTCCTATAGAAACTATAGACTGTTTTCTATCCAATAATAATAATAATATGCATGTTGTACGATCAAGAATTTTGTGGGAAGCCGTTTCAAAAATTACACGATTAGCATAAATAGTGACAACAGCGCCCCCAGCCTCAACAGGTTAGAGGAAGTGGAGTCAAATAGATGGGATAAGGAATCAGCCTTCACATTGTTTCTTGCCAGGCAGATTGGTGAAGTTGAATCGGGTGAAGAAGAGTGCCCAGCGAGCGTGTCTGGGGTTGAGCATCTTAGCACTTCTTAAGCACTCCAAATTGCAGTGGTCGGTAAGGACAAGGAATGGGTGATGAGCTCCCTCTAACCAGTGGTGCCACTCTTCAATAGCCAGCTTAATGGCGAGGAACTCTCGGTTCCCGACATCATAGTTCCTCTCAGTGGGTGACAGTTTCTTGGAAAAGCACCACATCGGTGTAATTTGGGAGGTGTCCATACCCGCTGAGAGAGAAGCGCTCCGAGGCCAACCTTGGATGCATCAACCTCCAGAACAAAATTAAGGGTAGGATCTGGCTGCCTAAGGATGGGTGCAGAGGTGAAAAGGCGTTTCAAGGTCTCAAATGCCGTAAGGGCGGTGTCAGTCCATTGGAGGGCACGGGTTTTTTGACTGGTGAGAGCTGAGAGAGGAGCGGTTGTGCTGCTGCAGTTTTGGATGAACCGGCGGTAGTAGTTGGAAAATCCTAGGAAATGTTGTAGTTCCTTTACGGTGGTAGGTTTGGGCCAGTTAAGCACGGCCGTGACTTTGCCTTCTTCCATGTTGACCCCTCCTGATGTCAACACGAAACCTAGGAAGGTTACCGTGGTAATGTGAAATGCGCTCTTCTCAGCCTTGACATAAAGATGGTGGTCCTGTAGCCGTTGGATGACTTGTTGCACATGCTGTACGTGTTCTGCAATCGAGTGAGAGTAGATCAAGATGTCGTCAATGTACACGATGAGGAACTGGTTGATCAAGTCTTGGAAAACTTAAGATTGCAGGATCATTGGTGAGACCGTAGGCCATAACCAGGTATTCGTAGTGACCCCTAGCGGTGATGAATGCCGTCTTCCACTCATTCCCACTTCGGATACAGACCAGGTTGTAAGCACTACGTAGGTCCAGTTTGGAGTAGATGGTAGCCTGTCCAACTTGTTCTAGTGCGGCTGATATCAGAGGGAAGCTATTCTTGATGGTAAGGTCATTGAGGGGTTGGTCATCTGTGCAGGGACAGAGACTACCATCCTTTTTTTCACAAAAAAGATACTGGAAGCAGCCGAGACGTGAATGGACGGATGAATCCCATGTCGAGGGCCTCTTCTATATAGGTGTCCATAGCCTCATTCTTTGGGCTTGACAAGGGGTTGATCTGACCCTTAGGGGGCGATGCCACAGGAAGGAGGTCGATTGCGCAGTCCTCCGGGCGATGAGGGGGCAGAATGGACGCCTTTCTTGCTGAAGACACTCAGGAACTGGGCATATACAGGTGGGATGTGGGTTGGAATGGCAGACTCCAATCCTTCTATAGAGGTGGCTCGACAGGGTAGATTGAAGCAGTTCTTAAACAGGTGGGAGATCATGACAGAAGTTCCCCTTGCCGCCAGGCAATGGCAGGGTTGTGAAGGACTGAGGATGGGGGGGTTCTTTAGGCGAAGACAACACCACTAACTGAATAACCTCAGAGTGAAGGAAGCCAATCTGAAGGGTGAAAGTGTCGGTCATGCGAGTCACAAGACCAGTTCTGAGAGGTTGTCCGTCCAGCGCATTAATCCTAAAGGGAGGATTAACAGGGATTAGTTTGACTCTGACTCTTAACTGTTGTGCCAATTGTTTGTCAATAAAATTACCTGCAGCCCCCCCCAAGTCCACTAGTCCCTCCACAAACTGAGTGACCCCATTAGCAGAAATAAGAGCAGGGATACCTAACTGCCTTTTGGTAATATTCAAAAACGTAGAGGTGCTTACCTGTGCGGAAGTGGAGGGGTTGTGGTCACCCCTTCGTGGGAGGCGAACCGGACAGCTATTAAGTAGGTGGTTACTCTCTCCACAATAGAGGCACATAACCTCCAATGTCTTGCATGGGTTTGGGGCTATTAGACCGTGGTGGACGACAGAAGGGAGTGGAAGACTCGCAGGCCATGGGTGACTGTATAGGTCTGCTATCCACCAGTAGGTTGCCAATGGATTTGGACATCCGGATGTATTGGTTTAGGTCCGTTAAATCTCCTCTGCAGGCCAGTTCGGTCTGCAACTCCCGATTAACCTGTTGGGGATGGGGGCGCTGTTTAGACTATTTATGCTAATGTGGCTAATTTTTTAAACGGCTTCCCACAAAATCCTTGATCGTACAATATGCATATTATTATTATTATTGGATAGAAAACAGTCTATAGTTTCTATAGGAGTTGAAATTTTGTCTCTAAGTGGAACAGAGCCCATTCTACAGCAATTTCCCTGACATGGAGTCAGATTTGAGAAACGTTGGCCACTTTTCTGAAGTCATTTAAAAGGGCTCTGTCGTTGCTATGACTATACGGACACTTCTTACGTCTTCCCCTGGATGCCTTTACGTGATGACGATTCCAACGGGCTCGATTGCTCGTTCACAGGCCCTACAAATGAAAAAAACCTTTAGCTAGCAAGTCTTTTCTTGCTGCGTAACGCGCGTGGAAGACACCGACCCTCTCCTGTTCCAAGCGTTAGTTTAGCCTGTTATATTTCTCCGGTCATCTTTTCACTCGTTATAGGAGTTACAAACATCACAAAGTAGTTAATTTAAAGCGTTTTATAGCAATTTATATCCGTTTAGTGCGATTTTGGGACTATTATTTTTGCAACGATGTGAAAAGTTGGACACGCTTTTCAGTTCATCCCGAACGTAGTTGACATTTCCACATGGCAAGAGGACAGCTTTCCACCAAAAGACGATTTCTCCCAAGAAAGGATCCTTTGCCCAAGATACTGATGGAAGAACAGCTCAAGGTAGGACATTTTTATTATGATAAATCGTGTTTCTGTCGAAACATTTTAGTGGCTTAGGACGCCATGTTTTTTGACGTAGCTTCGCTTGGCGCAAACTGTATTGAAAAGTAAGGATAAATTAAAAAATGTAATAACGCAATTGTATTAAGAATTAAATTGTCTATCAATCCCTGTCCACCCTATATTTTTTAGTCACGTTTATGAGTATTTATGTATAAGAGTAGATCACTGTCTAAGTGGCGCAAGGACGTTTTCTTTACCAGCTTGTCTACATTTCACATTGTCTAACCATGATTTTGGTGGCTAAATATAAACATTTTCGATCAAACTGTATATGCATGTTGTAATGTGATGTTACAGGAGTGTCATCGGAAGAATTCTGAGAAGGTTAGTGAAAAAATTAATATCTTTTGGCGATGTTGACTTTTATCGCTCACTTTGGCTAGAATCAATGCTGGGCTGCTAATTGCTATGTGCTAAGCTAATATAACGATTTATTGTGTTTTCGCTGTAAGACACTTAGAAAATCTGAAATATTGTCTGTATTCACAGGATCTGTGTCTTTCGATTCGTGTATGCTGTGTATTTTTACGAAATGTTTGATGATTAGTAGTTAGGTAAACACGTTGCTCATTGTAATTATTCTAGTCCATTTGTGATGGTGGGTGCAATTGTAAACTATGCCATATACCTGAAATATGCACTTTTTTCTAACAAAACCTATCCCATACCATAAATATGTTATCAGACTGTCATCTAATGAGTTTTTTTGTTGGTTAGGGGCTATAAATATCTTAGTTTAGCCGAATTGGTGATGGCTACTGGTGTTGGTGGACAAATAAAAGATGGTGGATTATGCTAATGTGTTTTTAGGTAATAGATGTACATCTTTACATATTGTGTCTTCCCTGTAAAACATTTTAAAAATCGGAAATGTTGACTGGATTCATAAGATCTGTGTCTTTCATTAGCTGTATTGGACTTTAATGTGTGAAAGTTAAATATTTTAAAAAAATATTTTTTTTGAATTTCGCGGCACTGGTTTTTCAGTGGGGGGGGGGGGGGGGTGCCGCTAGCGCCACGCTGATCCTAGACAGGTTAAGACCTCTCCGGTAGACTGTAAGGAGAGCTGGTTCACTCCATCCACTACTGGCAGCCATGGTGCAGAACTCAAGGGCATACTCAGTGACGGATCGACGGCCCTGTTACAGCTCACATAACAGGTCCCCGATGTGACGACCTGAAACTGAATGGTCGAACACCAAGAGGGCGTGGAAACGTGATTCAGAGGACAGATCAGAACTTTGAGCGGCCCACAGGGCTGCAACCCAATCCAGAGCTTTGCGTGTGAGTAGGGAGATGACGAAGTCCACCCTGTCTTTGTCAGAGGTGGAGTTAGCAGGGTGATGGTGGATGTACAGGTTACATTGTATGAGAAATCCTTGACATTTCCCTGGGGAGCCGTCGTATTTATTAGGCATGGATATGGGGGGAGATGAACGAGAGGAGGCTGTGGCACCTGATATCGGTGTAGCAGGAAGGGACTGGCGAAGGAGGTTGCAGAGTTCATCGATTCGTTCCTCCTGTCGGGCTGGACATAGCTGCAGCGCCGCTGAATCCATCTGTCGTTTTTGGGTGAGGTATTCTGTAATGAACACGATGGGAGATAGAGAGCTGGTTTCAAGCGCAGGGCGCAGCAGGTGTTTATTGTCAAGGACAACAGGAGGTAGCTGGGTCCAGGGGCAGGCAGAAGGTCATACACAGGGGGTCCAAAAAGGCAACAGTACAGGCAGGGAAAAGGCTAGTACCGTTGTCCGGGAGATCAGGCAATAGGTTGATAACAGGAAATCCGATAGGCTAAAGAACAGGCAGGGAATAGGCAAAAGGCATCATTAGTGAGGCATGCAAAACTATCATACACGGGAGGATGAACTAACAGGGAGGAACCCAGCACTCCGAATAGTAGTTTGTCACAAAACAAACAATACCTCACAATGATGGGGTGCAAAGAACTGAACTAAACAGTGTGTGATAATGACATACAGGTGTGTGAACAGGTGATCAGAATTCAGGTGATTGGGATCTGGAGAGTGAGCTGCGTTCAGGGGATCTACGTGTTTGAGAGTGTGAGTTGGAAGCAGAAGTTACATAACCAATCTTTGTTAAACATAAATACCAAACTTGTTTTTGCATGGATTCTGTGAAGCGTTTAGATTTTAACAGCTAGGACTGCTATTTCTTGTCTCAGAATCTTGCTTAGCTGACAGGTTAAAGTGTGCGTGAAAGAGCTAACATAACCTAACGAATTGCTTGAAATGTGAGAGTGGGAGGATATCCTTGTCCTTCTCACCATCCGTGAGAAATGTGACTGTTCCTGTTGCAAAAACAATGTCCTATCCCGGAGCTGGAGTAAATTACATTACTAAGCTGCTCCTGAATGTACTACGCCAGGACATGGACATCGATTCTATCGTAGTCCATGTGGGTTCTAATGACATTATGAAAGGCAGCTCTGAACAGTTGAATTTGGATTTCAAAGAGCTGATTGACTTTCTGCTAGACACTAATAAAAGATCCATCACATCTGGCCCTGTGCCCTCTGAATTGTGGCATTGAAGGGTTTAGCAGGATTCTTTCTCTTCACAACTGGCTATGTGATTATTGCAGCTCATCAATGGGTGTAACTTTTGTTGACAATTTCGATACCTTTTGGAAACAAAACACGTTTTACAAGGAGGATGGGATCCACCCATATCATTTGGGTTCCTGGGTCCTTTCACAGCATTATAAGCCTGTGTTGAGACAATTGCTTATCAATGACCCAAGCCCAGCTCAGTTAATCCATACCATGGATCCATACCTGTGTCGCTGAGTCATCATAATGCTTTAGCAAATGTACATTATACCAGGGGCATTGGTAGACACAATCAAAGTAACCTAATTTATGTCCCTCTAACTGCCCTGAATGCCTTTGCTGATCCTACAGCTATTGTATGCAGCAATCATGTGCATATGAACCAGATTTATGCTATTAGCACTGAGTCAGTGTGCCCTAGTAGGAAGTCCACTGTGTGCACCTCACCATCCATGAACATAAATAACATGAGAATAACTACTTCTGCTAAGCTTCCCTGTAAAGCAATGAAAGCAAGCAAGCATCCCAGAAAAGTGCTCAAATAGCCCACGCTAACATATGGAACTTAAGAAACAAGGTTCATGAAATTAATAACTTGCTAGTAACAGATGACATTCATATTCTGACTATCTCTGAAACTCACTTCGACAATAGCTTTGATAAAGTGGTAGCAATACAAGGTTATAACATTTACAGAAAATACTAATTGCTGTTTATATTCAGAACCACATTCCTGTAAAGATTAGAGGGGATCTCATGTTAAATACTGTTGAAGTAATATGGCTACAGGCTCATCTGCCTCACCTAAAGCACATTCTGGTGGGAAGCTGCTATAGATCACCAAGTGTTAACAGTCAGTATCTGGATAGCATGTGTGAAATGCTTGATAATGTATGTAATATCTGTCACGACTGCTCCCGTGCCCCTCGAGCGCCAGGCTCCCAAGCATTGCGCACTCCTGCCACCATCATTACGCACACCAGCCACCCCCCGCCACACGCATCAGCGATTATTGGACTCATCTGGACTCAATCATCTCTGTCATTACCTTCGCTATGTCTCTGTGGTTCCCCGCTCTGTTTCCTGTTTCTGTATTAATGTTCGTATGTCTTTGTATACCCGTGTACTGACGCTGTTCCTGTCCTGTTACCTGTATGTTCCCCATTCAATTTTAAACTCCCCGGACCTGCTTCTCATCTCCAGCGTCGGTCCTTACAATATCAACAGAGAGATATACTTTCTTGGTGATTTAAATATTGACTGACTTTCATCAAACGGCCACTCAAGAAAAAGCTGCAAACTGTAAGTAGTGCCTGCAATCTGGTTCAGGTTATCAGTCAACCTACCAGGGTAGTTAAAAATAGCACAGGAATGAAATCATCAACATGTATTGATCACATCTTTACTAATGCTGCAGAAATTTGTTTGAAAGCAGTATCCAGGTCCATTGGATGTAGTGATCACAATATACAGTGGGGTAAAAAAGTATTTAGTCAGCCACCAATTGTGCAAGTTCTCCCACTTAAAAAGATGAGAGAGGCCTGTAATTTTCATCATAGGTACACTTCAACTATGACAGACAAAATGAGAAGAAAAAAAATCCAGAAAATCACATTGTAGGATTTTTTATGAATTTATTTGCAAATTATGGTGGAAAATAAGTATTTGGTCAATAGCAAAAGTTTCTCTCAATACTTTGTTATATACCCTTTGTTGGCAATGACAGAGGTCAAACGTTTTCTGTAAGTCTTCACAAGGTTTTCACACACTGTTGCTGGTATTTTGGCCCATTCCTCCATGCAGATCTCCTCTAGAGCAGTGATGTTTTGGGGCTGTTGCTGGGCAACACGGACTTTCAACTCCCTACAAAGATTTTCTATGGGGTTGAGATCTGGAGACTGGCTAGGCCACTCCAGGACCTTGAAATGCTTCTTACGAAGCCACTCCTTCGTTGCCCGGGCGGTGTGTTTGGGATCATTGTCATGCTGAAAGACCCAGCCACGTTTCATCTTCAATGCCCTTGCTGATGGAAGGAGGTTTTCACTCAAAATCTCACGATACATGGCCCCATTCATTCTTTCCTTTACACGGATCAGTCGTCCTGGTCCCTTTGCAGAAAAACAGCCCCAAAGATTGATGTTTCCACCCCCATGCTTCACAGTAGGTATGGTGTTCTTTGGATGCAACTCAGCATTTTTTGTCCTCCAAACACGACGAGTTGAGTTTTTACCAAAAAGTTCTATTTTGGTTTCATCTGACCATATGACATTCTCCCAATCTTCTTCTGGATCATCCAAATGCTCTCTAGCAAACTTCAGATGGGCCTGGACATGTACTGGCTTAAGCAGGGGGACACGTCTGGCACTGCAGGATTTGAGTCCCTGGCGGCGTAGTGTGTTACTGATGGTAGGCTTTGTTACTTTGGTCCCAGCTCTCTGCAGGTCATTCACTAGGTCCCCCCGTGTGGTTCTGGGATTTTTGCTCACCGTTCTTGTGATCATTTTGACCCCACGGGGTGAGATCTTCGTGGAGCCCCAGATCGAGGGAGATTATCAGTGGTCTTGTATATCTTCCATTTCCTAATAATTGCTCCCACAGTTGATTTCTTCAAACCAAGCTGCTTACCTATTGCAGATTCAGTCTTCCCAGCCTGGTGCAGGTCTACAATTTTGTTTCTGGTGTCCTTTGGTCTTGGCCATAGTGGAGTTTGGAGTGTGACTGTTTGAGGTTGTGGACAGGTGTCTTTTATACTGATAACAAGTTCAAACAGGTGCCATTAATACAGGTAACGAGTGGAGGACAGAGGAGCCTCTTAAAGAAGAAGTTACAGGTCTGTGAGAGCCAGAAATCTTGCTTGTTTGTATGTGACCAAATACTTATTTTCCACCATAATTTGCAAATAAATTCATAGAAAATCCTACAATGTGATTTTCTGGATTTTTTTTTCTCATTTTGTCTGTCATAGTTGAAGTGTACCTATGATGAAAATTACAGGCCTCTCTCATCTTTTTAAGTGGGAGAACTTGCACAATTGGTGGCTGACTAAATACTTTTTTGCCCCACTGTAGTAGCCATATCTAGGAAAACCAAAGTTCCAAAGGTTGGGTCTAATATAGTGTATAATTTAAAAAAATCTATATTCAACCTTTATTTAACTAGACAAGTCAGTTAAGAATAAATTCTTATTTACAATGACGGCCTACTCCTGCCAAACCCAGACAACGCTGGGCCAATTATGCGCCGCCCAATCACTGCTGGATGTGACGCAGCCTGAATTCGAACCAGGGACTGCAGTGACGCCTCTTGCACTGAGATGCAGTGCCTTAGACCGCTGCGTCACTCGAGACCCCAAAAAGTTGTTGATGTAAAGCATATTTATTGGTCCATGGTGTGTAATGAGGACCAAACAGAAGTGGCACTTGACACATTTATGAAATTGCTTATCCCAGTTACTAATAAGCATGCACCCATTTAAGAAAATGACTGTAAAACTGTTATGGATTGATGAGGATTTTAAAAATGGTGTGGTTGAGAGGGATGATGCAAAAGGAATGGCAAATAAGTCTGGCTGCACAACTGATTGGCAAACGTACTGCAAATTGAGAAATCATGTGACTAAACTGAATAAAAAGAAGAAGAAACTACACCATGAAACAAAGATAAATGACATAAAGCATGATAGTAAAAAGCTTTGGAGCACCTTCAATGACATTTTGGGGAAAAAGGTTCACTCCATCATTCATTGAATCAGATGGCTCATTCATCACAAAAGCCACTGATGTTGCCAACTACTTTAATGATTTTTTTAATTTGCAAGATTAGCAAACTTAGGCATGACATGCCAGCAACAAACGCTGACACTACACATCCAAGTATATCTGACCAAATTATGAAAGACAAGCATTGTAATTTTGAATTCCGTAAAGTGCGTGTGGTGAAGGTAGAAAAATGATTGTTGTCTATCAACAATGACAAGCCACCGGGATCTGACAACTTGGATGGAAAATTACTGAGGATAATAGAGGACAAATTGCCACTCCTATTTGCCATATCTTCAATTTAAGCCTACTAGAAAGTGTGTGCCCTCAGGCCTGGAGGGAAGCAAAAGTAATTCCGCTACGTAAGAATAGTAAAGCCCCCTTTCCTGGCTCAAATAGCCAACCAATCAGCCTTTTACTAACCCTTAGTAAACTTTTGGATAAAAAATTGTTTGACCAGATACAATGACATTTACAAGTACAGCACATACGGCAGTTTTTATTGTTCTTTGAACTCACAACGATACAAGAGTGCTCTATTATCCAATATCTGGATCAATTGTGCTATTTTGTTAGTTTTTTGTATTTTGTGTAACTTATTTATTTGTTTTGTGTAACTTATTTGTTAACATACTGTGTACATAATGTTGCTGCTACCGCCTCTTATGATTGAAAATAACTTCTGGACATCAGAACAGCAATTACTCACCGCAGACTGGAAGAAACGTTTTCCTTTAACGAGTCCGACGAGAAGCAAATCCTTCTTTCACGAGAACAGGCCCAGATCCCCGCCTTTTGCATGAAGAAAAGGCACAGGAAAATGTGCTGCAGATCAAGCAGCCTTCTGAGAATCCGTAGGCAAGCGAGTAAACTCCCACTGCCATCCGTTATTCTTGCTAACGTGCAATCATTGGAAAATAAAATTGATGATCTATGATTAAGATTATCCTACCAACGGGACATTAAAAACTGTTACATCTTATGTTTCACCAAGATGTGGCTAAACGACAATACGGACAATATAGAGAGACGCTACCTCTGGTAAGACGATATTTGTCTATTTGACAATAACAGCTGGTGCTCAATGTCTAATATTAAAGAAGTCTCGAGGTATTGCTCACCTGAGGTAGAGTACGTTATGATAAGCTGTAGACCACACTATCTACCAAGAAAGTTCTCATCTATATTATTTGTAGCAGTCTATTTACCACCACAGAGCGAAGCTGGCACTAAGACCGCTCTCAACCAACTATATAAGGCCATAAGCACAGAAGAAAATACTCACCCAGAAGCGGCGCTTCTAGCGGCCAGGGACTTTAATGCAGGCAAACTTAAATCAGTTTTACCTAAGTTTAGCCAGCATGTCACTTGCAACCAGAGAAAAAAATCCTAAACGACCTTTACTTCACACACAGAGATGCATACAAAGCTCTCCCCCGCTCTCCATTTGTAAAATATGACCATAATTCTATCCTTCTGATTCCTGCTTACAAGCAAGAACTAAAGCAGGAAGTACCAGTGACTCGCTCAATACGGAAGTGGTAAGATGACGCAGATGCTACACTACAAGACTGTTTTTCTAGCACAGACTGGAATGTGTTCCGGGATTCATCCAATGGCATTGAGGAGTACACCACCTCAGTCATCGGCTTCATCAATAAGTGCATCGACGACGTCGTCCCCACAGTGACTGTACGTACAGTGGTTCCTCCTTTAAAAGTTGTCTCATACTGCAGCACACCTTGCGTGCTGTGGCACGTCATTTAATTGTTTATTTTTATTTTTTATTTACTGCAAGTTATTTGCAGTTTGACCACCAGACGGCATCTTTGAGAAGCATTTGATAGTATTCCGTATGGGCATTACCTGAGAATTTAAAACCTTTTTTGTAATAACATTAATATTTGGGATTGATTTTAAGAAATTTGGCTTAATTAATTTGATTAATATTATGGTGTTTCTATTCAGAGAAAAATGAAAAATGAAACTCAGGGTTTCCGTTAGGATGGAATGGAAAATATGGAACTGTACAACATGGGAGTAGGCTACAGGATTGGAGGATTCTAAATTGTTTGCCTTAACAACTTTGTTCCAATATTTCTGTAAATCAGTGATATTTATTCCCATAGTAATTATTTATGGATCCATAACTAAATCAGCATCTGCATTTTGAAAGAGTATTTTTTTAATCATTATTTTATTAACTGGCCTGCTACACTACAAGCTACACTGCTACACTCTGGCCTGCTCGCCTCCCTACCACTGAGGAAGTACAGTTCCCGCTCAGCCCAGTCAAAACTGTTCGCTGCTCTGGCACCAATGGTGGAACAAACTCCCTCACGACGCTAGGACAGCGGAGTCAATCACCACCTTCCGGAGACACCTGAAACCCCACCTCTTTAAGGAATACCTAGGATAGGATAAAGTAATCCTTCTGACCCCCCCCCCCCTTAAAAGATTTAGATGCACTATTGTAAAGTGGCTGTTCTACTGGATGTCATAAGGTGAATGCACCAATGTGTAAGTCGCTCTGGATAAGAGCGTCTGCTAAATGACTTAAATGTAAATGTAAATGTAATTAACAAAATGTGTTTATTTGTTTATTAGGCTACTGTGCAGTCTACAATACATATTGTAGTAAACATAGGAAAGTCCCCAAATCCTTACATAAGGGAGAGCATACCATGTCTGTACTACAGAATGTGGAGCAAAACCCCATTGGGGAGGAAGGAGTAGGCTGTCCTTGTAAATAAGAATTTGTTCTTAACTGATTCCATATGTGTTATTTCATAGTTGTGATGTCTTCACTATTATTCTACAATGTAGTATAAATCCTGGAATGAAATCCTGGAATGAGTAGGTGTGTCCAAACTTTTGACTAGTACTTGCTGGAACGGACAATATGGCGCTGTACAACGTGGTAGTCGGCAGTACAGTACTGGGCTATATAGCTAAAGAATCCCTGTGTCGTGCGGATGAGAGACCGGAGTTCAAATTCCCATATGGGGAGGAAGGAGTAGGCTTGTTTCAGAGTAGCCATGCTTGTCTCAGAGCAGCGCAAAATGGTGCTAAAATATATGTAGGCTTTTGCTTCTAACTTCAATAATATTCTTTATATTCTTCTAACAAATATTTGTTTCAAGGACGTGACTCTCCGCAAATAATTACATTTAGAGGATTGGAGGACTAAATTAATATCTAAGGGGCATTTTCCGTTAGAGATTCTCAGATATTCTCACAGATTCTAAGGAGCTTTTATATAATTCTAAATTAATTAATAATAATAATCGCATTGTTTAAAAAGTAATGATATTTTGGAGTTTTCGTTTTCATTTAACCTAGAGTGAGCGAGAAAAAGGTCATTCTTGAACATGGGGTGAGACATTCTCACTAATTTGTAAATAAAGCCAGTTTGTTATTTAGAATAATTTATTTCAGGAGAAACCTAAGAGATTATTTAGCAGACATCACTTACTTATATTCAGTCAACACATATCTTAAGAATATCATGGAACATTTGAACATTTTCATTTCTCCATGCTTGTCTTAGAGCAGCGCAAACTTGCTGAAATAGACGTCCGCAGCGGAAAAGCAATGTATTCTGTGCCAACTTCGTGGTATCCTTTCGGTTACACATCCTTGGAATAGCAGAACAGCATAAAGGTCCGGGCGGTCCTTGCTGTGCCTGGTGAGCAGTTGGTCAAGTTCTGTTGTCAGAGGAGGAATGGAAATGTCAGGGTGAACCTGCCACGTATGTTGACTCTGCTTGTCAGAGATGGAGTTCCAGAGCTCACAGGTGTGCCTGGCATGGACTGTGACTCCATCTCGTTCCTCGCCCTTTTCAACGCGTGAGTGAGTCAATGATTCCAATGATTAGTCTTACAAACAAAGAACTTTGCATCCTGCAGGCCCAGGCATGGATCAAAGCTGGCGAGACATTCAATAACATCATCTTCACAGATGAATCAACCGTGGCCCTTGAGCAATTTGCTCAAAATTGCTACAGAAAAAAAAGTTAGAAGATTAACGAAAGCATAAAGATGTTAATGAAGAAATGCTGTTTTGAGTTAGAAATATAACAGTTTAGAGTACTTAAGCATTGAATACATTGCAAGTTGAGGGATTTTCACAACAGTAGCCGGGTTATAAAAAGTCTGTTGTCCTGCTAATAGGAAACTTTTGCATGATGGGCTACATTCTTTATTGTACCCACAATGTCACACATAATTGGTATCTACCTCTCCAATTACTTTTAGAGTTTGGGATTTACAAATGTGCGCTTTTAATTATTAGTTACATTGTTTTAGTTCGAAGGTGCAGACTTTTTTTCTTTAAATGATTGTTTTATGTAGGATGCTTCATTTTTGACCAGTTGCAATTGCAATTAAAAAAAATCCTACTTCTATTAGGCTGTTAAGCCTCATAGCCTACCTCAGCCAGGTAGGTTATTTTATATAGATCTAAGCTCCGAAGAAATAGACTCCAATTAAGCCCTCTTGTTGTTTGTAAAGTCAAATTAAAATGAAGATTATTGTTGATATGAATTGCTCGACTGGTGCAGGTTTTCTCCATCTGTTGGTGTGCAACACTTGCATAACAAGTTAGCTATATTTTCAGCACCAGCCACTGTTCACCTCCTATTGATTGCGCTGTGGTTGCCGCCAGTTGCAAAAAATGTTTTTACCTTTATTTAACAAGGCAAGTCAGGTAAGAACAAATTCTTATTTATAATGAAGGCCTACCCCGGCCAAACCCGGATGACACTGGGCGAATTGTGTGCCGCCCTATGCCACTCCCAATCACGGTCGGATGTGATACAGCCTGAATTCAAACCAGGGACTGTAGACCACTGCACCCCTCGGGAGCCTTGACATACATATATATACACCGCTCAAAAAAATAAAGGGAACACTTAAACAACACAATGTAACTCCAAGTCAATCACACTTCTGTGAAATCAAACTGTCCACTTAGGAAGCAACCCTGATTGACAATAAATCTCACATGCTGTTGTGCAAATGGAATAGACAAAAGGTGGAAATTATAGGCAATTAGCAAGACACCCCCAATAAAGGAGTGGTTCTGCAGGTGGTGACCACAGACCACTTCTCAGTTCCTATGCTTCCTGGCTGATGTTTTGGTCACTTTTGAATCCCGGCGGTGATTTCACTCTAGTGGTAGCATGAGACGGAGTCTACAACCCACACAAGTGGCTCAGGTAGTGCAGCTCATCCAGGATGGCACATCAATGCGAGCTGTGGCAAGAAGGTTTGCTGTGTCTGTCAGCGTAGTGTCCAGAGCATGGAGGCGCTAACAGGAGACAGGCCAGTACATCAGGAGACGTGGAGGAGGCCGTAGGAGGGCAACAACCCAGCAGCAGGACCGCTACCTCCGCCTTTGTGCAAGGAGGATTAGGAGGAGCACTGCCAGAGCCCTGCAAAATGACCTCCAGCAGGCCACAAATGTGCATGTGCCTGCTCAAACAGTCAGAAACAGACTCCATGAGGGTGGTATGAGGGCCCGACGTCCACAGGTGGGGGTTGTGCTTACAGCCCAACACCGTGCAGGACTTTTGGCATTTGCCAGAGAACACCAAGATTGGCAAATTCGCCACTGGCGCCCTGTGCTCTTCACAGATGAAAGCAGGTTCACACGCACATGTGACAGACGTGACAGAGTCTGCAGACGCCGTGGAGAACTTTCTGCTGCCTGCAACATCCTCCAGCATGACCGGTTTGGCGGTGGGTCAGTCATGGTGTGGGGTGGCATTTCTTTGGGGGGGCGCACAGCCCTCCATGTGCTCGCCAGAGGTAGCCTGACTGCCATTAGGTACCGAGATGAGATCCTCAGACCCCTTGTGAGACCATATGCTGGTGCGGTTGGCCCTGGGTTCTTTCTAATGCAAGACAATGCTAGACCTCATGTGGCTGGAGTGTGTTAGCAGTTCCTGCAAGAGGAAGGCATTGATGCCATGGACTGGCCCGCCCGTTCCCCAGACCTGAATCCAATTGAGCACATCTGGGACATCATGTCTCGCTCCATCCACCAACGCCACGTTGCACCACAGACTCCAGGAGTTGGCGGATGCTTTAGTCCAGGTCTGGGAGGAGATCCCTCAGGAGACCATCCGCCACCTCATCAGGAGCATGCCCAGGCGTTGTAGGGAGGTCATAGAGGCACGTGGAGGCCACACACACTACTGAGCCTCATTTTGACTTGTTTTAAGGAAATTACATCAAAGTTGGATCAGCCTGTAGTGTGGTTTTCCACTTTAATTTTGAGTGTGAATCCAAATCCAGACCTCCATGGGTTGATAAATTTGATTTCCATTGATAATTTTTGTGTGATTTTGTAGTCAGCACATTCAACTATGTAAAGAAAAAAGTATTTAATAAGAATATTTCATTCATTCAGATCTAGGATGTGTTATTTTAGTGTTCCCTTTATTTTTTTGAGCAGTGTATATATATATATATATATATATATATATATATATATATATATATATATATATATATATATATATATATATATATATATATATATATATATACAAAAAAAATCTGAACATTAACCGTGTGTAGGTAGATACGTGTGTAGGTAGGTACGTGGAAAGATAGATACAAATGATTTCTTGCAAGTTGGGGAGGGGTTCACACCTAGCTCGGCTATTAGACAATTCTTTAGTAAAGGTTGAATAGTCTATTGTTCAGCTAATAGCCCATCCTGCTACACTTGTGAAAAACGAATAATAATACTTTTTAATACTTTTTTATATGTTAAAGATTCCAATTAATAAAGTGTTTTTAGCCACAATCGGCCCAACCCCAATTGATACATTTGGGCACAGTCGATAGCGTGCTGGACTTCGGGCTAGAATGTTGAGGGTTTCAAACCTGCTCCCTGCTTGATTCATTACATTATTACACCGGTCTCTGAGCAAATAGCCTGGATTGTTACTCCCATCTCGTCTCTCGCTCTCTTCCACGCGTCATTCAGCACGCTTGTGGGTGTGCTGGCAGGATGTACTGTTTTTTATTCTGTATATATGAATTACAAATCAGCCTTTAAACAGGTCAACATTCACAAAGCCGCTGGGACAGACAGATTAAAGGACATGTACTCAACTGACCCATAGCACTCACGTCTGTAGCCATGAAGTGCTTTGAAAGGCAGGTCATGGCTCAGATCAACAGCATCCTCCCAGACACCCTAGACCCACTCCAATTTGCATACCGCCCCAACAGATCCACAGATGATGCAATCTCAATCACACTCCACACTGCCCTTTCTCACCTAGACAAAAGGAACACCTATTGAAGACTGCTGTTCATTGACTACAGCTCAGCGTTCAACACCATAGTGCCCACAAAGCTCATCACTAAGCTAAGGACTCTGAGACTTAACACCTCCCTCTACAACTGGATCCTGGACTTCCTGATGGGCCACCCCCAGGTGGTAAGAGTAGGCAACAACACGTCTGCCATGCTGATCCTTAACACTGGTGCCCCTCAGGGGTGTGTATGACTGCATGGCCAAACACGACTCCAACACCATCATTAAGTTTGCTGACGACACAATAGTGGTAGGCCTGATCACCGACAACGATGAGACGGCCTATAGAGAGGAGGTCAGAGAACTGGCAGTGTGGTGCCAAGACAACAACCTCTCCCTCGATGTGAGCAAGACAAAGGATCTGATCATGGACTACAGGAAAAGCCGGGCCAAACACACCCCCATTAACATCGACGGGGCTGTAGCAGAGCAGGTTGAGTTTCAAGTTCCTTGGTGTCCACATCACCAACGAACTATCATGGTCCAAACATACAAAGACAGTCGTGAAGAGGGCATGACAAAACCTTTTCTCCTTCAGGAGACTGAGGGAGAAATGGGTCCCCAGTTCCTAAAAAGGTTATACAGCTGCACCATCGAGAGCATCCTGACAGGTTGCATCACCAGCTGGTATGGAAGCTGCTCAACATCTGACCATAAGGCGCTACAGAGGGTAGTGTGAACGGACCAGTTCATCACTGGGGCCAAGCTTTCTGCCATCCAGGACCTATATAATAGGAGGTGTCAGAGGAAAGCCCATAAAATTGTCAGACTTCAGTCACCAAAGTTATTTTCTCTACCGCACAGCAAGCAGTACCGGAACGTACCAAAATGCTAGGACCAAAAGGCTCCTCAACAGCTTCTACCCCCAATCCACAAGACTGCTGAACAATTAATGAAATCGCCACCGGACAATTTACATTGAGCCCCCCCTCCCTTTTGTACACTGCTGCTACACGCTGTTTATTTTCAATGCATTGTCACTTCACCCCCACCTACATGTAAAAATTACCTCAACTAACCTGTACCCTCGCACACTGACTTGGTACCGGTGCCCCCTGTATATAGCCTCGTTATTCTTATTCTTATTGTGTTACTTTTTACTATAGTCTACTTGGTAAATATTTTCTTAACTCTTCTTGAACTGCACTGTTGGTTAAGGGCTTGTAATTAAGCATTTCACTGTAAAATTTTACACTTGTTGTATTCGGCGCATGTGACAAATAAAGTTTGATTTGAATTACTCCTCAGTGCAATACAGATACCTTGCCTTCTGAGATCTGTAGTATTTGACAAGCTAATAAACAGAATTGCCCTCTCTCTGTCCAGATACACCAAAATGAAGACAGCCACTAACATCTACATCTTCAACTTGGCCCTGGCCGATGCTTTGGCAACCAGCACTCTGCCCTTCCAGAGTGCCAAGTACCTGATGAACACCTGGCCCTTCGGCGAGTTCCTGTGTAAAGTGATCCTCGCCGTTGACTACTACAACATGTTCACCAGTATCTTCACCCTGACCATGATGAGCGTGGACCGCTACATCGCTGTGTGCCACCCGGTCAGAGCCCTGGACTTTAGAACGTCCGCCAAGGCCAAGATGATCAACGTGTGCATCTGGATCCTCTCCTCTGCCATCGGAGTGCCCATCATGGTCATGGCGGTTACCAAGGTGACAGACAAAGGTGAGCAGTCCATATGAGCTGTACCGTATGTGCTCCAGACACCAACATCCACATATCCATATGCTAACCATTTGATTGTTTATCACTCAGGCAATACAGGGTGCATGCTGCAGTTCCCTCAGCCAGACTGGTACTGGGACATGGTGACTAAGATCTGCGTGTTCGTATTTGCCTTCGTGGTGCCAGTCCTGGTCATCACCATCTGCTACGGCCTGATGATTCTCCGCCTGAAGAATGTCCGGCTGCTCTCCGGATCCAAGGAGAAAGATCGGAATATGCGGCGCATTACCCACATGGTCCTGGTGGTGGTGGCGGTCTTCATAATTTGCTGGACGCCCATCCACATCTTTATCATCCTCAGGACCATGGTGCAGATCAACAGCACGAACCCCTATGTGATCGCCAGCTGGCACCTGTGCATCGCCCTGGGCTACATGAACAGCAGCCTCAACCCCCTGCTCTATGCCTTCCTGGACGGGAACTTCAAGAGGTGCTTCAGGGATTTCTGCCTGCCTTTCCGCTCCAACATGGACCAGAGTAGCTTCTCCAGAGCCCGCAACTCCACGCGAGAGCCCACCACCGTGTGTCCCCCGAGAGTGTTGGTGAGGAAGCCTGTATGACTAGGCATGGAGCAGTGTCCTGGAGACTCCCGCTCACGGACAGTCCAGGCCGACTTACAGACTGATGTCACACAGTTCTCCACAGATGTCTGACAGTAGCTCTGGCTTTAGACTTACAGCACAAAACCCACTGCAACATTTGCATAGAGTGTGATGTCACATTTTTGGGCCTATCCAGACAAAAACTAGATTTACTCTTCCTCTAACCTAACATAGCAGACATAAATTCCCACATCTGGGTTTCAGTGGAAAAGAGTCTACAGTGGCTTGCGAAAGTATTCATCCTCCTTGGCATTTTTCCAGTTTCTTTGCCTTACAACCTGGAAATAAAATAGATTTTTGGGGGGTTTGTATCATTTGATTTACACAACATGCCTACCACTTTGAAGATGCAAAATATGTGTTATTGTGAAACAAACAAGAAGTAAGACAAAAAAAAAGAAAACTTGAGCGTGCATAACTATTCACCCTCCCAAAGTCAATACTTTGTAGAGCGACCTTTTGCAGCAATTACAGCTGCAAGTCTCTTGGGGTATGTCTCTATAAGCTTGGCACATCTAGCCACTGGGATTTTTGCCCATTCTTCAAGGCAAAACTGCTCCAGCTCCTTTAAGTTGGATGGTTTCCGCTGGTGTACAGGAATCTTTATGTCATACCACAGATTCTAAATTGGATTGAGGTCTGGGCTTTGACTAGGCCATTCTAAGACATTTAAATGTTTCCCCTTAAACCACTTGTTGCTTTAGCAGTATGCTTAGGGTCATTGTCCTGCTGGAAGATGAACCTCCGGTCCAGTCACAAAAACCTGAAACAGGTTTCCCTCAAGAATTTCACTGTATTTAGCGCCATCCGTCATTCCTTCAATTCTGACCAGCTTCCCAGTCCCTGCCGATGAAAAACATCCCCACAGCATGATGCTGCTACTATCATGCTTCACGGTGGGGATGGAGTTCTTGAGGTGATGAGAGGTGTTGGGTTTGCACCAGACATAGTGTTTTCCTTGATGGCCAAAAAGCTCAATTTTAGTCTCAACTGACCAGAGTACCTCCTTCCATATGTTTGGGGAGTCTCCCACATGCCTTTGGCGAACACCAAATGTGTTTGCTTATTTTGTTCTTCAAGCAATGGCTTTTTTCTGGCCACTCTTCCGTAAGCCCAGCTCTGTGGAGTGAACGGCTTAAAGTGGTCCTATGGCCAGATACTCCAATCTTTGCTATGGAGCTTTGCAGCTCCTTCAGGATTATCGTTGGTCTCTTTGTTGCCTCTGATAAATGCCCTCCTTGCCTGGTCGGTGAGTTTTGGTGGGCGGCCCTCTCTTGGCAGGTTTGTTGTGGTGCCAAATTCTTTCCATTTATTAAGAATGGATTTAATGGTGCTTCGTGGGATGTTCAAAGTTTCAGATATTTTTTTATAACCCAGCCCTGATCTGTACTTCTCCACAATGTTATCCCTGACCTGTTTGGAGAGCTCCTTGGTCTTTATGGTGCCGCTTGCTTGGTGGTGCCGCTTGCTTAGTGGTGTTGCAGACCCTGGAGCCTTTCAGAACAGGTGTGTGTATATATACTGAGATCATGTGACACTTAGATTGCACACAGGTGGACTTTATTTAACTAATTATGTGACTTCTGAAGGTAATTGGTTGCACCAGATCTTATTTAGGGGCTTCATAGCAAAGGGGGCGAATACATATGCACGCACCACCTTTCTGTTTTTTATTTTTTTGAATTTTTTTAAACAAGTCATTTTTTTCATTTCACTTTACCAATTTGGACTATTTTGTGTATGTCCATTACATGAAATCCAAATAAAATTCAATTTAAATTACTGGTTGTAATGCAACAAAATAGGAAATACTTTTGCAAGGCACTGTAGGTTGAAATAGCTGTATCCCTGAAAACCCAGATACATCCGGTTGTTGCATCGGCCAGGGCCAAAAATCTGTCATTCTGCCCCTGAGCAAGGCAGTTAACCCACTGTTTCCCGGGCGCCGAAGCCGTGGATGTTGATTAAGGCAGCCCCCTGCATCTCCCTGATTCAGAGGGGTTGGGTTGAATGCGGAAGACACATTTCAGTTGAAGGCATTCAGTTGTACAACTGACTAGATATCTCCATTTCCCTTTTTGTTCCCGTGTTGTTGCATAATGACCAATACGCTACCACTCACTGGGCACAGACATCAGTTCAACCCCTGGTGTAGCACACCTCCTGAGGTCGGGCCCCCCAGATAGCATTTGAACACTTCATAAGACATGATTTTATTCATTTTTTATTACAGGAAATTAGCTTTAAAACTGCAAAATGTTCTCTGCCGATAATGGATATTAGCTGAAAAATTATCGTATGTAGTTTCTTGCAATAGCCCTCTGTGACTTTAAAGAATATTTATCTCAAAACTTTGCTTTCTGAAAGATGTGTCTGGAGATTTGGTTAACTTCATCAGAATTGCCTAAAATCCTAAAATAATCAGGAATGAGCATGGTCAGCTATACCATATTCATGTCCTCGTTACTAGTGCAACAAAACCACTCATGGTCTAAAGTTCTCTACTTTTGATAGATTTAACAAACAATATTGGAATCACCATGGTCACAATCATAAACTGTCAACTCCATCTGCCTGATAGATTAAAATAATATGAATTTTGGGTTTAAATATGTTACATGTAATTGGGTTTTAGAGACATAAAGCAACTGAGGAAAAAATAAATTGCTGCTGTGCATAACACTTGAATGAAGAAGAAAAATGTAATCTTTGTAAAAAACATCAACTCTGTCAGATTGCTGAAAGATCTGATAGAATGAGTATGTTTTTATTGGGGATTTTCAAATGAATCATTTTCCATATCTTACAAATGTTTTGTATTATACTTTTAGAGTCAAAAATATGTCTGTTTTGAGAGTCTGTTGTCAACTCCGTCATTGGCTTTTCACCTCTGTCACTGATGGCTACGCCCCTTAAGATCAATATTTTTGTCAATATTCTGAACAAATATTGTAATCACTGTTCTGCAACATATGGCTCAAAAAATTGAAGTATTTGCTCTGCTATGTTTGCTTTCTAAATCTAGAAAAACCTAGCTCTGGAGGATTTAATAGTGCTATAAAGAAAAAACAAAAAGACCTTTTGGAAATTTGTTTTAAATATTTGAATAATCTAATATTAGAGTTAAACAATTAAGGTCTTTAAACACTTTAAACACACTATTACTGTAAAAAGTAAATGCCTTTTATGGTGTCAGACGGAGTTTAAATAAATCCAGTTAGTTGCATTTTATGAAAGAATTTTTTTAAATTAGGTTGTTCCATTAGATGATGTGATAGCTGATACTTTGGTCTATAAAAAATACAGTGCCTTCGGAAAGAATTCAGACCCCTTGACTTTTTCCACATTTTGTTACGTTACAGCCTTATTCTAAAATTAATAAAATATTTTTTTGAATCGCAGTGATCTACACACAATACCCCATAATGACAAAGTGAAAACAGGTTTTTAGAAATTCTAGCAAATGTATTTACATAAGTATTCAAACCGTTTGCTAAGAGACTCGACATTGAGCTCAGGTGCGTCCTGTTTCCATTGATCATCCTTGAGATGTTTCAACAACTTGATTGGAGTCCACCTGTGGTAAATTCAATTGATTGGACATGATTTGGTAAGGCACCTGTCTATATAAGGTCCCACAGTTGACAGTGCATGTCAGAGCAAAAACCAAGCCATGAGGTCAAAGGAATTGTCTGTAGAGCACAGCTCTGGGGAAGGGTACCAAAAAATGTCTGCAGCATTGAAGGTCCCCAAGAACACAGTGGCCGGTGTCATTCATCATTCCTAAATGGAAGAAGTTTGGAACCACCAAGACTCTTACTAGAGCTGGCCATCTGGCGAAACTGATCAATCGGGGGAGAAGGGCCTTGGTCAGGGAGGTGATGGTCACTCTGACAGAGCTCTAGAGTTCCTCTGTGGAGATGGGAGAACCTTCCAGAAGGACAACCATCTCTGTAATACTCCATCAATCAGGCATTTATGGTAGAGTGGTCAGATGGAAGCCACTGGTCAGTAAAAGGCACATGACAGCTCCCTTGGAGTTTGCCAAAAGGCACCTAAACAACAAGATTCTCTGGTCTGATGAAACAAAGATTCAACTCTGGCACCATCCCTACGGTGAAGCATGGTGGGGTCAGCATCATACTGTGTGGGTGTTTTTCAGCGGCAGGGACTAGGAGGCTAGTCAGGATTGAGGCAAAGATGAATGGAGGAAAGCACAGAGAGATCCTTGATGTAAACCTGCTCCAGAGTGCTCAGGAACTCAGACTTCCCACAGGACAACGACCCTAAGCACACAGCCAAGACAACACAGGAGTGGCTTCGGGAAAAGACTCTGAATGTCCTTGAGTGGCCCAGCCAGAGCCCTGACCTGAACCCATTCTAATATCTCTGGAGAGACCTGTGCAGCAACGCTCCCCATCTAACCTGACAGAGCTTGAGATGTTCTGCAGAGAAGAATGGGAGAAACTCTCCAAATACAGGTGTGCCAAGCTTGTAGTGTCATACCCAAGAAGACTCGAGGCTATAATTGCTGCCAAAGGTGCTTCAACAAAGTACTGAGTAAAGGGTCTAAATACTTATGTAAATGTGATACTTTTATATAAATTAGCAACAATTCTAAAAACCTTTTTTTGCTTTGTCATTATGGGGTATTGTGTGTAGATTGACGAGGAAAAAAAATATTTATTCAATTTTAGAATAAACAAAATGTGGGAAAATCAAGGTGTCTGAATACTTTCCAACAGCACTGTATATATATTTCAAATGTTGCTAATATTAAAACAAATAGTTCTGGATTGTCCCGTATTTCAAGAGTCCCTGACCTCTATAACAGCAACAACAAAAAAACATCTCTGCCACATGGAAAAAAAGATAAATCCTAAAATATTTTTGGGGGGGGGTTTATTTTTTGCGGTTGTTGGGCCTTGCTCGAACCTTGCAGGGTGCACAGCTATATGTGTCCTACGCCACTTAGTTAAATGTATAGTTTTGATTTACATTTAGTTGAGTTTTCAACTAAAGTGAATTCAACAAAAAAAAGTATGTAATTAGATTTTGGGTGAAAATAAATACTAAATGCCCTTAAGTTGATGACTTCTTGCAAATCCAATCAGTTTTCCATGTTGATTCAACGTCATCACATAGATTTTTGGGGTTGAAATGATGTGGAAACAATATTGATTCAACCAGTTTTTTTTCCAGTGGGAAGTCTGTAGCATGTCTTGCAGTTTAATTAAATATTGTAACATTATTGACTTACTATGTATAAATCTTGTCAGTTGCTTCTGGCAGCAAATTAGTTGTTTTAGACAACAACAAAAAAACGATTTATTTTACCTATACCAAATTTCTTTGTTATGTTTTAAAGAATACATTTGGATTTATATTGCTTTGCTGTAGTAGATGCTCAGCTAATTTAACAATGGGAAGCATTAACATAAATAAATATCTGCATTGTGTTTTAGAAGTACTGAATGTGTGTGATGCATACAGTATACGTTATGTGCCTTTTATTTATTGGTTTCTTCCATTTATGAGTTTCTTGAAGCATGCAGTGGGCTACATGTGAGGATTGTGTGATGGTGTATTGTACAATCTCACTGAAGTGAGAGGTTGGAGTATAATAAAAAAAAAATCAGCACTTAAGACATTTTATAAAACTTTGTTTTGCAGGAGTTGGCAGGGCTGAATCCTAACATTTATATAATTTCTGTGGAAATAACCAACTAACATGCAAGTCAATCAATAAATTACATGTATTTATAAAGCCCTTTTTACATCAGAAACCCAGCCTAAAACCCCAATGTAGATGTAAAAGCACAGTGGCTAGGAAAAACTACTAGAGCGGAACCGGCTCTGAGGGGTGGCCAGTACTCTTTTGGCTGTGCATGGTGGAGATTATAAGAATATTTGTATTCTGATTTACTATGGATCCTGATTAGCTGCTGCCATGGGGTCCAGCAAAATTAAGGCAGTTATACAATTTTAAAAAAGCATTATACTCTCAGGCCCTGACTCGACTACCAGATATCTACAACACAAAATCCATGTATACGTGTGTGTATAGTGCATATGTTATCGTGTGTGCGTATGCATGTGTCTGTGCCTATGTGTGTTGTTACACAGTCCCCAGTGTTCCATAAGGTGTATTTGTATCTGTTTTTAAATCTAATTTTACTGCTTGCATGAGTTACTTGATGTGGAATAGTACTGTATCTAGTACTGTATGCTTCCCATAGTCTGTTCTGGACTTGGGGACTGTAAAGAGACCTCTGGTGGCATGTCTTGTGGGGTATGCATGGCTGGCCGAGCTGTGTGCCAGTAGTTCAAAGAGACAGCTTGGTGCATTCAATATGTCAATACCTCTCACAAATATAAGTAGTGATGAAGTCAATCTCCTCTCCGCTTTGAGCCAGGAGAGATTGACAGTCATATTATTAATGTTAGCTCTCTGTGTACATCCAAGGGCCAGCCGTGCTGCCCTGTTCTGAGCCAATTGCAATTTTCCTAAGTCCCTCTTTGTGGCAAGTGACCATACGACTGAACAGTAGTTCAGGTGCGACAAAACTAGGGCCTGTAGGACCTGCCTTGTTGATAGTGCTGTTAAGAATGCAGGGTTGTGCTTTATTATGGACAGACTTTATTAGGACTAACTCATTCCTTGCCACCCATTCTGAAACTAACTGCAGCTCTTTGTTAAGTGTTTCAGTCATTACAGTTGCTGTAGTAGCTGACATGCATAGTGTTGAGTTATCCACATACATAGAATAACTGGCTTTACTTAAAGCTAGTTGCATGTCGTTAATAAAACATTTTAAAAGTAAGGGACCTAGACAGCTGCCCTGGGGAATTCCTGATTCTACCTGGACTATGTTGGAGAGACTTATATTTAAGAACACCCTCTGTGTTCTGTTAGACGGGTAACTCTTTATCCAAAATGTAGCAGGGGGAGTAAAGCCTTAACACGTAAGTCTAACAAAACAGTCCCAACAATCTTTTTATTATCTATTTCTCTCAGCCAATCATCAGTATTTTGTTTAAGTGCCGTGCTTGTTGAATGTCTTTCCCTATAAGTGTGCTAAATGTCTATTGTCATTTTGTGTACTGTAAAATAGCATTTCATCTGGTCAAACACACATTTTTCCAAAAGTTTACTAAGGGTTGGTAACAGCTTTACTATTCTTAGGTAGCGGAATTACTTTTGCTTCCCTCCAGGCCCAAGGGCACACATTTTTTAGTAGACTTAAATTGAAGAATTGGCAAATAGAAGTGGCAATATCATCTGCTATTATCATCAGTAGTTTTCCATCCAAGTTGTCAGACAACTTGGATGGAAATCATCAGTAGTTTTTATCATCAGTAGTTTTTCATCAGTAGTTTTTGGCAAATAGAAGTGGCAATATCATCTGCTATTATCATCAGTAGTTTTCCATCCAAGTTGTCAGACCCCAATGGCTTGTCATTGTTGATAGACAGCAAAAATGTTTTCACCACTTCCACACTCACTTTACAGAATTCGAAATTACAATGCTTGTTGTTCATAATTTGGAAAGATATATATATAATGGCAAGAAAAAGTATTTTGGACCATTCCTCTTTTTAAAACTGTTTCAGTTTAGCAATATTCTTGGGATGCCTGGTGTGAACTGCTCTCTTGAGGTCTTGCCACAGCATCTCAATCGGGTTGCAAAATGTCTTGATAAACTTGGGAATTCATTTTTCCGTTGATGATCGCAAGCTGTCCAGGCCCTGAGGCAGCAAAGCAGCTCCAAAGCATGATGCTCCCATCACCATACTTTACAGTTGGGATGAGGTTTTGATGTTGGCGTGCTGTGCCTTTTTTTTCTCCACACATAGTGTTGGGTGTTCCTTCCAAACAACTCAACTTTCCACTAGGCTACCCCTACCCCGGCCAACAGCTCTGCACCCCCCGCAGAAACTTGTCCAAGTCCCGGGCCTGGTCGATTAGAAAGGCCTGGTCGCTGAAGTGATTTAGGGAGCATGATGAGGGGTGGTCGTTTGACCGCGGAGCCATTACGGACGCAGGCAATGAGGCAGTGATCGCTGAGATCCTGGTTGAAGACAGCAGAGGTGTATTTAGAGGGCAAGTTGGTCAGGATGATATCTATGAGGGTGCACATGGTTACGGATTTAGGGTTGTACCTGGTAGGTTCACTGATAATTTGTGTGAGATTGAGGGCATCTAGCTTAGATTGTAGGACGGCCGAGGTGTTAAGCATATCCCAGATATGCATCTGTTGGTCACAGATACCTTCTTTTTTTTAAGTAGGGGCGTGGAGTAACCAGTCAATATGTGACCACCATTTGCCTCATGCAGTGCGACACATCTCCTTCGCATAGAGTTTATCAGGCTGTTGATTGTGGCCTATGGAATGTTGTCCCACTCCTCTTCAATGGCTGTGCGAAGTTGCTGGATATTGTCGGGAACTGGAACAAGCTGTCGTACACGTCGATCCAGAGCATCCCAAAAATGCTGAATGGGGTGACATGTCTGGTGAGTATGCAGGCCATGGAAGAACCAGGACGTTTTTAGCTTCCATGAATTGTGTACAGATCCTTGCCACATGGGGCAGTGCATTATCATTCAGAAATTTTAGGTGATGGCCTCAGGATCTCGTCACGGTATATGCATTCAAATTACCATCGATAAAATGCCATTGCGTTCGTTGTCCGTTGCTTATGCCTGCCCATACCATAACCCCCCCACCACCATGGGGCACTCTGTTCACAACGTTGACATCAGCAAACCACTCGCCCACACGACACCATCTGCCCGGTACAGTTGAAATCTGGATTCATCCGTGAATAGCACACTTCTCCACTCTGCCAGTCGCCATCAAAGGTGAGCATTTGCCCACTGAAGTCGGTAACAACGCCGAACTGCAGTCAGGTCAAGACCTTGGTGATGACGACGAGCATGCAGATGAGCTTCCATGAGATGTTTCTGACAGTTTGTGCAGAAATTGTGCAGAAATTCTTTGGTTGTGCAGACCCACAGTTTCCTCAGCCACTGTCTGGGTGGCTGGTCTCAGACGATCTCGAAGGTGAAGAAGCTGGATGTGGAGGTCCTTTGCTGGCATGATTACACATGGTCTGCGGTTGTGAGGCTGGTTGAACTTACTGCCAAATTCTCTAAAATACGATTGGAGGCGGCTTGAGATATCTGTGGCATTGTGTTGTATGACAAAACTGCACATTTTAGAGTGGCCTTTTATTGTCCCCAGCACAAGGTGCACATGTGTAATGATCATGCTGTTTAATCAGCTTTTTGATATGCCACACCTGTCAGGTGGATGGATTGTCTTGGCACAGGAGAAATGCTCGCTAACATGGATGTAAACAATGTGTGCACACAATTTGAGCTAAACACTTTACATGTTTCTTTTATATTTTTGTTCACTGTACAAGATTAGAGTATTTTTTTAATCTACCAAATAGTGCTGAAAAGGAGACGATGTACTCTGCATGTATTTACATGGCTTTCTTTAATTGATCCCTAAAATTCTGAACCTTTCTCTCCATATATTGTAGTCTGTCGAGAGGTGTATAAGTAAAGGAACACCAAATTTAAAGGGATGGATTTATAAATGTGTTGAAAACCCTATTGAATGAAAACTCTTTTGGCCAGCAAGTGAGAGGGTTTTCACAGGTTGAGTAAAATGTATTCAGCACGGGCAAGGGAACCATGCCTGCAACATTGAAATTATCGCCAGCCTGTTATGCACCTGCGTAAGGTAAGTCTGAATACCAACTTCTGAGAAAAAAAATGTCTGAATCGGGTCCATATTCAATAAGAACCTCCCATTCTACAATCTCAATGTGGCACCTTAAAAAGATGGACTGCCTTACAGGATGGCACATCATTTATCCTTGTTTGCCTGTTTATCATGCTCAGTAAGGTGGCAGCCTGGCAGCCCTTTTCATCATGGTAATGTAGAAAAACCAGCTCTTGTAGTCGGGAAAACTGTTAAGCATTCACCCAGGGTTTATTTAATAGTGATCTGCTTATAGGCAAGGAACATCTGGTTCAGATCAGCACTCTCCTCTCTACTCGCTTCTTGTTAAGCGTATCTATTATATAAGACATACTGTACATATTGGCATCCAAGTGATACACCCCCCCCCCTTTCAATGTATAACACATGCGGGGTTGCCACATTCCATACTCCCCTTCAACTTGGATAATAGCTTTAAAGCACACAGTACATTTGTCTAACACAGTTGTCATTAAACTTACATTTTCCTTCACAGTGATGTGAGGTGAGGGCACGTGTCAACGTCACAGTGTGCCAGACATGCCTACTGAGAGCAAACCATAGGCGAAAGAGAACTTAGCAACAAAATTAATATTTCAAGAGGAGACAGACGTCAAATTCCTTGACTTTAACCAAAAGGTTGGATCTGTCAATCTGGTGGAATCCAATTAAGGCACTCCAAATAGGAACTCTTTCTCCTGTCAATTCTAAAACCAATTCTGTGCCAGTGTCATCAAGATTTTAAGAAATCTTGACTAGAATATGCTATTCTTTAAAGGAGCATGGAAATGACTTTGCTTCTGAATAGTCGTGTATGTCTTTTTTTGTATATATTTCAATATATTTTCAATCTCTTTTCCATTTTTAAATTAAATATACTTTCCGGTAACCCGCCTCACCCAATGTGATACGGATCCGCTATTTTTTAGACCTTATAGCCAGAACCTCTATCAGAAGCGAACCAGCTCAAATCAAATCAAGTTTTATTTGTCACATACACATGGTTAGCAGATGTTAATGCGAGTGTAGCGAAATGCTTGTGCTTCTAGTTCCGACAATGCAGTAATAACCAACGAGTAATCTAACCTACCAATTCCACAACTACTACCTTATACACACAAGTGTAAAGGGATAAAGAAATTGTACATAAAGATATATGAATGAGTGATGGTACAGAACGGCATAGGCAAGATGCAGTAGATGGTATCGAGTACAGTATATACATATGAGATGAGTAATGTAGGGTATGTAAACATAAAAGTGACATAGTTTAAAGTGGCTAGTGATACATGTATTACATAAAGATGGCAAGATGCAGTACATGATATAGAGTACAGTATATACATCTACATTATATTAAGTGGCATTGTTTAAAGTGGCTAGTGATACATTTTTTATCAATTTCCATGATTAAAGTGAGCTGGAGTTGAGTCAGTATGTTGGCAGCAGCCACTCAATGTTAGTGGTGGCTGTTTAACAGTCTGATGGCCTTAAGATAGAAGCTGTTTTTCAGTCTCTCGGTCCCTGCTTTGATGCACCTGTACTGACCTCGCCTTCTGGATGATAGCGGGGTGAACAGGCAGTGACTCGGGTGGTTGTTGTCCTTGATGATCTTTATGGCCTTCCTGTGACATCGGGTGGTGTAGGTGTCCTAGAGGGCAGGTAGTTTGCCCCCAGTGATGCGTTGTGCAGACCTCACTACCCTCTGGAGAGCCTTACGGTTGTGGGCGGAGCAGTTGCCGTACCAGGCGGTGATACAGCCCGACAGGATGCTCATTAGCTAGTAACTATTTAGTCAATGCCAGCCACTGCTAGCGGCCTTTACCTTCTGTACAGACACCAGACGTTTTTTAGCCTGGATAATACTTGCCAGCCTGCCAGTATCGGACTGTTTTCTCCACTGCAACGCCGGATTCCTGCCGTAAGCCCTGGACCATTACTCCAGATCATCACAGCTAGCTAGCTGCCACCGAGTTGCCCAGCCCCGAAACTAGCCCTGAGCCAGGCCCACACAGCTGATGCCTCACAGACTCTACCCCAACACGGCTAGAATCCACTACTCCACCGGATCCTTGTCGTAAGCTCTGGACCTTTGCATCGTATCATCGCTGCTAGCTAGCTGCTACTGAGTGGCTATAGTGGCTAACGCCCCTGCCCCAAAGCTAGCACCAGTTAGCCGCGAGACAGGCGCATCTCCCGGCTAGCAAACAAAATTACTACAACTACAATACCTCTTTCTCATTCTGGCCTGGACCCTTTGTCGTCAAGGAGCCCCGCCTTACCACCACGACTGGTCTGCCGACGTAACTCAATCCGCTGTGCCCGCAACCAGCCTTTGCTGGACGTCGGAGCAGACGCTTCTACTAACCCCGGCCTGCTAACTTTAAACTCTGTGTCTCTCGCGTGCTAGCATAGTAACGACTACCCCGCGGCTTCCCGGTTCCATCTATTGCTGCTCAGTGGACCCTATGATCACTTGGCAACATAGCTGATGCCTGCTGGACTGTTCATTAATCACGGTACTCCATTTTGTTTATTTTTTGGTTTATCTGTCGGCCCCAGCCTCAAACTCAGGCCCTGTGTGTAGTTAACCGACCCTCTCTGCCCATTCATTACCAATTACCTGTTATTCTTGTCTTAGCCGATTAGCTGTTGTTGTCTTACCCATTGTCTTAGCTAGCTCTACCAATCAACACCTGTGATTGCTTTATGCCTCGCTTTATGTCTCTCTCAAATGTCAATATGCCTTGTATACTGTTGTTTAGGATAGTTATCAATGTTTTAGTTTACTGCGGAGCCCCTAGTCCCACTCAACACGCCTCAGATACCTCCTTTGTCCCACCTCCCACACATGCGGTGACCTCACCCAGCATAACTAGCGTGTCCAGAAATGCACCTGTCTTATCATCACTCAGTGCCTGGGTTTACGTCCACTGTACCCGCACCCCACCATAACCGTCTGTACAGTCGTGGCCAAAAGTTTTGAGAATGACACAAATATTAATTTTCACAAAGTCTGCTGCCTCCGTTTGTATGATGGCAATTTGCATATACTCCAGAATGTTGTAAAGAGTGATCAGATTAATTGCAAAGTCCCTCTTTGCCATGCAAATGAACTGAATCCCCCAAAAACATTTCCACTGCATTTCAGCCCTGCCACAAAAGGACCAGCTGACATGTCAGTTATTCTCTCGTTAGTGTTGACGAGGACAAGGTTGGACATCACTCTGTCATGCTGATTGAGTTCGAATAACAGACTGGAAGCTTCAAAAGGAGGGTGGTGCTTGGAATCAGTGTTCTTCATCTGTCCATGATGGTTACCTGCAAGGAAACACGTGCCGTCATCATTGCTTTGCACAAAAACGGCTTCACAGGCAAGGATATTTCTGCCAGTAAGACTGCACCTAAATCAACCATTTATTGGATCATCAAGAACTTCAAGGAGAGCAGTTCAATTGTTGTGAAGAAGGCTTCAGGGCGCCCAATAAAGTCCAGCAAGCGCCAGGACCGTCTCCTAAAGTTGATTCAGCTGCGGGATCGGGGCACCACCAGTACAGAGCTTGCTCAGGAATGGCAGCAGGCAGGTGTGAGGCGAAGACTTTTGGAGGATGGCCTGGTGTCAAGAAGGGCAGCATAGAAGCCACTTCTCTCCAGGAAAAACATCAGGGACAGACTGATATTCTGCAAAAGGTACAGGGATTGGACTGCTGAGGACTGGGGTAGAGTCATTTTCTCTGATGAATCCCCTTTCCGATTGTTTGGGGCATCCGGAAAAAAAGCTGAGCGCTACCATCAGTCCTGTGTCATGCCAACAGTAAAGCATTCTGAGACCATTCATGTGTGGTGTTGCTTCTCAGCCAAGGGAGTGGGCTCACTCACAATTTTGCCTAAGAACACAGCCATGAATAAAGAATGGTACCAACACATCCTCCGAGAGCAACTTCTCCCAACTATCCAGGAACAGTTTGGTGACAAATAATGCCTTTTCCAGCATGATGGAGCACCTTGCCATAAGGCAAAGTGATAACTAAGTGGCTTGGGGAACAAAACATCGATATTTTGGGTCCATGGCCAGGAAACTCCCCAGACCTTAATCCCATTGAGAACTTGTGGTCAATCCTCAAAAGGCGGGTGGACAAACAAAACCCCACAAATTCTGACAAACTCCAAGCATTGATTATGCAAGAATGGGCTGCCATCAGTCATGATGTGGCCCAGAAGTTAATTGACAGCATTGCCAGGGCAGATTGCAGAGGTCTTGAAAAAGAAGGGTCAACACTCCAAATATTGACTCTTTGCATCAACTTCATGTCATTGTCAATAAAAGCCTTTGACACTTATGAAATGCTTGTAATTTGCTTGTAAAGACACTGCTTGTAAAGACACTGAAGCAGCAAACTGTCAAAGGGGGAGGAGTTGCAATCTACTCCAGAGATAGCCTGTAAAGTTCTGTCATACTTTCCAGGTCTATGCCCAAACAGTTCGAGCTTCTAATTTTATAAATTAATCTCTCCAGAAATAAGTCGCTCACTGTTGCCACCTGTTATAGACTCCCCTCAGCTCCCAGCTGTGCCCTGGACACCATATGTGAATTGATTGCCCCCCATCTATCTTCAGAGTTCGTTCTGTTAGGTGACCTAAACTGGGATATGCTTAACACCCCGGTAGTCCTACAATCTAAGCTAGATACCCTCAAACTTACACAAATGATCAAGGAACCTACCAGGTACAACCCTAAATCCGTAAACATGGGCACCCTCATAGATATTATCTTGCCCAACTTGCCCTCCAAATAAACCTCTGCTGTTTTCAATCAGGATCTCAGCGATCACTGCCTCATTGCCTGCATCGGCTATGGGTCCGCAGTCAAACGACCACCCCTCATCACTGTCACCTGCTCCCTAAAACACTTCTGCGAGCAGGCCTTTTTAATCGACCTGGCCTGGAAATACTGGAAGGATATTGACCTCATCCCGTCAGTAGAGGATGCCCGGTCGTTCTTTAAAAGTAATTTCCTCACCATCTAAATAAGCATGCCCCTTTCAAAAAATGTAGAACTAAGAACAGATAAAGCCCTTGGTTCACTCCAGACCTGACTGCCCACGACCAGCATAAAAACATCCTGTGGCGGACTGCACTAGCAGCGAATATTCCCAGCGATATGCACATTTTCAGGGATGTCAGGAACCAATACACGCAGTCAGTCAGGAAAGCAAAGACTATCTTTTTCAAACAGGAATTTGCATCCTGTAGCTCTAACTCCAAAAAGTTTTGGGAGAATAAGAGCACCTCTTCCCAGCTGCCCACTGCACTGAAGCTAGGTAACACTGTCACCACCGATAAATCCATGATAATCGAGAATTTCAATAAGCATTTATCTACTGCTGGCCATGCTTTCCTCCTGGCTAACCCAACCCTCCGCACCCCACGCAGCTACTTGCCCAAGTCTCCCCAGCTTCTCCTTCACCCAAATCCAGATAGCAGATGTTCTGAAAGAGCTGTAAAACCAGGACCTGTACAAATCAGCTGGGCTAGACAATCTGGACCCTTTCTAAAATTATCCACCGCCATTGTTACAACCCCCATTACCAGTCTGTTCAACTTCTCTTTCGTATAGTCTAAGATCCCTAAAGATTAGAAAGCTGCCGTGGTCATCCCCCTCTTCAAAGGAGGAGACACTCTAGACCCAAACTGTTATAGACCTATATCCATCCTGCTCTGCCTTTTTAAAGTCTTCGAAAGCCAAGTTAATAAACAGATCACTGACCATTTCGAATCCCACCATACCTTCTCTGCTGTGCAATCCGGTTTCCGAGCCGGTCATGGGTGCACCTCAGCCACGCTCAAGGCACTAAACGATATCATAACTGCCATCGATAAAAGACAGTACTGTGCAGCCGTCTTCATCGACCTGGCCAAGGCTTTCGACTCTGTCAATCACCGTATTCTTATCGGCAGACTCAACAGCCTTGGTTTCTCAAATGACTGCCTCGCCTGGTTCACCAACTACTTCTCAGACAGAGTTCAGTGTGTCAAATCGGAGGGCCTGTTGTCCGGACCTCTGGCAGTCTCTATGGGGGTGCCAGAGGGTTCAATTCTCGGGCCGACTCTTTTCTCTGTATATATCAATGATGTCGCTCTTGCTGCAGGTGATTCCCTGATCCAGCTGTACGCAGCCGACACCATTCTGTAAACGTCTGGCCGTTCTTTGGACACTGTGTTAACCTCTCTAGTGTACGTGAGACGTTAGCGTCGCACCTCTTCAAATTCAAAACAACAGAAATCCGATAATTAAAATTCCTCAAACATACATGTATTTTACACCATTTTAAAGATACACTTGTTGTAAATCCAGCCACAGTGTCCGATTTCAAAAAGGCTTTACGACGAAAGCAAACCAAACGATTATGTTAGGTGAGTGCCTATTCACAGAATAACACAGCCATTTTTCCAGCCAAAGAGAGGATTCACAAAAAGCAGAAATATAGATAAAATTAATCACTAACCTTTGATGATCTTCATCAGATGACACTCATAGGACTTCATGGTACACAATACATGTATGTTTTGTTCGGTAAAGTTCATATTTATATCCAAAAATCTGAGTTTACATTGGCGCCTTACGTTCAGAAGTCACAAAACATCCTTTGATTTTGCAGAGAGCCACATCAATTTACATGAATACTCATAATAAACATTGCTAAAAGATACAACTGTTATGCATGGAATTTTAGATGCACTTCTCCTTAATGCAACCGCTGTGTCAGATTTCAAAAAAGCTTTACGAAAAAAGCAACCCATGCAATAATCTGAGTCGGCGCTCAGAGCCCAATCAAGACACAAATATAGCCGCCATATTATGCAGTCAACAGAAGTCAGAAGTAACATTATAAACATTCCCTTACCTTTGATGATCTTCATCAGAATGCATTCATAGGAATCCCAGTTCCACAATAAATGTTTGTTTTGATTGATTATGCCCAAATTCCTCCTTGTTGTTCTAGCGTTCAGTACACTTTCCAAACTCATGACGCGCGGGCAGGTTCAGCGGAAAGTACGGACGAAAAGTTAAAAAAAGTTATATTACAGTCCGTAAAAACATGACAAACGAAGTATTGAATCAATCTCTAGGATGTTTTTAACATAATTCTTCAATAATGTTCCAACCGGAGTATTGCTGTGTCTTCAGAAGTGCGATGGAACAGAGCTCGCTCTCACGTGAACGCGCCTGGTCAGGGCATGTTCAGGTCATGATAGACCTGACTCATTCCTGTCTCATTCGGCCCCACTTCCCAGTAGTGGCATCAGACAAGGTTCTAACGACTGTTGACATCTAGTGGAAGCCTTAGGAAGTGCAAAATTACCAATATCCCACTGTATCTTCAAAAGGAGCTGAGTTGAAAATCGAGCAACCTCAGATTTCCCACTTTCTGGTTGGATTTTTTCTCAGGTTTTTGCCTGCCAAATAAGTTCTGTTATACTCACAGGCATGATCCAAACAGTTTTAGAAACTTCAGAGTGTTTTCTATCCAAATCTATTAATAACATGCATATCTTAGCTTCTGGGCCTGAGTAGCAGGCAGTTTACTTTGGACACGCTTTTCATCCGGACGTCAAAATACCGCCCCCTATCCCAAAGAAGTTATCTTCAGGATTGGTGGGTCCCCTGCTGGATGGTTGAGCTAACATAGGCTAATGCGATTAGCATGAGGTTGCAGGTAACCCCTACCTTGTCACAACACAACTGATTGGCTCAAACATATTAAGAAAGAAATTCCATAAATGTACTTTTATTAAGGCACACCTGTTAATTGAAATGCATTCCAGGTGACTACCTCATGAAGCTGGTTGAAACAAAGGCAAAAGTGTGCAAAGCTGTCATCCAGGCAAAGGGTGGCTACATTGAAGAATCTCAAATATGTTTTGATATGTTTAAGACTTTTGGTTACTTCATGATTCCATATGTATTTCATAGTTTTGATATCTTATTCTACAATGTAGAAAATATAAAAAAGAATGAAAAGCAGGACTGAAACCCCTACACAGATTCTAACCAGATGTTGAACTGGAAAAACAACTATTTCCATTGATCGTTAATTCCCTACTGACCTCTAGTCCTCTGCATTGTGTAGTATTTTAAAATATTCTTACACTCCCCCCTAGACCATTTTAAAAATAAATATATTTAAAATGTATTTTTAGAAAACATGAAAAAATAGACCGATTAAAAACATTAGCAGTAAGGATAAAATAATTTACATGAAACACTTTGCATTTATATAAAACACAAATGGCATATTTTACTTGCCGTTACAATAAGATATAGAATTCACACAAAGTTATAGAAAAGAGGTATTAACAGGTGTGATACCACATCTGAGAGAGCATGGTTCATTACAGCACCAAGGACAGTTACCACAGGCACATTTACCACAATCATGAGGCTTGGTGTGATGAAGACCCTTATGATCCCTAACACATTCTTGTGAACACCACTGACTGTCACGCCCTGATCTTTTTCATCTGTCCTTGTGCTCGTCTCCACCCCCCTCCAGGTGTCGCCCATCTTCCCCACTTATCCCCTGGGTATTTATACCTGTGTTTTCTGTCTGTCTGTGCCAGTTCGTCTTGTTTGTTCAAGTCAACCAGCGTTTTCTCAGCTCCTGTTTTTCCCCAGTCTCTTTTTCTCGTCCTCCTGGTTTTGACCCTTGCCTGTCAAGACTCTGAGCCCGCCTGACCCTGAGCCTGCCTGCACCTTTGCTGCTACTCTGGATTATCAACCCCTGCCTGCCTCGACCTGTCATTTGCCTAAACCTGTTGTTGCAATAAACATTGTAACTTCAACACAGTCTGCACTTTTGTCTTACCTGAAACCTGATAGTACGAACTGGCCATGACTGACCCAGCAGACTTGGACCAGCTCCGCAATGCCATCTCCTCCCAATCATTAGTAGACACGAGGAGTTGCTTCGCAGTTTGATGGAAGGGTTCCAGGATGTGGCCGAACATCACGACCTAGAATTGGACGCAATTGCGGGAGCAATTCCGTGGGTTGCCTACCAGGCAGCCTACCATGACGGTAACCTCCCAACCCCTCAGTAACCCAGCTGGTAGCAGCGCTTACCTCCCCCGGAGCGCTACGATGGAGATTCCAGAACCTGCCGGCCCTTTCTCTCCCTCGTTTTCGAGCTGCAGCCTTCTTCGTTCCCCTCGGACAGCTCGAAGATAGCGTACATTATTACGAGGATGTCCGGAAGGGCATTTTCCTGGGCCACGGCAGTGTGGGAGCAACAATCCGCTGTCTGCCTCAGTCTGGATTTATTCGTGGCGGAGGTGAGAAAAGTTTGAGGCTCTGGTGTCCGGGAGAGAGGCTGCACGGAAGTTACTCCAGCTTCGGCAGGACACTCTCAGTGAGGCAGACTATGTGGTGGAGTTCCGCACACTAGCAGCGGAGGGTACCTGGAACCCAGAAGCACTGTTCGACACGTTCCTGCATGGATTGTCGAGGAGGTAAAGAATGAGCTGGCAGCCCGAGAACTACTGACGGATCTCGACTCACTCATCGCTTTAACCATTCGGATCGATGGTCGGCTACAGGAACGTAGGAGGGAGAAGAGGTTCGATTGCAGTCCCAATCGCTCACTCAGGGATCCCACCTTGCATCTGATGAACTCCGGAAGTCCCCGGCGTCTACGTCCCCGAGAGGATCCGAGCTTACTGAGTCCCTCCAGGAGCCTCCGGAGACTGCCGATTCACCTCTTCCCAAGCCGATGCAGCTCGGCAGGGCTAGGCTGTCTACAGCCGAACGTGTAGGCAGACTTGAGACCCAGACTTGTCTGTATTGCGGTACTGCCGGTCATTATGTGTCTACTTGTCCCTTCAAGAGACCTAGCTCATTCGTTGGAGTGAGTACTCTGGTGGGCCTTAAAATTATTTTTCGTCTCCCCTTGCTTGCTCGCCCCCCTCTCCATGCCCTCCTGTGGTGGGGCGACCAGTCCAAGTCTCTCCAGGTACTCATCGACACGGGGGCCGATGTGAGTCTCATGGACGTTACCCCGTAATCCCTCTCCATTCCCATGGGTGTTAGAGTGCTGGACGGGCGCTCTATAGGCCGGGTCACCCACCAGACCACCCCCATCAACCTATGAGTGTCGGAGAACCACAGCGAGACGATCCAATTCCTGCTGGTTGAGTCTCTGCAGGTTCCCGTGGTATTGGGATTCTCTTGGCTCAAGCGACACAATCTCTCCATTGATTGGGCTACTGGTGCCATCGTTGGCTGGAGCCCGTCCTGCCACACTCATTGCCTGAAGTCAGCTCTACCTGCCCCGGGGCGTCTTCCTGGGGACTGGGAAAAATTATCCCGGACCTCTCCGCCAGCTCTGTAGAGTACCAGGACCTCCGGGAGGGGTTCAGTAAGGCCCAGGCCACTTCGCTTCCGCAGCACCGACCGGTATCCAAGAAGGTCGAGCCTGAGGCGCTGACATGCCGCTACAGTGCCGCGGCTACACCCCCAGAAGCAGAGACCTTTCCCCCATGCTCCAAGATCATTAGCCCCTCTGCTGTTTGTCCTCTGTTGCCCTCCGTATTTTTCCTAACTTATCTGTGTCTAGAGTTAAAACCATGTCTGACTGCCCCTGACCCTGAGCCTGGCTGCCATCCTGTACCTTTTCCACTAGTCTGGATTATCGACCCCTGCTTGCCTTGAACAGTCGTTTGCCTGCCCCTGTTGTTGCAATAAACATTGTTACTTCAACACAGTCTTACCTGAAACCTGATACTGACACCCATCTCCAAAAGGACACGGTTGATGAATCTTATGATATCCCCTATCACGTAACCGGCAGATTTTAGCAGACAAACATTGGGAAATAGCGCACTTGATCACCTGGATGAGGATAAGAAATATAACCACAACTCCCACTATTGGAAGTATCATGCTCACCAAACAACTTCACCATGTGCCAAAAGTGGAAGACAACCACATGACTAATCCTAAATCATCTGGATTGTAATCATGATATTTAGCGCCCTCAGTCCTGATCTTTTGGATTATGTCAGTTATTTCCTCAGAATTATCAGGAATGTAAGTACAGCATTCAGCACCAATAACAGTACATGTACCCACTTGTGCTTACAGAAGATAGTCCAGGGCCAAACGATTTTGCATCGCCGCAGTCCGAATGGCAACCATCTCAGCAGTAATTAACTCAAGACTCCTATTAGCTAGGATTTCCAAAGAGTTAGGCATATTAATAACTTCCAGTGCTATTTTAGAAATACCATAAGAGGGAAAAGCAATCGCAAAGAATCTCTCAGTTTCTGTAATCACACGTTTATGGCGTTGTGAAAAAGGAGAGGAACGTCTGGTTCCAACTCACACACTCAAACACGTAGATCCCCTGAACGCAGCTCACGCTCCAGATCCCAATCACCTGAATTCTGATCACCTGTAGCACTATTTTCCCATAATTTTATCATCCAGTGTATGATAGTGAGGCAGGCAAAAACGAACGATGCCTTTTGCCTATTCCCTACCTGTACCTTAGACGATCGGATTTCCTGTTATCAACCTATTGCCTGATCTCTCAGATGACGTTGGTAACCATAACTAGGCATAGGATCCACAGATAAAGTAAGTCCCATTAGGAGCTATCATACCATTATTGATGATATTACCAAAGGTATTGGCATAAAAAGTAATCATAGTGCCATTACTGAGAGTCAATTCAGCAGAAAGACATTCCGCAACCTTAGTACGGTTACAAGCAGATGGGTCTGTTGTCTGATCACACGTATTCTGTCCTACTTTGACAAACGCGTCCTGGTGCATTTGAGACAAGTTCCGAGAGAGTGACCTATTAAAACATAACCACCCAACAGGAGCATGTGTAATAACTAGGTAAGGTGGTTGCTGATTAGTGTCATTGGTCATTTCAAATGAAGGAAGGTACCTATCACTCCAGGACGTTAGCTCCTCCCCCAACTCATCCATATCTTTTTGAATGGACACACATCCAGGAGTATCAGGCCTCCCCCAGCACCTATCTGCAGATCCTCCAGCACCTATCTGCAGAACTAGGTACTCTCGCATGTTGATACTCAACATTCTCACCCCAATTAGTACCAATAATCACCGTATACCAATTAACATCTCTCCATATACCCAACATTTCACTCTGGTTAAAAGGAATAGCCCCTCTGGGAATTCCTGCCTTTGATGTGAATGGAGCATACGTACAAACCCAACAACTACTTTGATTGACCATAGTGGAGAGAAAGAGCTAGAAACGTATTGACGCCTCAGTGTCCCTCATTCTGCTGATGCATCTCTGTGTTGGAAATGGAACCACCACCCACACCCTGTATTAGGAGGAAACTCAAAGAAAATCATTTAAACCATCTTTCACTTGTCTGCAAGACAATAATATTCAATCGTCCTGTTGTCAAGGTAATAATTCACAAAGTCCTTTAAAAGTGACCAGCTCTTCCACACTGGTATCAGTCCCACATAGATAACTATCAGAATTATATTCTGACAGTCTGCCGGTAGTGAGGAATTCTTCCGTTCCACTGGTTGATAAGGATGTCTCTAATGAACACTTCACCGGTGATCTTGTATCTTTTCAGCTACAGTCCTTGTGTAACAGTTGTTAAAGTACTTTTTGAATTTCACCAGGTTCATATATTAATATGGCATGTTGATTTGTTATTATGCATGCCACATATATTCCAACCGATTTCATACGTACACCAACTGAGATGGGACGTAAGAGGGGGTCTGTTAGTTTACCTCCACGACATCCAGCAAACTCTGCTGCTGAGCCGGAGAGAGCTTCTTAAATTTCTGCATCAGCATTGTGTCGTTGGGGCTGCTGTCCCGTTTCCATTTTCCCTTAGACAGACCCTACTTCTCATAAGAAAAACATACTAATATGATGGAATTTAAGACTTAATACTCTGTCCACATAGAAAACCATGTAGCAGCAGTATTCAAAATGGAACTTTGGGGAAAAGTACGGAATGTATTCTTCATGATGATCATATGTTGCCAGTGACCCGAAATCCCGCAATAATGGCATTCACCAGGTTTCTCTTCTGCTGAACGAATGTTGGTTTCACTCGGAACCTGCACAACTCTGATAACAGCCGATCTATTGCGTTGATTGATGTCTCTGTCCAGTCTTGACAGCCTGTCGATGACGTCGCCGTAGTTCTCTCCCAATAAGTAGCTGTGGAAACAAAAGTTTTTCACAAATCAACATGTATGGATTGCATCAGCTGATGGGTGATTGCCCCATTTTTGGAGTAATTGAGTGCATCTTCATCTTCCATGTCGGGTAACCCACTGTGTCCAACCACCTCTGCTCTAAACATTTCTTCAAATTCAACAAACGGTTCTTTTGGTTTTTGGACACATTTAGTTCTCTCCCCCCAATTGTTTTTTTACATTGGTCAGACCCTTAAGGAAAACATGTATGCTCTTCACCCCCCACAGCTCTATATACCTTTTTTTCAAGTACGCCATGTTCACGGTTGTTTAAAACAAAGGCTAATAACTGTAACCAATTATAAGGATGTAGATTGTGGAATTTCTTATAACGCTTCAAATGGTCCCACATCTTCATACCCACATCTCGTGGATGCTTCAAAGTCTTCTTTATTCATCCAACTGTTTTGGAGATGCTGATTTATGTGTGATTAGCCACCGGAGGTTTGTCTTTACTACCTTTTACAGCCGGTGTTCTGGTTGGCCTAAGACATCGTTTGTCACCGCTGTCATAATCTGTGGACTCAAAGCCAGGCAGTGCTGACCAGATGCTTGAAACCTGATCTGCCTTGCGCAATTCAAAGTGAGGATGGAGGGAACACAGGTGGGGGACAAGTCTGACGTTTTCACCCACGAAAATGGAAGAAGTTCAAGATGACGGTCAATCACCCTCGGTCTGGGGCTCCATGCAAGATCTCACCTCGTGGGGCATCAATGATCATGAGGAAGGTGAGGGACTACACGGCAGGACCTGGTCAATGACCTGAAGAGAGCTGGGACCACAGTCTCAAAGAAAACCATTAGTAACACACTACGCCGTCATGGATTAAAATCCTGCAGCGCACGCAAGGTCCCCCTGCTCAAGCCAGCGCATGTCCAGGCCCATCTGAAGTTTGCCAATGACCATCTGGATGATCCAGAGGAGGAATGGGAGAAGGTCATGTGGGCTGATGAGACAAAAATAGAGCTTTTTGGTCTAAACTCCACTCGCCGTGTTTGGAGGAAGAAGAAGGATGAGTACAACCCCAGGAACACCATCCCAACCATGAAGCATGGAGGTGGAAACATCATTCTTTGGGGATGCTTTTCTGCAAAGGGGACAGGACGACTGCACCGTATTGAGGGGAGGATGGATGGGGCCATGTATCGCGAGATCTTGGTCAACAACCTCCTTCCCTCAATAAGAGCATTGAAGATGGGTCGTGGCTGGGTCTTCCAGCATGACAATGACCCGAAACACACAGCCAGGGCAACTAAGGAGTGGCTCCGTAAGAAGCATCTCAAGGTCCTGGAGTGGCCTAGCCAGTCTCCAGACCTGAACCCAATAGAAAATCTTTGGAGGGAGCTGAAAGTCCGTATTGCCCAGCGACAGCCCCGAAACCTGAAGGATCTGGAGAAGGTATCAGCAACCATCATTCCTGTGCTCCAATGGCACGTTGTGTTAGCTAATCCAAGTTTATCATTTTAAAATGCTAATTGATAATTAGAAAACCACTCTTCCCCTCTCCTGTGGGAGAGAGGGGGTTTGGCTATCTGTCAGCCATTGCCAGTTGATCTGGCACCTTTGATCCTCACCAAGGAGAGAGAGTCATGACAGCTCTAATGGGTTAAATGAGTGACTACTAGCTCTGCAGCCTTAAAACTTCTTATGGCTGCAAGCCCTAAGTCGGGCTCAATATGACAACAGCCAGTCCAAGTGCAGGGCGCGAAATTCAAAAGATATTTTTTAGAAATATTTAACTTTCACACATTAACAAGTCCAATACAGCAAATGAAAGATAAACATCTTGTGAATCCAGCCAACATGTCCGATTTTTTAAATGTTTTACAGCGAAAACACCACGTATATTTATGTTAGCTCACCACCAAATACAAAAAAGCACAGACATTTCTTTCACAGCACAGGTAGCTTGCACAAAACCGACCAAATAGAGATAGAATTAGTCACTAACCAAGAAACAACTTCATCAGATGACAGTCTTTTAACATGTTATACAATAAATCTATGTTTTGTTCGAAAAATGTGCATATTTAAGGTATAAATCATAGTTTTACATTGCAGCTGCAATCACAAGTAGCACCGAAGCAGCTAGAACAATTACAGCGACCAAATTGAAATACCTAAATACTCATCATAAAACATTTATGAAAAATACATGGTGTACAGCAAATGAAAGACAAACATCTTGTGAATCCAGCCAATATTTCCGACACTTTAAGTGTTTTACAGCGAAAACACAATATAGCATTATATTAGCTTACCACAATAGCCAAAAACACAACCCATTTATCAGCAGCAAAAGTTAGCGATCGCAAAAAAACTGAAAAAGATATATACTTTTTCACTAACCTGGACAAACTTCATCAGATGACAGTCCTATAACATCAGGCTATACAATACACTTATGTTTTGTTCGAAAATGTGCATATTTAGAGCTGAAATCCGTGGTTATACATTGTGAAAACGTAGCAACTATTTTCCAGAATCTCCGGATATATTTCTGACACTCACCTATTCTGACCAAATAATTAATCATAAACTTTACTAAAAAATACATGTTGTACAGCAAATTATAGATACACTAGTTCTTAATGCAATCGCCGTGTTAGAATTCTAAAAATAACTTTAGTACGACATGCAGCTTACGTTATAGCGAGACATCGCCCAAAATATGAGCGGAATATACGTCTAAACATTTTCGACAGAAATACGAAATAACATCATAAATGGGTCCTACTTTTGTTGAGATTCCATCAGAATCTTGCACAAGGGGTCCTTTGTCCAGAACAATCGTTGTTTGGTTTTAGAATGTCCTTTTTCCCTCTCGAATTAGCAACCAAAACTAGCAAAGTGGCGCGAAGCTGTCCATCGTCACCAAACGCAGAGAACAGAACACGCCAAAAACAAATCTGATAAAACTATATTGAAAAAACATACTTTCCGATGATATTGTCACATTTATCAAATAAAATCAAAGCCGGAGATAGTAGCCGTCTATAACGAAAGCTTTTCAGAAGCCAATGCTGATGTCCTACCCGCGCCTTCCTGAACAAAGGAAATTGGGGTCATGTCATTCCAAGACCTCTTTTTTGACCTCAGATCAAGCTATACACTCCATTTCTTCTCTCACTGCCTATTGACATCTAGTGGAAGGTGTATGAAGTGCATGTATACTAATAGATTTCAAGCAGATTAATAGGGAGGCCCTGGAACAGAGCCTCGATTTCAGATTTTTCCCTTTCTAACAGGAAGTTTGCTGCAAAATTAGTTCTGTTTTACTCACAGATATAATTCAAACGGTTTTAGAAACTTGAGAGTGTTTTCTATCCAATAGTAATAGAAATATGCATATTGTACGAGCAAGAATAGAGTACGAGGCCGTTTGACATGGGCACCTTTCATCCAAGCTACTCAATACTGCCCCTGCAGCCATAAGAAGTTAAGCTGCAGGTGCCTTCTTTTAATCTGCTAAACAGTAACATCAGTATTCATGATGAATCCATAGGCTGTTTGAGGTAAAATCCAATTTCAAAATCCATAAACACTGGCCCTCAGCTACTTCAAATCTCATCTACAGTAATACACAGAAGCTGAGAGCTGCTAACTTTCTCCCTGAAGGCGGCTATTGAAAATATACTGAACAAAAATAAAACGCAACATGTAAAGTGTTGGTCCCATGTTTCATGAGCTGTAATAAAAGTTTAGACATTTTCCATAAGCACAAAAAGGTTCTCAAATTGGGCACACATTTGTTTACATCCCTGTTTGTGAGCATTTCTCCTTTGCCATGATAATCCATCCACCTGAAAGGTGTGGCATATCAAGAAACTGATTAGCATGACCATTACACAGGTGCACCTTGTACTGAGGACAATTAAAGGCCACTATAAATCACAATGCTACAGGTGTCTCAAGTTCAGGGAGCGTGCAATTGGCATGCTGACTGCAGGAATGTCAACCAAAGCTGTTTTTGATTTAATGTACATTTTTCTACCATATACTGCCTCCAATGTCATTTTAGAGAATTTGGCAGTACGTCCAATTGGCCTCACAACTACAGACCACGTGTAACCCCACCAGCCCAGAACCTCCACATCTGGCTTCTTCACCTGCGGGATGGTCTGAGACGAGCCACCCGGACAGTTGATGAAACTGTGGGTTTGCACAACTGAAGAATTTCTGCACAAACTGTCAGAAACCATCTCAGGGAAGCTCATCTGCGTGCTCTTCGTCATTACCAGGGTCTTGGCCTGACTGCAGTTCGGCATCGTAACTGACTTCAGTGGCCAAATTCTCTCCTTCGATGGCCACTGGCACATTGGAGAAGTGTGCTCTTCACGGCTGAATCCCGGTTTCAACTCTACCGGCAGACAGTGTTTATGGCGTTATGTGGATAAGCGGTTTACTGATGTCAATGTTGTGAACAGAGTGCCCTATGGTGGCTGGCAGGTTATGGTATGGGCAGGCATAAGCTACGGACAACGAACACAATTGTATTTTATCGATGGCAATTTGAATGCACAGAGATACCGTGACAAGATCCTGAATTCTATTGTCGTGCCATTCATCCACCGCCATCACCTCATGTTTCAGCATGATAATTCATGGGCAAGGATCCGTACACAATTCCTGAGAGCTGAAAATGTCCCAGTTCTTCCATGGCCTGCATACTCAGACATGTCACCCATTGAATATGTTTGGGATGCTCTGGCTCGACGTGTACGACAGCGTGTTCCAGTTCCCGCCAATATCTACCGACTTCGCACAGTCATTGAAGAGGAACAACATTCCACAGGCCACAATCAACAGCCTGATCAACTTTATGCTTAGGAGATGTGTCCTGCTGCATGAGGCAGAAGGTGGTCACACCAGATACTGACTGTTTTTTTGATCCATGCCCCTACACAGATGTATTCTGTATTCCCAGTCATGTAAAATCCATAGATTGGAGCCTAATGAATTCATTTCAATTGACTGATATCCTTTTATGAACTGTAACTCAGTAAAATCTTTGAAATCGTTGCATGTTGCGTTTATTTCTGTTCAGTGCAGCTGTATGAGCTTGGCTGTACTCACACCATCAACAGGGTTCTCAACCCAGAGTGAGCAAAGCTTTCAACATCTGCAGATGGGGATAAAAAAATGTCAGTGATGCACACAGATGCATGTCATGGTTTGTCACTGATGCTGATAATGTTCAAGTATCTAGTTGATTTGCTATTAGATAAACATACTACTGTGTAACCACTGGGCAACTAACCACCCCAGTGGTTAGAGTGTTGGACTAGTAACCGAAAGGTTGCAAGATCGAATCCCTGAGCTGACAAGGTGACAATCTGTCGTTCTGCCCCTGAACAAGGCAGTTAACACAATGTTCCTAGGCAGTCATTGAAAATAAGAATTTGTTCTTAACTGACTTGCCTAGTTAAATAAAGGTACAATAAAAAATCTGGTACAGTTTCTCCCTTGACAACTGCAGGGCTGCCCCAGCCCGTATCACAAGGTGTTCCACAACGCTCAGTATTAGTTCCATTACTGTTTAGTATTTACATGCTACCCCTTGATCAGATCCTCCATCAATTTAGACTCAGATTTCACTGTTATCAAGATGACACACATCTACATCCACACAACCGAACTCTACTCTGCCACTCCCCTCTGTTGTTGACTGTCTCCGTGAAGTGAAAACTTAGATGAGCAATAACTTTTTTAAACAAAAAAAAAGGCAAACAAGACAATGCTCAAGACAATGTCAACTCAATGACAATCAACAGTTGCACCAGTCACTAAAACTCCGCAGTCAGGAACCTTGGTGTTACATTTGTTCTATACATCAGTTGGGGTCTCTATAAGCTTCAATATGAGGACCTAAACCTAGTTTGAAAGTGCATCCTTGTAGCTGTATGGTCTAATATAGTCAAAATGTTTGCTTTAGGGTAAGTTGAACCAATGGCCATTGGATGAGTTGAGCCAATGGCAAGTTGAGCAAATGTAAGTGTTTTCTTCTCAGGCATAATGCAAGGCATTATCACTGGGATATGAGGTAAAGGGGCCTATGTTAAGTGTTTAAAAAAAAAATGTTTATTAGGTGTTAAGCCGGTGTTAAGATCCTTAAAATTATTAACTTCTAACGAGTCACAAACCCGGATCCGGGATCCCCCCCATCAAAAAAGCTGACTAGCATAGCCTAGCCTAAAGCCACAGGGATATCATATAATAAAATGTTCATGAAATCACAAGTCCAAGACACCAAATGAAAGATACACATCTTGTGAAACCAGCCATCATTTCTGATTTTTAAAATGTTTTACAGGGAAGACACAATATGTATTTCTATTAGCTAACCACCATAGCAAAATACACAACTTTTTTTTCCCACCATTTTTTTCCTGCATAGGTAGCTATCACAAATTCGACCAAATAAAGATATAGTCACTAACCAAGAAACAACTTCATCAGATGACAGTCTGATAACATATTTATTGTATAGCATATGTTTTGTTCGAAAAATTTGCAAATTTCAGGTATAAATCATAGTTTTACATTGCAGCCACCATCACAACTCTCACCAAAGCAACTAGAATAACTACAGAGAGCAACGTGAATTACCTAAATACTCATCATAAAACATTTATGAAAAATACACAGCGTACAGCAAATGAAAGACAAAGATCTTGTGAATTCAGCCAATATTTCAGATTCTTTAAGTGTTTTACAGCGAAAACACAATTTAGCATTATATTAGCTTACTACAATAGCCAACCACACAGCAGCATTGATTCATGCACGTTAGCGATAGCGAATAAACCAGCAAAAGATATTACATATTTCACTAACCTTCTCAAAACTTCATCAGATGACAGTCCTATAACATCATATTACACAATACATATATTGTTTGTTCGAAAATGTGCATATTTAGCGGCACAAATCGTGGTTATACAATGAGAATAGTAGCCAAGCTGCCAACAAAATGTCGGGAGAAATCTTGGGAGAGGCACCTAATCTAATCAATAACTAATCATAAACTTGACAAAAAAATACAGGTTGGACAGCAAATGAAAGATACATTAGTTCTTAATGCAACCGCTGTGTTAGATTTTTTTAAATGAACGTTACTACGACATACAGCGTGCGTTAAAGCGAGACCGCACCGAAATTCATGGCGGAATAGTAGTGTAACATTTTTCAACAGAACAACGAATTAACATCATAAATAGTTCTTACTTTTTGATGAGCTTCCATCAGAATCTTGTGCAAGTTGTTCTTTGTCCAGAATCATCGTTGCTCGGTTGTAGATTGTCGTCTTCAACTTAGGAATTAGCAGCAAACATTAGCTATGTGGCCCAGACGTGTCCAACTCTTCATAACGCAGCACAAAGAAAATTCAGAAAATCGCAATATACTGATATAAACTGATATAACTCGGTTTAAAATTATTATTTCCCTTTTTACCTGGCACACTGCCTGCCCTCCAGGACACCTACAGCATCTGATGTTACAGAAAGGCCAAAAAGATCATCAAGGACATCAACCACCCGAGCCACGGCCTGTTCACCCCTCTATCATCCAGAAAGCAAGATCAGTACAGGTGCATCAAAGCTGGGACCGAGAGACTGAAAAACAGCTTCTATCTCAAGGCCATCAGACTGTTAAATAGCCATCACTAGCCGGCTACCACCCGGCTACTCAACCCTGCACCTTAGAGGCTGCTGCCTAATGTACATAGACATGGAACACTAGTCACTTTAATAATGTTTACATGCTGCTTTACTCATCTCATTATGTATATACTTTATTCTATTCTACTGTATTTAGTCAATGCCACTCTGCCATTGCTCGTCCTAATATTTCTATATTTCTTAATTCCATTCTTTTACTTTTAGATTTGTGTATTGTTGGGAATTGTTAAGATACTACTGCCCTGTTGGAGCTAGAAACACAAGCATTTTGCTACACCCGCAATAACAACTGCTAAATATGTGACCAATAAAATTTGATTTATCAGCAGGAACATGGAGCACTCCATGCCAGTAAGTCATGATATTTTTTTCCCTATAGATTGCACTAAACTATTTCAAAAGCTAATACTGCACTCATATAAGAAGTGGAGAAGCCCTATGCATCATACAATAGTCTACTCCTGGAGTAACTCCCTGTCAGTGTCACACCCTGATGTTTCACCTGTCTTTGTGATTGTCTCCACCCCCTCTAGGTGTCACCCATCTTCCCTGTGTATTTATACCGGTGTTCTCGGTTTGTCTGTTGCCAGTTTGTCAAGTCAACCAGCATTTTTTTGCATCAGCTCCTGCTTTTCCCCAGTCTCTTTTCTCATCCTCCTGGTTTTGACCCTTGCCTGTCATGACCCTGAGCCCGCTCGCCGGACCACTCTGCCGGCCCCTGAGCCTGCCTGCCATCTTTTACCTTTGCCCCGTTTCTGGATTACCAACCTCTGCCAGACCTGAGCCTGCCTGTCGTCCTGTACCTTTGCCCCCGTTGAAGTAACAATGTTTATTACAGCAACACGGTCTGCATCTGGGTCTTACCTTTATCCTGATCGTCAGAGACTGTGATTAGAGGGTTAGGGAGGAGGCCCTGGGCCAGTGGTAGGTCAGGGGTGAGGGCTCTTTCTTTCAAGCACACTCACTACCTCTTTCCGTCTCTCTCAAGGACCTCCAGAGCCTTCTGACCGACTACCTGCGATCTCTCCAGAGCACAGAGATGTAAGCTCCACTCATAATAGTATACTTGATGCACTATGTAAACCTCCTTCACTATGGCAGTCTTCTTGTGTGATGCTAGCATATTATCCAGGGCCAATGGTCAGATTGGATTTACTGTACTCACTCCAACTCATGCTCTCAACCCTGTAAAAATCAACCAGACTTTTATCAAAACTAACCTGTGTCCATCCCCCTTTCCTCTAGATGAGTATGCTGGGCTATGGAACTCTAGAGCAGCACGTACAAAAACGTGCCACCCTGTTGTCAGCTATCCAAAGACTTCCAATGGCCACATTTTGTGGATGACCAAATGCAATACAGTTTTGTATAAACAATTAATTTTTTTATTGTAAGATTACAAAACTACTTTTTCATAGCATGTTGGTCTTCAATTTGTACTAACTTTTGTGATAAGTTAAACATCAAGACAAATCCACGTAGAGCTTGAGATTTAAAGTGAACACATTTTTAATAATCTCTCTCATACAGGTGTCTCAACTAAAATATATATCTCAAACAAGATTAAAGAATGGGACAAAGTAAATATAAATCAGTGCTGGCGTCCGTAGCAGTTTATATGAGTTTGAGTGGGTTCCGTACTATACATGTTGACAGAATGGCTGCGAGACTGTTGCTGTACTCCCAGGTAAGGCCCTTGCTTCCAGAACCACTGAAGACCCCAATATTCAGTCAGGAAGCTTGAAGATGCGTTACCATCCAAGCCCATTTCACAGCATGCAGTGGCCTGATAAGGAGATGACAATAAATGCATTATGTACCTTTCATCACCAAAGCTTGATATGGAAATTAACATACAAAGATTAAGTTCATGAACTTTGACTGTAGTACTGTACCTCTGGGGTCGTGTGGTGAAAGACTGTTGTGCAAGGTATTGGGCAACAGCTTTCTTCCCGGGCCTGTATTCACAAAGCGTCTTCAGAGTAGGAACAGTGATCTAGGACCAGCTCCCCTTACATAAAAGGCAAAACTGATCCTAAAATCAGTACTCCTACTCTGAGATGCTTCGTGAATACGGGCCCTGATCAGTCTGCATGCTGCTTTCTAGTGATCCAACTCCCTCTTCATCTGAAATGTAACACCACCAAAAACACGAATAAGTCAATAACTTAGATAACTAATGAAACACTAATGTAAATGTGCACAAGCCTACTCAGCCAAATTATACCAAAACCACAGCCTATTTGCAGTGAACTTGTGCATATTTTCAGTCACCAGTGCATCAAAAAAACAGGCAGGGGAACGAAGAAGTTTGACCAAAGTCTTCACAACAGTATACTTAACAAAAATATAAACACAACATGTAAAGTGTTGGTCCCATGTTTCATGAGCTGAAATAAAAGATCCCAGAAATGTTCCATACACACGAAAAGCTTATTTCTCTAAAGTTTTGTGCACGATTTTACATCCACGTTAGTGAGAATTTTGCCTTTGCCAAGATAATCCATCCACCTGACAGGTGTGGCATATCAAGAAGCTGATCGTCTGAAATCAACCACCCGGACAGCTGATGAAACTGGGTTTGCACAAAAAAAAATCTGTACGAACTGTCAGAAACCGTCTCAGGAAAGCTCAGCAGCGTGCTCGTCATCTTCACTAGGGTCTTGACCGGACTGCATTTTGGCATCGTTACTGACTTAAGTAGGAAAATGCTCACCTTCGATGGCCACTGGCACGCTGGAGAGGTGTACTCTTCATGGATGAATTCCGGATTTAACTGTACCGGGCAGATAGTGTGTATGGCTCGTGGCATTTTAAGATACCGTGACGAGATCCTGAGGCCCACTGCCGTGCCATTAATTCGCTCCCATCACATGTTTCAGCATGACAATGCATGGCCCCATGTCGCAAGGATTTGTACACAATTCCTGGAAGCTCAAAATGTCACAGTTCTTCCATGGCCTGCATACTCACCAAATATGTCACCCATTGAGCACGTTTGGAATGCTCTGGATCAACATGTACGACAGCGTGTTCCTGTTCCCGCCAATATCCAGCAACCTCGCACAGCCATTAGAGAGTAGTGGGACCACATTCCACAATCAACAGCCTGATCAACTCTATGCGAAGGAGATGTGTCGCGCAGCATGAGGCAAATGGTGGTCACACAAGATACTGACTGGTTTTCTAATCCAACCCCCTAGATTTTTTAAAAGGTATCTGTGATAACAGATGCATGTCTGTATTCCCAGTCATGTGAAATCCATAGATTAGGGCCCAATGAATTCATTTCAATTGACTGATTTTCTTATTAACTGTAACTCAGTAAAATCTTTGAAAATTGTGCATGTTGTGTTTATATTTTTGTTCAGTGTAGGTATTATAGCTAGCAAATATTATTTTCTTGCAACATTAGCCAACTTTCTCCCAGCAATTTCAATCTAGCTAGCGGCATTTTTTTAATCAACTTTACCAATCAGATGGATAGTTTAGCAAATATAGCTATTAGTTTTCCCATCGCATTTAAAGCTGCCTGATACAGCTTGCCAGTGAAGTAGGATGAATAAGTCAGAAGCCAGCTAGCAATTTCAATTTCAGGCCTTTTACCAACAAAAATCATGTACAAGTATAAAATAGACAATTACCTTCAAGCAGATCATGTTCGTTTTATATTAGGACTTCAGGCCGAGGAGTAATAGCCACTTGTTTGTAGAACTAGCATCTTCACCAGATGTTGTCCACATTCAGCTCGTTTTCACTTAATGAGCGTCACACGCAAAATCACATGCATGCACTTGAGGGGGCGTTTACTACCCTTCTCAGTTCTTTCTTTGGCAGCCAGGGCAAATGTTTTTGCCATCTACAATTGGTGTATAATCTATTTATATTGGCAAATTTAACTTGCAACATGGCCTTAATAAGGCAACAAAGTCAGATTGCAACGCTAACATGCTTGGTCAACGGCATACATAAAGGCCATGATAATTCTTTGAGGCAATATTGCCGAGCAACAGAGCTCGCCAGCTTTGAGTCCTACAACCCGGAAATGAGTTACCTCTGGTTCGCTCAGCCATCCCTATGAGCAAAATTAATGGCGAAAGAATAGTGGAGGTGACGTTTTGATAACCATTTAAAGCGCTCTCGGACAAGGTGACTTTTATCAATATATTCGGCTGTATTTACTCTACTTTTATGCTAATTAGCATTTTCGAATCAAACATCATGCAAAACCACAAATCTCTGAAAGCTCCTGCACGCCATCTCTAGCGGACACCTTTGCTAACAATTATTGTGTCAATTTAAAACTTGCACAAGACAGATCACAGAATTGTCCATTTAAATAATTGTTTCCACATTTATTCATTACTACATTTATCTAACATTAGATAGTTAATACAGAGATTCTTACCTTTGCCTCGATTCGACAGTCTCGTTTTGTGGGGGTAAATACAGGGCAAATATGGATAAAAGTAAGATTTACACGGTTATCAAAACGTCATGCCAGGGTATGCCTACACAAAATCCAGCCATTATTTTAAGTGTTTCCAAAATCACCTATGGGAAAAATGAATGGTGGAAAAACAATTGGAAGAATTTCCCTGTTTGACCACTAGGTTTTATGGGTATTATGACATACTGTGCTACTCTATAGGGTTTTGGAATAAATGCAGCAAATAATGTCTGAAGTTAACACAAGCTTAGAGATCTTGAGGGAGTGTACAATTGGCATGCTGCCTGCAGGAATGTCCACCAGAGCTGTTGCCAAAGAATTGAATGCCTTCAACATCGCTTTAGAGAATTAGGCAGTACGTCCAACCGGCCAAACAACCGCAGACTGCGTGTAACTACGCCAGTCCAGGAACTCCTCATCAGGTTTCTTCACCTTCCGGATCGTCTGGGGGGGGGGGGGGGGGGGGGGGTAAATTCAGTCAATTGACTGATTTCCTTATTAACTGTTTTATTTAACTAGGCAAGTAAGTTATTAAGAACACATTCTTATTTACAATGGCGGCCTACCCCGGGAAGACGCTGGGCCAATTGTGATACAGCCTGGAATCGAACCAGGGTCTGTAGTGACACCTCTAAGCACTGAGCTGCAGCGTCTTAGACCGCTGCGTCACTCGGGAGCCAACTGTAACTCTGTAAAATCGTTGCATTTATAAGAGGTTCTTTAGCATTTCAAAGCTTTGAGAAACATACTTCATGAGTCATTAGTCAGATGAACGCCATTACAAAAATCCAAGGACACAATTCCCTTCTCACTAGCACAAAGGCGGCCTGTGGTTTTGATCTATGCCACAGAACAATCATTTGCAACTTCAAGTGATATTAATTTACACTGTCTGCCTTATAGAAATATATGTTGACGGACTGATAAATGTGTGGCTGTCTTACTCAAGTCATCACTATGGCCATCTGTTATTGGGTCATCAATGTACTGTATTACCAGCGACAATCCCTGTACAAAGTTTGCCATTGCAGTGTGCAAAAAAATAAATAATAATAATTCCAAACAGTAAAATTGTACTTTATTTCCGAGTTGGACCAGCAAATAATTGTGCAAGGGGGTACAGTGAACAGCTGTCTCAACTACATGGTTCAAGACACCTTAGGCCAGACTTTCAACTGAAAGGACCTTGCTGACAAGAAATACTAGTACTCATCTTACTGATGCCGCTGGGGGGGGGGGGGGGTTATTGCTTGGAACAAAAATTGGAATCTTAAAAGGCTGTGACTTGGGATTTCATTAAAAGGCTCGTCCACTATTTTCCCCACACACATACTGGCATCCTAAAGATTGTCATAAAAAAATAACTAAGCAAACTAGATTTTTTAAAAGTGTTTCTCTTGCTTAATGATCATGATCTACTGAACCACATCCAAATACATTAGGGGATTTTTGCACTGAGTGGGAGATTGAGCCCTCTAACAGACTAGTCAGTCTCACCCCTGCCCCATCACGTTCCCTCCACGGCTTACCTGGCTCTGCACAGGAAGGCACATTCATCCACAAACCCCTCCCCCACATGTAGGTATTTAACACAAATCCCTCTGGTGCAGACCAACAAGGTCAACCTTCCCCTGCCTGAAGATACATCAACTCTCCAGCTTGTCTTTGACCAGCAGGACTGTGTGCTGCCCGCCGCTGGCCACCATCAGTACTATGCGGTTCTCCAGCTGCTTGCCCGTCATCTCTACAGGGCTCCATTCGTCATTCTCCTCACCTGTGCCAAGCTGGAGGTTAGTGCCCATACCCCAGGCATACACAGACCCTGCAATAAATACACACATCAGTGGACCATATACACAATGGCCTTGGAGTCATTCCTATCACAATTACACACAATAATGTAGACATGCACAACATCAGCAGATTATTATTTTTTATAAACCAGAAATACACTAGCTATGACCTCACCTTGTTTGGTGACAGCGTAGCTGACCGATGCCCCACATGCCACCACCTGGGCTACATCCAGTCCTTCCACAGGCGTGGGTTCGCTCTTCTCCTCTGCCCCCTGGCCCAGACCCAGACGCCCATACTCTGCCCGGCCCAGGCTGTACACCTTCCCTATAAGAGGACAGAGAAAGGAGACATCTCTGTATCCTGTACCTTCCCAATTTGTGCTGCACTATGCAGTTGACAGATTCTTGAACAGTCCAAGTTCTGACATTTTAAACGCTCTTGATCAGATCAACTAAAATATGGGCCCCGACGCACTTACCGGCAGAGTCGAGGCAAACTGTGTGGTGCTGTCCCCCTGAGAAGCCAATCCAGTTAATGGTGGAGTTTTTGAAGGTGGTAAGTTTTATTGGAACGAAGCATGTGTTGATGAGTTTGGTCCCTGAAAACATTAGTACAGAGGTCTATGGTCAATGGGTACTGTGTGACTCTCCAACACACCCAACTGCAATTCTAGAGCAGATCAGAGACTCAGTGTGCATAAATAACCAGGTTTCCAGCCAACCTTTCTATGTCAGATAAAAAAAAATGTTGCTGGAAATGCCTTTATGCGCATTTATTGACAACCACCATAAAGTAAAAATGTTCATATTTCTTTATGCAGATTACTCAAATTTCTTTTTTCTTCTTTCCTTTAAATTTGACCCCCTTTTCATGGTATCCAATTGCTAGTAATTACTGTCTCATCGCTACAACTCCCGTACGGGCTCGGGAGAGACGAAGGTCGAAAGAAACACAACCCAACCAAGCCGCACTGCTTCTTAACACAGCGCGCCTCCAACCCGGAAGCCAGCCGCACCAATGTGTTGGAGGAAACACCGTGCACCTGGCTCCCTTGGTTAGCGCGCACTGCGCCCGGCCCTCTACCGGAGTCGCTGGTGCGCGATGAGACAAGGATATCCCTACCGGCCAAACCCTCCCTAACCCGGACGACGCTTCGCCCCACGGACCTCCCGGTCGCGGCCAGCTGCGACAGAGCCTGGGCGTGAACCCAGAGTCTCTGGTGGCGCAGCTAGTGCTGTGATGCGATGCAGTGCCCTAGACCACTGCGCCACCCAGGAGGCCCCGTTTTCTCAATTTTCACATAAATCTGTTGCCAATTGGATGGAAACCTAGCTATAGTTGATGAATTAAGCTCAAATTGGAGGATAAACCAAGTTCTACAGTATTTCTAAAGGTTGTCGAATACATTTTTATCTTATGCTCACCAAGCTGATGGTAGTTTGACAGTCCAAATCCATAGACGTGGCCTTCTTTTGACACAGCAATGGTCATATAAGCCCCACAGAAGGCATCTGTGAAGTGAACTTTGCCCCTAGACTGGACCTTCACAATCTGAGGTATCAGCAACCGCACTATAATCATACAGAAACACATGTCCTGACTGTCACCCATAGCAGTCAAAACAGAGAATAGTGGTACAGATATCCATTCATCATATGAGTGCTCACACCCAAACTACAGCTGAATGAATACAGTGTCAGAGGTAAATGGTTTCAGTTGGTACATACACAGCCCTTTCCTGCCCCCTCGGTTGGCAAAGAGCTCTGGCACCCTTCCCAGCTGCCCCTGCTCTCCGCAGCCTGATGTGTAGAGGTCACCGCTTGCGGTCAGCATCACCAAGTGGTCATTACCTGGGGGTCAGAGGTCACGAATATGGTCTTATAACCAGGGCAGCATTGAGCAAGAAAAGATATGGTAGAAAGCTCAGATGTAGTACAAACATGCCTCTGACCCGCAGAAGGAATCACGTCAGTTCTAATCATTATATTTTTATTGAACGTGGTCCAGACCTCTGGGCAAGCAGAACTTAAGCAGAGAACCCATAAAGGTTAGGGACAGAGCCCCCATTTCTCACCTGATGCTATTTTCATCACAGGCCCTTTCATGGGGACCTTGACAGGCACAGTAACCTTCTTCATAGGCTCTAGTAGACCAATGACTCCGCTGTTATCCTAATGCAAATGGGACAATGTGTGAAATGTGAGAATAGCAGGTTCTCTGACTTTGATATATGATAGAGATGGCATATGCTGCTGCTACTGTTTATTATCAGTTACTTTATTCCTAGTTATACAGTGCATGTACATATCTACCTCGCACCCCTGCACATCGACTCAGTATAGGTACTCTGTGTATATATATATATATATCATTACTCATTGTGTATTTATTACATGTATTAATTTCTATTATTTTTACATTTTCTTTCTCTGCATTGTTGAGAAAAGCCCATAAGCATTTAACTGTTAGTCCACACCTGTTTACGAAGCATGTCACAAATAAAATTGTATTGCATTTGATTAGTTAAAAGGCAGATGCAATGCAAGTCAATGGAAAATCTATTTAAGATTATTTGAGTAACAGAATGGTGCATAAACAGTTTCCAGGGTGTTTGACAGCGGTTAAACCCTACTCACCCTGAAAGAGCCCCAGATGTATACTGCACCGTCCTCTGTGAGTGCAGCTGTGTGACTGTCCCCAGCGGACACCTGAACCACCCTCTCGTCCAGGGACACCTTTCCTGGCACCATCTCAGAGCCCTCCTCTGTAGTCTCTCGACCCAGAGCACCCTCGTCATTGCAGCCAAACGTGTAGATCTACACCAGTGACAAGCATCTTGTTACTAAGCAAAGTCATATATGCTTAAGATACGGTTTCTCAGTCCCGGGTTAATCTTAGTCCAGGGTGTATATTCACAAAGTGTCTCCCAAGTAGGAGTGCTGATCTAGGATCAGTTTTGCCTTTTAAATAAGATCTAGATCAGCACACTTACTATGAGCCAGTGTTCATTTTCACAGCTATTTTAGATTTAGCCATCAGGCGGTTTAGTAATTTCCTCTTTCGTAGTTTGTCACATTTCCCTCTACATTTTCCTCCATAAACAAATTTATATTTACCCCCAATAGTGTTCACATTAAGATAGGCCTATTTGGACAAGGCTACAATTCCCACATAGTTGGCAACATTGCTTGTAGCAGATTGTAAAAAAGTCAGACATTATTTATCATATAGGCTACAAAGCCTTGGCTACCAGTAAAAGAATTTGGGCCCATACAGCTCAGATCTTCTCCCCATCATAACCTCGTGATGTGGGTAAACAGTGATCCCCCCCCCCCCCCTTTTTATTTATTACTTTTTGTTTTTAAATGGGAGAACCTGAGCATTCCAACAATGCCAAAATTATTAATTTACTCCTAATATTTCAACAAATTGCCTTAATATTTCCAATCAGATAAAAGCAAAAGCACTCGCATTTCCCTCACGCGAGAGCATCAGCAGATGAATAAACAGCGCACATGGTAATAGAGCTTCTGATGTGATCAAAGCAAAAATAGCCTATATGTAAGAGAGAGTAAACAACGTTATTGGTTCTAGTTGAGGTTAGTTACAATTGAAGTGTCCTGGCTGCACATCAGTTCAAAAGAGAAGTGACTGGAGTGACCTAGTAGCTGTGTGTGTGTGGTAGAGCCAGACAGATCAGCTTAATCAACCACTGCAACTGAAAGACCACTGAGAGGATCACATTATATTCCACAAAGGCATGTATGCTTATGGGACACAAACGTCTCAAAAGGAGCTTCATGTGAAATGATGTCAATTAGTATCACATGGAACTCTCGTCTCTTCACATTTGTCAACTAAAATGAAAAAACATTTTTAATCGTTATCGTTTTCTTCAGGGCATTTCAACTCATTATCGTCATTTGTTTGCGTCAGGAAAAAGTAATAGACAAGTATTTTTCATAATTGTTGATGAAATAAAAGCTCTGAGCCAATTCATGAATACAGGGCCTGAACTTAGAAGCATTTCCAATAGATACTCAATTGAGCCTTTTCCCCCCCACCTTAATTTAACCAGGTAGGCCAGTTGAGAACAAGTTCTCATTTACAACTACAACCTGGCCAAGATAAAGCAAAGCGACAAAAACAGAATTAAACATGGGAACAAACATACAGTCAATAACATCTGTATACAGTGTGTGCAAATGAAGTAAGGAGGTAAGGCAATAAATAGGCCAAGTGGCAAAGTAATTACAGTTTAGCAATTGACACGAGTGATATGTGCAAATGAGGATGTGCAAGTAGAAATACTGGTGTGCAAAAGAGCAGAAAAACAAAAACAAATATGGGATGAGATGGGTAGTTGGTTGGATGGGTTATTTACAGATGGGCTGTGTACAGCTGCAGCGATCGGTAACCCGCTCTGACAGCTGATGCTTAAAGTTAGTGAGGGAGATAAGTCTCCAACTTCAGTGATTAAAAAAAAAAAAAAAAAGACCAGTAGCATGGTTAATCTGGATTTATGAAATTGGATGCTGTATCTTGAGACAGTTGAAGTTGGATCTGCTGCCTTCACTCACATTTCCAGTGTCACTGAGACAGACTGTGTGCATGCCCCCCGCCGCCACCTGCACCACACCCTCAGGCAGGGTCACCAGGGCCGGCCTCTTCCTCTCCATGATGTCCTCTCCCAGACCCAGCTGTCCTACGTCCCCTTGGCCCAGCACTAGAACCAGACCCTTATCCTTCCCATGGCTGCTGTGGGAAACTGACACCAACAGTATTATTTAATCCAAACTGTAGTATCTTTATGGAAATTACGCAAATAACAAGCACAGTGTTTTGATGATTCTATTTCAAAGGACTCATACTAGGGGAGTGTTCAAGTAGGCAGCTTGACAACGAGATTGAACATTAACAATAGACTTCATATTGGCTTAATGGAGTCAAGTCAGTGGCTTACCTTTAACTTTCTTAGGATCCTTTACTTCCTCTGGTTTACTTTCCTTCGGTCTCTTCAGAGCCTTCTTTGCAGGCATGGCTACAACAGACCCTGCACAAAACACAACTCGTGTGAGAAGATTTGAGGGGGAAACAAGCCTGTAGGAACAGAAAATGAAGACTGCATTTAATATAGCAAATAATTGTTTTAGGAAGGTTATTAGAGGAAGCACAATTCTAGATAACAGTACCAATAATATTGCTGCAGTAGGATATCAGCTACAAAGTCAAATGTGACCTATGGAAGAGGGCTGTGTGATTTTGGACTTGGAACAGATGTCAGGAATTGGCTATTATTCAGTCAACGGCTAGCCTAACCAATGCGGACAGCTGTTGCACAAGATGTACGTGCAGCGAGACTTGGACAAGAGTGGTATGCAACGTTACGACCGACAGGCGCAAACAATATAGCTACTTGTTCCTGGCTGCAAACAACCATCCTGTTAACTTTAGCCATGTGGTTGATACACTTCCCAGGGACATGGTGATGGCTATAGCTAGTACTGCCATCAATTGTCGGTACATTTGTTAGACTGGTGTATATTGTTATAGTAAATACAGAACTTAGTCACCTTGGTCAGCTAGCTTGTTAGCTAGAACTAAGCTAATGTTAGCATACAAGCGACTGTGGTTGCAATGAAAACGTTAGCCAGCTAACGTTAGCTAGCTAAGTTAACAGTTGGCAATTGAGTTTGTTTAAACCAGAAAGTGTGCTAACGTGTTCGCTATTTTACCAACACAAAGCTGACGCTAACTAGCTACACTTTAAACGGGAAGGTTAGGCTTATCTAACATTGCCAAAATGAGTTGGCTAACGTTATCTGAAAGTTAGCTTGCTAGCTGATTCATTGGTACATGGATGAAAATATACCGCTAAACGAATCCAAAAGAACTAAACAGCTCGTGGTTATATTAAGATAACTCGTATATTCCGTTTTCACCAAGGGAAAAATATTAAATACCGACATAACTTACTTGCCTGTACCGTGGATCACTTTGGTAGCTGACAGAGATGTAGCCACGCTGGTTCAGTGTGCGTGTTACGGTAGGCTATCCCAGTCGGCAACTGTTCTACACAGACCACGCGCCCTCAATTTTTAAAGAGACAGTGGCCGTGTTAGAAATCTGTCTTGCCAATTACTGCACACCGTATGAACTATTTAGAACGTACTGTTTAGTAAAAACGAAAACAGTCTTAACGTATGCATCAAATTCTATAGGTAGACTTGACAGAAATAGTAGCAAAAGTTAAATATTGAACTTTCACACATATCAACTAAAACAGTTTGACTTGCAGAATCGATTATGTCAGTCTGATCAAGGCGTTAAAGCTGCACTATACAGAAATCGCAGCCGCCATTACCTGGTTGCTAAAATTCAAATAGTTCTAATACGTTTATGTGACAAAACAAGCACTTAAGTTTAGTTTTTGCTTCTTTTACTTTGAGTTTTGTACATCAGCTTCAAACAGCTGAAAATACAATATTTTTTGTTATGGAAAATATTTCACAGAGGTTTAGCTGGTACAATGATTCTCTATACTAAACTTAACGAGAAGCATAGAAATAGCGCACATAAAACAGATTTACCGCTTCTTAGACTTGCTTTGAATGAGAATGACAGATCTATAACTCATATTTCTATGTGAATTTGGACGTTTGCCCCAAAAGTTACAGATTGCAGCTCCTTTTCTTTCCTAGACTAATTTCCTTCTTTCTTAGCGTCCTTTCATTTCCTCTTTTCCTAACTTCCTTTCCTTCTTCCATTCCTTTCCTCTCTACTGTGCGTTGTTGATACCTGCCACAAAATAAAGGAAACACTTGAGTAAATGAGGGATACAAAGTATATTGAAAACAGGTGCTTCTCTTAAGGTAGCTAGGAAAGGAAAGGAAGCTAGGAAAGGAGAAATAAAGAGAGTTAGGAAAGGGAGCGAGAAAAGGAATCTAGGAAAGAAAAGGAAGAAGGAAAGGAAGCTAGCAAAGGTAGATAGGGATGGAGGTGAGGAAAGGGATGTAGGGAAAGAAAGGAAGCAAGGAAAGGAGGAAAGGAAGCTAGGACAGGAAAGAAAGGAGGAAAATAAAGGGAGTTAGGGAAGGGAGCGAGGAATGGAGAAAAGGAATTTAAGAAAGAAAATTAGGAAAGGAAAGGAAGAAGGAAAGGAAGCTAGGAAAAGAGGAAAGGAGCTAGGAAAGGTAAGGAGATGAGAATAGGGAAGGGGGTGAGAATATTTAGGTTGGGAAGGAAAGGAAGCTAGGGAAGGAAAGGAAGCTAGGAAAGGAAAGAAAGCTAGGAAATTAGAAAAAGAAAGGGATATAGAAAAGGAGAGAGGAAAGGAATCTAAGAAAGAAAATGAGGAGTACACATGTATGTGGTAGGGATTAAGGATCTAAACCTAGGCCAGCTAGTGACTAAGCCTACACGGCCTAACCATAAAGATCCTTCAAAGTCAACTCTGATTGATTCTATTTTAACGAATACCTCTGAGAAATATGTTTCTACTGGTGTCTTCGCCCCAAGATATTAGTGACCATTGCCAAGATGTGTGTGTTAATACAAAAATATAAGCCTTGTGTCATCACAGACTAATTTTAAAAACTTCCGTGAACAGGCTTTTTTACACAATCTTTATTTTAGTGACCTTGATTGTAATTTCAGCTGTCCCTGAACCAGATTTAGCTTTGAGCCTCGTCAATACTATTGTTGAAAATCATAATCCCTTAAAAACAAATTAAGGGTTAAAGGTAGATCGAAAGAACACAAGCTTAGGCCCAGACTGGCAAGCTTTTAAGCAACTGAGGCATAGCCGCGGGAAGTAGGGGTGCTGACTGTGCTGCAGCACCCCCTAAAAAACAATACACTGTACTAGCTATATTGATAAATGCTATATTTTATGCAAGAAAAAGTGTGAACCCTTTAGAAATACATGGATTTCTGCATAAATTGGTCATAAAATTTGATGTGAGCTTCATCTAGGTCACAACAATAGACAAACACATTCTGCTTAAACTAATGACACAAACAACTGGCAACAGGGATCCTCAAATCAATCAAGAGGTGTCAGAGTAGGTTTAAATAGCTATAATCTCAGCTAAAATCAGACACATTTACACACATTGGCTTAAACAGTAAAATCAGATTAGATTCTGGGGTATAATGGTCTTGGTGTGGATTGCTTTTACCGAGTCTTGAAGCAGCTACAGCCGTGTTTGAGCGTTATAGGACGGACTGATAATACTTAATACTCGAAAGAAAAAGATGTAAGCAGGCCTTACACATGGGCAGGCTTTAAGCGACAAAAAAATACTATTTCGATATCCGAATGTTTAAGCATAGTAGTGGTCATTCAGCTGATCACACATCCAAAGTCCATTTGCCAGACATAAGGTTTCATTCTCCTGAGAAATGACAGGAAAGCTATTGTACATGAGTTAAAACAACCAGTTCTGCCTGAAAAATCATGTCTTTATTGAACACACCGTGAAAACATTCACAGTGCAGGGTGGAAAAAGTATGTGAACCCTTGGATTTAATAACTGGTTGACCCTCCTTTGGCAGCAATAACCTCAACCAAACATTTTCTGTAGTTGCAGATCAGACCTGCACAACAGTCAGGAGGAATTTTAAAGAGAACCATCCTCTTTACAAAACTGTTTCAGTTCAGCAATATTCTTGGGATGTCTTGTGTGAACTACTCTCTTGAGGTCATGCCACAGCATCTCAATCGGGTTGAGGTCAGGACTCTGACTGGCCCACTCCAGAAGGCATATTTTCTTTTGTTGAAGCCATTCTGTTGTTGATTTACTTCTGTGTTTTGGATCGTTGTCCTGTTGCATCACCCGACTTCTGTTGAGCTTCAATTGGTGGACAGATAGCCTAACATTCTTCTGCAAAATGTCTTGATAAACTTGGGAATTCATTTTTTCGTCAATGATAGCAAGCTGTCCAGGCCCAGAGGAAGCAAAGCAGCCCCAAACCATGATGCTCCATCCACCATACTTTACAGTTGGGATGATGTTTTGATGTTGGTGTGCTATGCTTTTTTTTCTCCACACATAGTGTTCCTTCCAAACAACTCAACTGTAGTTTCACTGTCCACAGAATAATTAGCCAGTAGCGCTGTGGAACATCCAGTTCCACTTTTGCAAACTTCAGACGTGCAGCAATGTTTTTTTGTTGACAGAAGTGGCTTCTTCCGTGGTGCCCCACTATGAACACCATTCTTGTTTAGTGTTTTGCGTATCATAGACTCGTCAACAGAGATGTTAGCATGTTCCAGAGATTTCTGGAGCTGACACTTTAGGATTCTTCTTAACCTCATTGAGCATTCTGCGCTGTGCTCTTGCAGTCATCTTTGGAGGACGGTCACTCCTAAGGAGAGTAGCAACAGTGCTGAACTTTCTCCATTTATAGACAATTTGTCTTACTGTGGACTGATGAACATCAAGGCTTTAAGATGTATTTTTGTAACCCTTTCTATATTTATGCAAGTAAACTCCTGAGATCTCTTTTGTTTGAGGCATGGTTCACATCAGGCAATGCTTCTTGTGAATAGCAAACTCAAATTTTGTGAGTGTTTTCTATAGGGCAAGGCAGCTCTAACCAACATCTCCAATCTCGTCTCATTGATTGGACTCCAGGTTAGCTGACTCCTATCTCCAATTAGCTTTTGGAGATGTCATTAGCCTAGGGGTTCACATACTTTTCCCAACCTACACTGTGAATGTTTAAATGATGTATTCAATATAGACAATAAAAATACAATAATTTGTGTGTTATTAGTTTAAGCACACTATGTTTGTTTATTGTTGACCAATTTATGCAGAAATTCAGGTAATTCAAAAGTGTTCACATACTTTTTCTTGCCACTGTATATTATTCTTTTTTTTTCTTCTTTTTTTAAAACGAAAGTAGTGCATTGGGCCTTTCTAGTATTAGCGTACCAATATAGACTTCTGTAAGGTGGGCAACAACGCTGGCCGCCCAAAAATTCAGCATCTCAGCTTTGGCAAAAAAGGTAGTTGTATAATTTTTTTTATTTCACCTTTATTTAACCAGTAGGCCAGTTGAGAACAAGTTCTCATTTACAACTGCGACCTGGCCAAAATAAAGCAAAGCAGTGCAACAAAAACAACAACACAGAGTTACACGTAAACAAATGTACAGTCAATAACACAAAATAAAAGAAAAATAGAAACATCTATGTACAGTGTGTACAAATGTAGAAGAGTAGGGAGGTAGGAAATAAATATGACCTAAAGGCGAAAATAATTACAATTTTGCATTAACACTGGAGTGATAGATGTGCAGATGATGATGTGCAAGTAGAGATACTGGGGTGCAAGAGGGTAAGTAATAATATGGGGATGAGGTAGTCGGGTATGCTATTTACAGATTGGCTGTGTACAGGTATAGTGACCGGTAAGCTGCTCAGACAGCTGATGCTTAAAGTTAGTGAGGGAGTTATTAGACTCCAGCTTCAAAGATTTTTGCAATTTGTTCCAGTCATTGGCAGCAGAGAACTGGAAGGAAAGGCGGCCAAAGGAAGTGTTGGCTTTGGGGATGACTAGTGCAATATACCTGCTGGAGCGGGTGCTATGGGTGGGTGTTGCTATGGTGACCAGTGAACTGAGATAAGGCGGGGCTTTACCTAGCAAAGACTTATAGATGACCTGGAGCCAGTGGGTTTGGCGACGGATAAGTAGTGATGCTGGCCAGTCAACGAAAGCATACAGGTCGCAGTGGTGGGTAGTATATGGGGCTTTGGTGATAAAACGCATGGCGCTGTGATAGATTACTAATTAAGAACAGTATCTTGCAGGATTCAATAGTTGGAATTGTAAGAGTTGTTGCCCTGTCCCTTTCTCTGCAATTTCCATTCTAATGGAATCCAGAAAGAACAAAACCCTGTCCTCAAACATTTACATCAAAAGGTGCAAAGTTATGGGCAAAGACACAAAACATCCACATGAAATAAAAAAAATGTCTTGATCAAATAACATGGGAAACAAACACTTTTTGTAGAGTTTTCATTTACCATTCTTACAAACCACTTAATGTAAATGTACATTACTGTATTGTACATAGGCTGGTCATCTAGGTCTGTACCTGTACACTTTCCAACACCACGAAGAAAAACAATGCACAATACAGTACTTGAGTACAGTCATGGCCAAAAGTTGAGAATGACACAAATATTAATTTTCACAAAGTCTGCTGCCTCAGTTTGTATGATGGCAATTTGCATATACTCCAGAATGTTATAAAGAGTGATCAGGTGAATTGCAATTAATTGCAAAGTCCCTCTTTGCTATGCAAATTAACTGAATCCCCCAAAAATGCTTGGTCAGGAATGGCAGCAGGCAGGTGTGAGTGCATCTGCACGCACAGTGAGGCGAAGACTCCAGGAAAAACATCAGGGACAGTGATATTCTGCAAACGGTACAGGGATTGGACTGCTGAGGACTGGGGTAAAGTCATTTTCTCTGATGAATCCCCTTTCCGATTGTTTGGGGCATCCGGAAAAAATCTTGTCCGGAGAAGACAAGGTGAGCGCTACCATCAGTCCTGTGTGGGGTTGCTTCTCAGCCAAGGGAGTGGGCTCACTCACAATTTTGCCTAAGAACACAGCCATGAATAAAGAATGGTACCAACACATCCTCAGAGAGCAACTTCTCCCAATCTTCCAGGAACAGTTTGGTGACAAACAATGCCTTTTCCAGCATGATGGAGCACCTTGCCATAAGGCAAAAGTGTTAACTTAGTGTCTCGGGTCCAAGTCCAAGAAACTCCCCAGACCTTAATCCCATTGAGAACTTGTGGTCAATCCTCAAAAGGCAGGTGGACAAACAAAAACCCACAAATTCTGACAAACTCCAAGCAAGCATTGATTATGCAAGAATGGGCTGCCATCAGTCAGGATGTGGCCCAGAAGTTAATTGACATGATGCCAGGGCGGATTGCAGAGGTCTTGAAAAAGAAGGGGCAACACTGCAAATATTGACTCTTTGCATCAACTTCATGTAATTGTCAATAAAAGCCATTGACACTTATGAAATGCTTGTAATTATACTTCAGTATTCCATAGTAACATCTGACAAAAATATCTAAAGACACTGAGGCAGCAGGTTTTGTGAAAATTAATATTTGTGTCATTCTCAAAACTTTTGGCCACGACTGTAGAACCCCAAAGATCCCATTTTCCTAAGAGTAGAAGCTTTTCATCTAGTAGAATCAACGAGGAAGAGGCGAAGCGAGAAGTTTAAATACCCAAATCTGTACACAAAAATAAGCCCACAGAGTGAGGAATTTTTGTATGGAAGTCAGTAACCAAGTTTAGATCCACAGTTTTTATGCGAGTAAAGTCATACCATGTTTTCAAAAAATCACAATGTGATTTCATATAAAATGTCAACAGATCATTTTTTCATTCGACATGGTGGGATATTTTTGTGTCAGTAAAATGTATTATGCAAGAATTGCCAATGGGAAAACATTTATGCGCAAATATTGATATAATAAAATCAAAGTTAACTTGGAGTCACGCAAAGACATGTGTCGTCCTCACACTACGACTTGTCGGGAAAGCAAGCAATTTTTTAGGCTACAGATTAAATAAATTATGAACTTCACATGGTGGTGAAAGGGAAAGGTAATGAGCTTGATACTCCTATCCAATAATTATCGAGGGTCTTATTCTGTTGACATGATGATCGATGCTTAACTGCTGTTTGACAAATACAAATATGAATTGCTTTTATCCATATTAATCTCATCATGTAGACTAGCCTACCCCCAACAGCCTACTAGCACTGTGTCTGTTATTGGCTAGAGCTCACACGCCAAGACCAGAGTAGGCACGTTTGCTATTTAACAGTTTTGGTGATCTGTAGAGTGAAAAATGCAATGGAAACACATTGAACTTTAGATTTTTATTCGGTACATGAAAACTGAAGCAAACATTTCTTTGTGTGCACTATGTCATTTTTATTCACACCAAGTCCTTTAGGACACACCACTGGAGGGAAAATGTCCATCTATCCTTTATGCAGATTTTAGATCGCATGAAAATCTGCCTCCAATTGGATGGATACCTAGCTAATGAGAGAGTGTCGAATTTGATCAACAAAATGTTTTATTGCTAATTTGCTACTTAAGGCTAATTCGATCAAATAGAAGTTTCGCAAATGGTCAGGTTGTTACGAATGCACTGATATAAGTGGACGCATGTGGCATTTCAGCAAAATTGTCATAGAGATGGATAAAGGACTCATAATGGATATACATTGCCATTACAGGTCTTTCACCATTTTAATGTAATCAATTGGTTGGGATTTCGGCAGGTAGCCTAGCGGTTAAGAGCGTTGGGCCAGAAACAGAAAAGTCACTGGATCCTGCGCCGGCTCTGCATGCTGTGTCTCCGGGGCGCTGGGAGGGTGCAGTTCGCCCTATGCCTGCGCTCCGCCCGTGCCGGGCGAATGTGGGCATTGAGCCTAAGGGAGAGGTGCGAGTGGTATGCACCAGATCTCCAGTGCTCCCCCACAGCCCGGTTCAACCTGTGCCTACACTCTGAAGGGTCCGGGCTAAAGTGCTCATCCAGCCCGCTGCCACCTAAGTGGGCCAAGACTAAGGTGGAGTGGGGTCTACGTCCCGCACCAGAGCCGCCACCGCGGTGAAATGCCCACCCAGACCCTCCCCTATAGGTACAGGTTTTGCTGCTGGAGTCCGCACCTTTGGGTGGGCGGGGAGGGGGGGGTACTGTCACGTCCTGACCTTAGTTCATTTTTTATGTCTCTATTTTGGTTTGGTCAGGGCGTGAGTTGGGGTGGGCATTCTATGTTCTATGTTGTTTTCCTATGTGTTTGGCCTGGTATGGTTCCCAATCAGAGGCAGCTGTCAATCGTTGTCTCTGAGAACCAGACTTAGGTAGCCTGTTCCCATCTGTGTTTGTGGGTAGTTGTTTCCTGTTTTGTGTTGTGTCACCTTGCAGGACTGTTTCGATTTTCGTTTGTTACATTCACTTTGTTATTTTGTCTTTTCGTGTTCAGTTAATAAATTAACATGGACACTTACCACGCTGCATATTGGTCCGATCCTTCCTATTCCTTGTCCAAAGAAGACGACAATCGTTACATGTCCAGCCAAAGTAGCCTATATTTCCATGAAACATTTCCCCCACAATACTGCAAAAATACCATAACTTGAGAAGTCGTTGGGAAGTAATTTATCTGAAGCCTTTAGGCCTAATATATAGCCCTATGTGTGTCACAGATGCGTGTCTATAGCAAAATAGCTGGCAATTCAGGAAGAGTGGAATTCTAGAAAACAGCTGCTGGTTGTCAGTGAAAGCGCAGCGCAGAGAGATGCAGAGGAAAGTCATACGCTACTTTTTATTCGTCTTTTATAGCGAGCCACTATGTGCTCCTGTAACGGCATACATAATCCTACATAATTGGACAAATAAATATTGTAAACCATAGCCTAGCCTACCTCATTGCCAATTTCGCTTTTCAATCAATCAATCAAGTTTATTTTATATAGCCCTTCGTACATCAGCTAATATCTCGAAGTGCTGTACAGAAACCCAGCCTAAAACCCCAAACAGCAAGCAATGCAGGTGTAGAAGCACGGTGGCTAGGAAAAACTCCCTAGAAAGGCCAAAACCTAGGAAGAAACCTAGAGAGGAACCAGGCTATGAGGGGTGGCCAGTCCTCTTCTGGCTGTGCCGGGTGGAGATTATAACAGAACTATGCCAAGATGTTCAAAATGTTCATAAGTGACAGGCATGGTCAAATAATAATCATGAATAATTTTCAGTTGGCTTTTCATAGCCGATCATTAAGAGTTGAAAACAGCAGGTCTGGGACAGGTGGCGGTTCCATAACCGCAGGCAGAACAGTTGAAACTGGAATAGCAACAAGGCCAGGTGGACTGGGGACAGCAAGGAGTCAACATGCCCGGTAGTCCTGACGTATGGTCCTAGGGCTCAGGTCCTCCGAGAGAGAGAAAGAAAGAGAGAAGGAGAAAATTAGAGAGAGCCAAGATTTTCAAAATGTTCATAAATGACAAGCATGGTCAAATAATAATCAGGAATAAATGTCAGTTGGCTTTTCATAGCTGATCATTAAGAGTTGAAAACAGCAGGTCTGGGACAGGTAGGGGTTCCGTAACCGCAGGCAGAGCAGTTGAAACTGGAACAGCAGTTTGTCCAAAAATGATGCAGAAAAATTAATCCATGCATTTGTTACTTCTAGGTTAGACTACTGCAATGCTCTACTTTCCGGCTACCCGGATAAAGCACTAAATAAACTTCAGTTAGTGCTAAATACGGCTGCTAGAATCCTGACTAGAACCAAGAAATTTGATCATATTACTCCAGTGCTAGCTTCCCTACGCTGGCTTCCTGTTAAGGCAAGGGCTGATTTCAAGGTTTTACTGTTAACCTATAAAGCGTTACATGGGCTTGCTCCTACCTATCTTTCCGAGTTGGTCCTGCCGTACATACCTATACGTACGCTACGGTCACAAGACGCAGGCCTCCTAATTGTCCCTAGAATTTCTAAGCAAACAGCGGGAGGCAGGGCTTTCTCCTATAGATCTCCATTTTTATGGAACGGTCTGCCTACCCATGTGAGAGACGCAGACTCGGTCTCAACCTTTAAGTCTTTACTGAAGACTTATCTCTTCAGTAGGTCATATGATTGAGTGTAGTCTGGCCCAGGAGTGTGAAGGTGAACGGAAAGGCTCTGGAGCAACGAACCGCCCTTGCTGTCTCTGCCTGGCCGGTCCCCCTCTCTCCACTGGGATTCTCTGCCTCTAACCCTATTGTGGGGACAAAGTCACTGGCTTACTAGTGCTCTTCCATGCCGTCCCTAGGAGGGGTGCATCACTTGAGTGGGTTGAGTCACTGACTTGATCTTCCTGGACGGTTTTGCGCTCACTTGGGCTCGTGAGGTAGAGGACATCTTCGTGGGCTATACTCAGCCGTGTCTCAGGCTAGTAAGTTGGTGGTCTGTTGATATCCCTCTAGTGGTGTGGAAGTTGTGCTTTGGCAAAGTTGGTAGCGTTTTATCCTGCCTAGTTGGCCCAGTCCGGCGATATCGTTGGACGGGGCCACAGTGTCCCCCAACTCACCCCCCCCCGTCTCAGCCTCCAGTATCTATGCTGCAATAGTCTATGTGTCGGTGGGCTAGGGTCAGTCTGTTATATCTGGTGTAATTGTCCTGTCTTATCTGGTGTCCTGCGAGAATTTAAGTATGCTCCCTCTAATTCTCTCTCTATCCCTCTCTCCCTCCCCTCCCGGAGGACCTGAGCTTTAGGACCATGCCTCAGGACAACCTGGCCTGATGACTCCTGGCTGTCCCCATTCCACCTGGTCGTGCTGCTGCTCCAGTTTCAACTGTTCTGCCTGTGGCTAGGGAACCCTGACCTGTTCACAAGACCTGCTACCTCGCTCTCTCTCTCTCCCTCTCTCTCACACGTGCTGTCTCGACCTCTGAATGCTTGACTATGAAAAGCCAACTGACATTTACTCCTGAGGTACTGACCTGTTGCCCCCTCTACAATCACTGTGATTATTATTTGACCCTGCTGTTGATCTATGAATGTTTTAACATCTTGAAGAACAATCTGGCCTTAATGGCCATGTACTCTTATAATCTCCGCCAGGCACAGCCAGAGGATTGGCCACCACTCAGAGCCTGGTTCCTCTCTAGGTTTCTTCCAAGGTTCCTGCATTTCTAGTGAGTTTTTCCTAGCCACCGTGCATCTACATCTGCATTGCTTGCTGTTTGGGGTTTTAGGCTGGGTTTCTGTATTGCAATTTGTGATATCTGCTGATGTAAAAAGGGGTTTATAAATAAATGTGATTGATTTGTTATTGTTTCTACTGCTGATTGCCACTATAAGCATTACGATTGTCGTAAGAAATGATATCGTTATTTACGATGCAACTTTTTAAATGTTTCCCAAACAAGCACTTAGAGTGAACCTGTAAGAGTGACAGCAAAGAGCGTCGTTGGGGGCATGTTCGGTTTTTCACCTGATTCTGTTGGGGGAGCTGTCCAGTTCACTGGTGCTGAAATAGATGCCACTTGTGTCATAAGAAAACACAACTAATAGCCCACATTTCATGTGAAACGTAAGCATATACATTTCATAGACTCGTTTTTATGAATAAAAAAAATAACACTAATCTACATTTGTCATGTAATGTTGATATACAAAAATATACACTACCAGTCAAAAGTTTTAGAACACCTACTTAAGGGTTTTTCTTTATTTGTACTATTCTCTACATTGTAGAATAATAGTGAAGACATCACAACTATGAAATAACACATGGAATCATGTAGTAACCAAAAAAGTGTTAAACAAATCAAAATATATTTTATATTTGAGGTTCTTCAATAGCCACCTTTTGCCTTGATGATAGCTTTGCACACTCTTGGCATTCTCTCAACCAGCTTCATGAAGTAGTCACCTGGAATGCATTTAAATAAACAGGTGTGCCTTCTTAAAAGATCATTTGTAAATTTATTTCCTTCTTAAAAGTTGTTTGGGATAGGGGGCAGCATTTTCACTTTTGGATTAATAGCATGCCCAGAGTGAACTGCCTCCTACTCAGTCCCAGATGCTAATATATGCATATTATTATTAGTGTTGGATAGAAAACACTCTGAAGTTTCTAAAACTGTTTGAATGATTTCTGTGAGTATAACAGAACTCATATGGCAGGCAAAAACCTGAGAAAAAATCCAAACAGGAAGTGGGAAATCCGAGGTTTGTAGTTTTTGAACTCACCCCTATCGAATAGACAGTGGGATATGGGTTATTTTTCACTTCCTAAGGCTTCTCATGTGAAGGGGGGCCGGATGGGAGCTGTTTTACTAAGGGGTCTGCCTACAGCCTCGTTCTCAGTCACGCGCTTTCACTTGAGAGGTTGCTCTCGTTCCAGTGGATTTCTACAGACAATGGAATTCTCCGGTTGGAACATTATGGAACTTTTATGATAAAAACATCCTAAAGATTGATTCTATACTTAGTTTGACAAGTTTCTTCGACCTGTAATATAACTTTTTGAATGTTTCATCCGAAGTTAATATTTCTAATGCTATTTATGAATAATGTTGATTACCCAACATGGCAGAGATTTCTCTGGCTGGTTTGGGCTCTGAGCGCCATTCTCAGATTATGCTTTTTCCGTAAAGTTTTTTTGAAATCTGACAAGGAGAACTGTATCTAAAGTTTCATGTATAATAGCTGTATTTTCATCAACATTTATTATGAGTATTTCTGTGAATTCATGTGGCTCTCTGAAATATCACTGCATGTTTTGGAACTACTGAATCTAACACGCAAATGTAAAATAAGATTTTTGGATATAAATATGAATTTTACAGAACAAAACATTCATGTATTGTGTAACATGAAGTCCTATGAGTGTCATCTGATGAAGATCATCAAAGGTTAGTGATTCATTTTATCTCTATTTGTGCTTTTTGTGACTCCTCTCTTTGGTGGGAAAAATGGCTGGGTTTATCTGTGACTTGGTGGTGACCTAACATAATCGTTTGTGGAGCTTTCGCTGTAAAGCATTTTTGAAATCAGACACTGTGGCTGGATTAACGAGAATTTTATCTTTAAAATGGTGCCTAATACTTGTATGTTTGAGAAATTTCATTTATGAGATTTCTGTTGATTTGTATTTGGCGCCCTGCAATTTTATTGGCTGTTGGCGAGGGGTTCCCCAGTCCTAGACAGGTTAATGCGTTTGAGCCAATCAGTTGTGTTGTGATAAGGTGGGGTTTAATACAGAAGATAGCCCTATTTGGTAAAATACTAAGTCCATATTATGGCAAGAACAGCTCAAATAAGCAAAGAGAAACGACAGTCCATCATTACTTTAAGACATGAAGGTCAGTCAATCCGGAAAATGTCAAGAACTTTGAAAGTTTCTTCAAGTACAGTCGCAAAAACCATCAAGCGCTATGATGAAACTGGCTCTCACAAGGTCCGCCACAGGAAAGGAAGACCCAGAGTTACCTCTGCTGCAGTGAACAAGTTATTTAGAGTTACCAGCCTCAGAAATTGCAGCCCAAATAAATACTTCACAGAGTTGAAGCAACAGACACATCTCAACATCAGCTGTTCAGAGGAGACTGTGTGAATCAGGCCTTCGTGGTCGAATTGCCGCAAAGAAACCACTACTAAAGGACACCAATAAGAAGAAGAGACTTGCTTGGGCCAAGAAACACGAGCAATGGACATTAGACCGTTGGAAATTTGTAATTTGGTCTGAAGTCCAAATTGAAGATTTTTGGTTTCAACCGCCGTGTCTTTGTGAGACGCGGTGTTGGTGAACGGATGATCTCCGCATGTGTATTTCCCACCGTAAGGCTTGGAGGAGGTGGTGTTATGGTGTGGGGGTGCTTTGCTGGTGACACTGTGATTTATTTAGAATTCAAGGCACACTTAACCAGAATGGCTACCACAGCATTCTGCAGCTAAACGCCATCCCATCTGGTTTGGGCGTAGTTGGGACTATCATTTATTATTCAACAGGACAATGACCCAACACACCTACAGGCTGTGTAAGGGCTATTTTACCTCGAAGGAGAGTGATGGAGTGCTGCATCAGATGACCTGGCCTCTACAATCACTCAACCTCAACCAAATTGAAATGGTTTGGGATGAGTCGGACTGCATTTGAAGGAAAATCAGCCAACAAGTGCTCAGCATATGTGGGAACTCCTTCAAGACTGGTGGAAAAGCCTTCCAGGTGAAGCAGGTTGAGAGAATGCCAAGAGTGTGCAAAGCTGTCAAGGCAAAAGGTGGCTATTTGAAGAATCTCAAATATAAAATATATTTTGTTTAACAGTTTCTTTTGGTTACTACATGATTCCACATGTGTTATTTCATAGTTTTGATGTAGAAAATAGTAGAAATAAAGAAAAACCCTTGAATGAGTATGTGTTCTAAAACGTTTGACTGGTACTTTATATATTTCCCGAGCTTTCTTAGTGTTTATGTCTTAGACATATAAACTCAGCAAAAAAAGAAACATCCTCTCACCGTCAACTGCGTTTATTTTCAGCAAAGTTAACATGTGTAAATATTTGTATGACATAACAAGATTCAACAACTGAGACATAAACTGAATAAGTTCCACAGAAATGTAACTAACAGAAATGGAATAATGTGTCCTTGAACAAAGGGCAGGGGGGGGGGGGGGGGGGGTCAAAATCAAAAATAACAGTCAGTATCTGGTGTGGCCACCAGCTGCAGTAAGTACTGCAGTGGAACTCCTCCTCGTGGACTGCACCAGATTTGCCAGTTCTTGCTGTGAGATGTTACCCCACTCTTCCACCAAGGCACCTGCAAATTCCCGGACATTTCTGGGGGCAATGGCCCTAGCCCTCACACTCCAATCCAACAGGTCCCAGACGTGCTCAGTGGGATTGAGATTCGGGCTCTTCGCTGGCCATGGCAGAACACTGACATTCCTGTCTTGCAGGAAATCACGCACAGAACGAGCGGTATTGCTGGTGGCATTGTCATGCTGGAGGGCCATGTCAGGGTGAGCCTGCAGGAAGGGTACCACATGAGGGAGGAGGATGTCTTCCCTGTAACGCACAGTGTTGGGATTGCATGCAATGACAACAAGCTCGGTCCGATGATGCTGTGAAACACCGCCCCAGACCATGACGGACCCTCCACCTCCAAATCGATCCTGCTCCAGAGTACAGGCCTCGGTGAAACGCTCATTACTTTGACGAACTAGGAGACTCTGAAATTTCTGACTTGCTAACTGGTTGTAGTTAATCACATGCCGTGTTCAAAAGAAATTGCAAAAAAAAGATTCTGATTATCTTAACTTGTGAACACGGCATAAAACCCAGCCCTGAAACAAAAATAATTTGCATGTCATCTTATAGGAAGACACAGAAGACTCAGGGAAAATCTGATTCCAAATATATCATACTTTGACTAAAACGATAACATTGACTTACATCATGGGTAAACTCTGGCTATCGTCTTTCATGTCAAAAAAGTGGATTTTTACTGGTGTGGGAATTTAAAGGCCCAGCTAGTCAAAATTGTATCAGCTGATGCAACGAACACTAAGAGTGAAAAATTGTGTTCAGTGTCATTTCCTGATAGTTGCTGGTTGAAAAAGCAATCTACACAGGACCTTCTAATCAGCAGCTTTGCATGGCTGGGAGTTTCAGCTTTCGATGGTGACATCCCCATGCAGTAAATTGGTTAATAGACCAAAAAACAAAGAGTTCCAAACCTCTGCCAATAACAGCTAGTTTTCCCCTCCCTACCCAGACAATAGCTAGATTTCCATTCAATTGGAGACACATTTTCATGTGAATATTCTAAAATACACATAACGAAAACATGCACATTTTCCCAACAGTGGTGTGTTTCCACCAAGCTGCTGATATAAATCAGTGCACGATGACGTAGGGCACGCAAAATGTACTTTTGCTTACGTTTTCATCAAAAGTTTGATGTGTTTACATCGCATTTCCAACTCTGATAGTTTTGTCACAAAAACTGTTGCGTTAAATAGCAAATGTGCCTACTCTGGTCTTGGCACATGCGCACGGTTTTCAGATAGAGTGTGGGTAGGCTTTGCAGGTAGGTTAGTCTACATGATGAGATTATTATGGATAAGAGAGAGAATATTTTAATTTGTCAAACAGCAGTCAAGCATCATGCCACAAGAATAAGACCCGCAATATTTACGAACAAATGGCAGCATTTACAAAATTGTGCCAAAACTTCCTGTTTCGATCACAGCTGTCGCAATGACTTATTCGCATAAAAACTGGATGGAAACATGATTTGTCCTATCAAAATTCTTGCTTGAGAAATATTGTTTTTCGAAAAAGCATTTTTTTAAAAACACTTTTTAGGGAAATCTATTACAGTAAAGTACTTGTTAACCAGAAATTATTTTATCTTTTTTCATATTAACTAGTCTAGATCCACTTGTAGGTTCTTGTGATTCAGCTATATGCCTGAATCCCAGATGAGTGAGAGATGCACCATCTTGAATGATGAAGTATCATCTTTCCCATTTCATTTGGAATTATAGGATATAGCTGGATCATCACAATTGAAGGCGGGAGGTGGGACGTGGGACGTGGACTCTATCTAAATTAGGCAATTCATTCTGGAGTGAACCATCACTTTACAGTACAGCACGCACATATTTATTCACAAGTGAGCTATTAATGCCGCATTCAAGTGCTAGTCGGAAGTAGGAAACTCGAAGATGTTAGACTTGCTAATTGTTTGAACGCGGCACGTGTAACTGCAAACAGTTAGCAAGTCTTACTTTTCTTAGTTTCCTAGTTCCGACTATTATTATACCTTTATTTCAACAAGGAACACAGACTGAGACCAAGGTCTCTTTTACAGCTGGGCCCTGCATATACATGTTTACACATACAGTTTAGGTACAATGATTAAAAAACTAAACAAGACAAACAAAACGATCACAGATAATACATTTTTTTTTTTTTAAATACAGCAACAGATTTCATTTACACATAGGTTATTCTACTAACAGCACAAGAACTTGCATTACCCAAAACACTTACAAGCAATACAAAAAAAAAATGCTCCAATAAATATTTAAAATGAGTAAGGGGGACAAGAGTCTCAAGTTTAAGTTTAGTCTGCAGGCTATTCCATAGGCAAGGAGCGTAACAGGAAAAGGCAGCCATACCCAACTCGGTGGAAATCGCATGGGCCTCAAGTGTAATCCATGCTTGAGACCTGGTTTAAGGAATTCTAATTCTAATATTGATGAGTGATGATAAATAAGAAGGTAGTTTATTCAGAAGTGCTTTATAGACAAACACGAGAGCATGTTGTTCTCGTCTCACGGACAGTGAAGTCCAACCCACGTTTTGATATAAAACACAGTGGTGAGTTCTGTAGCTAGCACCCGTAATAAACCTAAGTGAGCAAAGATAAGTAGCATCCAGCGATTTAAGTGTTGATGCCGTAGCATGCATGCAAATAATATCCCCATCATCTATAACAGACATAAAAGTAGCTTGCACAATTTGTCTTCTATTTGTAGAGGACAAGCATGTCCTGTTTCTATAGAGGAAGCCTAGTTTGATTTTTAGCCGTTTACAAAGTTAGTCAATATGCATTTTAAAAGACAGTTTATCATCCAACCATATCCCTAAGTATTTATATGCAGAGACCTGATTAATTCGAGAACCATCTAAGCTCGTAAGTGAAAGTGTATTTTCAACCAACTTTTTGAACCTATTAAAAATCATAAAATGTGTTTTCTTTGCATTTAAAACAAGTTTCAGCTGTATAAAATACCCTTGTAATATCTTAAAATATGTCTCCAATAGTGATAATGCTTGGTCAGCCGTTGAAGCGATAGAGTACATGACAGTGTCATCAGCATATAAATGATTTTGACACTTTCTTTTCTCATCACCGATATTGTTTATGTAGAGTGAACCGTAATGGACCAAGTATAGAACCTTGTGGGACCCCTTTAACCAACTCCAATGGCTCTGACTGGATGCCGTCGACTCTAACAGCCTGACTTCTATCCTTTAGATAGTCATGAAACCAACAACAGGCATCCAGTCCCAGTCCTATTGACGACAGCTTACCCAAAAGTATCGCATGGTCTACAGTGTCAAAAGCTTTAGATAAATCTATGAACAAGGCGGCACAGTACTTTCTATTATCTAGGGCATTAGTAATATCATTTACAACACATACAGTGGCCGTAATAGTACTGTGTTTAGGTCTAAAGCCATATTGATTACTAGAAAGAGTATTGTTAACAGTTAAAAAAGATTGCAGTTGCCTATTCACCAGTGACTCTAGAATTTTAGCCAAACAGGAGAGCTTAGAGATGGGACGATAATTATCCAATTCACTACCATCCCCTCCCTTGAGGAGTGGTAAAACAAAAGCTGTTTTCCAAGATTTAGGAATCTTTCCTATGACAAACGTTTGATTAATAATATGCGTCACTATACTAGCAATAATAGGTGCCGCACACTTGAGTAAATATGGATCCAGATTGTCAGCGCCTAATGATTTATTAGAATCTATAGCAGATAGTGCAGATAAGACCTCATCTTCTGTGACTTTTTGAAAATTAAAAACCGGCTTACTGTTTTCCACATCAGCTAAAGGCCGAGGGACTGAAACAATAGACCGGTCAGGATCATGTTGGCCATTTTTTCTTTCAAAAAGAAAACCAGCAGAAATAAAATGCTTATTAAAAACATCACAAATTTCAGTTCGGTCACTGATGATCCCAGATTCCGATGTAATTTGCTTCGGCAGGGAAGTCAAGGAGTTTCCTCGTTTAAGTGAGTTGACAGTTTTCCAGAATTTAGCGGGATCACCAGCAGACTCTGTCATAGCATCAAGATAGCATCAAGAAAATACCTAGATTTTGCCTTTTTTATTCCTCCGGTCCATTTATTTCTCAATTGCCTAAAAAGCAGCCAATTAGCTGTTTCGCCAGTTTTCCTCGCCAAGGCCTATGCTTGATTCTTTTGCAGAAAAATGATTTTCAAATCACAGGAGAACCAAGGATTAGTTTGATTTTTTACCCTAAGTCTCATTAACGGGGCGTGTTTATCAGCCATGAAGGTAAATATTTACGAAAAGAAAGAGAACGCTAAAACTGGGTCCATTATGCAGTTTACGGATAAAAGCTCTGAATAATAAAGGTCATGAATAAAGGCTTGCTCTGAAAAGTGTTTATAATTTCTCTTTAGAATTATACGTGGGTCAGGGTTTTTCAGCCTAGTATCTCTGATACATGCAATAGGGCAGTGGTCACTGATGTCATTAGCAAATAACCCACTAGCTATATTTTTGTGAGGTGTATTTTTTAAGATAAGGCCTATTAATGTAGATTTTTGGGGGTCTTTTGGATTAGGACGGGTAGGTATAGTTATTAGTTGAGTAAGATTTAGTTTGTTACAAATATCTTTTAATTTAAACGATGCTGGCATCAGCCAGTCCAGATTGAGATCTCTGATAATCAATAATTCAGAGGTTGTATAATTAGACATTAACTCAAACAATTTGCTTAGTGCAGATACCGGAGCTGAGGGTGGGCGATAAACTCCCGCTAGCGTTAATAGTGCATTATGACCAAGGACCACATTTAGAACTAAGCATTCATACTATTTTGGAACAGAAGTTGAAATGGACACAGTGACATCTAGGTTGCATTTAACACATATGGCAATACCTCCTCCTCTATCCACTCTGTCTGCTCTGTAGACATTATACCCAGCTAACAGAACATCTGAGCCTGGAACAGACACACAGAGCCAGGATTCAGATATAATCATTATGTCAGCATGTGATTGTGAGATCAGTATTTCAATCAAATCTCACTTTTGGATCAAGCTTCTAGCATTCAAATGAATAATTCCTAGGCCACTATTTCGAGAGCTCATATCAGAAGGAGCATTCAAGGTAATATTAGATGAGTAACGCTTCCTTATGTAACTACTGACAGGCCTGAGTTGGATGGAGATGAGCTTACTTTTAACAATACCCCTCTGCCTGTGCGAGGAAATGGCAACACGGTACCTTGACAGTAGTGTAACAATAACATAAAGTCCATCAAAAGTTTCATCCCTGTTAGCAGCAACTGTAGAGCTATTTAAAGCTATGGGGGGAGCAGTCAGTATAGGCTGATGGGGAAATCGACCAATTCCGAGTATCAACCCCCATGGCTATATATTGTCAGTTCTCACATGCCCTGTATGAGGCGATAGTGAGAGCCAGGTTTTAGGAGAGAATGCTTGTACCATACCTATTCAGATGTAATCCATCCCGGAGAAATACATTTGGACGATGTAGAAAAGCTGTAAAATTGTCCACATATTGTATGCTTATTGAACAACAATAACATTTAAACCAGATGTGTAGCTGGCGTATACGACTGAAATTATTATCCGTAGAGCGTGGAGACGGGAATGGACCTGAAATAATGCATTGTTTAGCACGTGAACGCGGCATAAGTCCAACAACAAGACACAAAGAGTGATTAAGGTTTTTAATTAGAGTCAGTTACTAAAATTCTACATTTCATAAAAAAACAAAGTAAAACTGAACAGGTACACTTAAAGATTCCCATTGTTGTAGTGTTTAATCATATAGTAATATTTTGTGCTTAGAAAAATAGCAACATATAATACTTTATTATATTTAACATTTATTTTCAAATAATAAGGAAGAAAAAGATTTACACAACAGTAACCTAAATGCATCTGTACAGCAAAGGACCCTGTAATCTACTGACCAGAAGACAATGCATGATACATTTCTCCAGATAAAAATGTATTTTCCTGACGAAATTATTCCCTGTCAACCGTAAAATGCACTAAATTGTTCTTTCATGTTTGATTAATCAAATCCTGATCTACACTAACTGCACTTTGATACATTCTAAAGATTTGTAACATTTTAACTTGTTTTATTTAAGATGCCATCATCATGATCTTAGCATTTTAAAACAGCTATTATTTGCAGCATTGCATGGTTTGACCTATGTAGAGAAGTACAAAAAATTCTAATAAAAAAGCATAAATTAAAAAAAAAGAATTATGTATTGATTCAATAATTGCACTGTGTGTTGGCTCATGCAGCGAATTGAAGAAAGCTGCGACATGAAAAACCAGCATTCTACTGTTAGCATAGGGCTCAGTGTCTGGCAAAAAAAGAACGAAACAAATAAAAAGAATAGCACACCAACTACCTCCTCATTGTGTTCTTTCCTATGACTAGTATAAGCTCAAATGCTCACCCCACGTTACAGCCAAATACAAATACAGGCAGGGCAGGCTAGCGGTTAAGAACATTGGGCCAGTAACCAAAAGTTTGCTGGTTCGAATCCCCAAGCCGACTAGGCGGGAAAAATCTGCCGATGTGCCCTTGAGCAAGGCACTTAACCCTAATTGCTCCTGTAAGTCGCTCTGGATAAGAGCGTCTGCTAAATGACTAAAATGTAAAAATGCACACTACAAAACAGGTTCAAATAAAAGCAGTAATTTCTGTTGTGATCAAAATATTATGCATTACAGTTGTCATTATTAGAACTCTCCAAAGTTTCAGTCTAACAAATCACAGAAATCTATACACAATTATCCCAGAGCTTTTCCAGTCTTGGGAACGGCAAATCCCACAGTCGACTTCCTCATCCTCTTTCTGCAGCTTCCTCTCTAACATGTATTATTACTGTGTTTATTATTGTAGCCGTAATTATTATTACTGTAATATTATTAGATTTACATCTCTGCAACATGGGTTAACTGTGCAATACAGAGTAAAAGCAGAAAAAAGGCAACATCGAAAGAGGCGGCAAAAGGTCTTTGTCAGGGGAACCAAGTCCCTGAGGGATAACACACATCGGCAGAGTGGCTCACAGTCAACCCCCTCGGTCAAGCCCATCTGCCAGCTCTCCACTTTGTTGGCACTTGGTCCCCCCTACTGTCCAGGAGAAATACTGCATCTGGTCCTCAGTCCCCGTTTTCAGTTCAGTCAATTCCAGGGCCTTCCTTGATAATCTGTACAGTACATTCAGCAACATAAAAAAGGCAGTCTGTTTAGGGAGCACCAAGACCCTACGACTCCTCTCCAGAGACTCTGCCAGCCACTGGTTAAGAAAGTGCTTTCCAGTATAGGGTGGATGCTAAGGCCGGTGGAACCTAAAGAAAGGGACATCAATGATAATTTGATCAATCACAACAACTCAACATTTCAAAAAGGTATTTTCCAAGGCTGTAAGGGACCGAAACAAATGTCTTGGTATGTTAATTCAAGATCTATATTATGGAATGGTGTATATAACTTCATGTTATCCATAAGCTGAGGAAGTACCTTGTATAGATCCTACTGTCTTCATGAACCTCCATTTCAGAGCTCTTAAAGTCATTGAGCTCCTTCCGAATGGCAGCCTGGACGAAGGAGGGAAAGTTAATATAGTGAAGACTCGCATAAACAGCATCTAAATACTAAAGTAAAGACAGAAATATATACTTCCTTTACTGGGCAATAAGATATACTGGTGTCAATAAATAAGTGCATTACAAGCCGTGATTTAGGGAGCTATGAGTGACAGCTGATTGTACCTTGTCGGCGGGTGTTAGCTTGGTCCAGGGCTTGTCCGCTCGCCGATCGTAATCATTGGCTGTGGTGACCTCCACATACTCGTGGAAGCGCAAGATCTTTCTGGCCTGAAGCTCAGCAACCGTGGGCCTCTGACTCAGCTAGAGGAGTTAAATTAAGAGTTTAAAACCTGTTGAGGATAGAGGGCGCTATTTACACTTTGGGGGAAAATCGTGCCCAATTTAAATGGCCTCGTACTCTATTCTTGCTCGTACAATATGAATATTATTATTACTATTGGATAGAAAACACTCTAGTTTCTAAAACCGTTTGAATTATATCTGTGAGTAAAACAGAAGACATTTTGCAGCAAACTTCCTGACAGGAAGTGGAAAATCTGAAATCGATGCTCTGTTTTAGGGCCTGCCTATAAATGTGCTTGATATTTATTAGTATACATGCACTTCAAGTGCCTTCCACTAGATGTCAACAGGCAGTGAGAGAAGAAATGGAGTGTATAACATGATCTGAGGTCGAATAAAAGCTCTTGGCATGACGTGACCCCAATTTCCTGTTTTCTGGAACGCGCGAGAAGTGACCTGGTATTGCCTTCTGTAAAGCTGTCGTTATAGACGACTATTATCTCCGGCTTTGATTTTATTTGATACATGTGACAATATCATCGTAAAGTATGTTTTTTAAAATATAGTTTTATTAGATTATTGAATTTTTTTCGGGACGTTAGGCGTGTTGCTTTGTCTGCGTATGTTCAGGAAGGAGAGCTTCGCGCCACTTTGCTAGCTTTCCGTGTTAATTGACTGGAGAAGAGGACATTCTAAATCCAAACAACAATTGTTCTGGACAAAGGACCCCTTGTACAACATTCTGATGGAAGATCATCAAAAGTAGGACCCATTTTATGATGCTATTTCATATATCTGTCGAACATGTGAACTAGTAGTTTGCGCCCAGATTTTGGGCACGCTCTCGCCATAACGTAAACTGCATGTCGTAATGAAGTTATTTTTAGAATTCTAACACGGCGATTGCATTAAGAACTAGTGTATCTATCATTTCCTAAACAACATGTATTTTTTAGTAATGTTTATGAATAGTTATTTGGTCAGAATATGTGAGTGTCAGAAAAATATCCGGACGTTGTGGGAAAAAGATGCTACGTTAGCACAATGTATAACCACTGATTTCAGCTCTAAATATGCACATTTTCGAACAAAACATAAGTGTATGTATAACCTGATGTTATAGGACTGTCATCTGATGAAGCTTATCAAGGTTAGTCAAAAATTATATATCTTTTGCTGGTTTGTTACGATCGCTTACTTTTGCTGCTGGTAAATAGCTTGTGTTTCTGGCTATTGTGGTAAGCTAATATAATGCTATATTGTGTTTTCGCTGTAAAACACTTAAGAAATCGGAAATATTGGCTGGAATCACAAGATGCCTGTCTTTCATTTGCTGAACACCATGTATTTTTCAGAAATGTTTTATGATGAGTATTTAGGTATTTGACAATGGTGTCTGTAATTACTCTGGCTGCTTCGGTGCTATTTCTGACGGTAGCTGTGATGGTAGCTGCAATGTAAAACTGATTTATAGCTCAAATATGCACATTTTTCGAACAAAACATAGATTTATTGAATAACATGTTATAAGTCATCTGATGAAGTTGTTTCTTGGTTAGTTTGGTTGGTTCTTGGTTAGTAAGGTTGGCTTTGTGCATGCTACCTGTGCTGTGAAAGAAATGTCTGTGCTTTTTTGTATTTGGTGGTGAGCTAACATAAATGTGGTGTTTTCGCTGTAAAACATTTTAAAAATCGGACATGTTGACTGGATTCACAAGATGTGTATCTTTCATTTGCTGTATTGGACTTGTTAATGTGTGAAAGTTAAATATTTCTCAAAAATATATTTTGAATTTCGCGCTCTGCCTTTTCAGTGGAATGTGGGAGGAGTTCCGCTAGCGGAACGCTGGGGCTAGACAGGTTAAAGGGATACTTCAGGATTTTGGCAATGATGAACTTTATCTACTTCCCCAGAGTCAGATGAAATTATGTTCAGTATGAAGGAAGTTAGAGGTAGTTTTGCGAGTCAAAATGGTATCCACAAGTTCATCTGAATCTGGGGAAGTAGATAAAGCGCCTCATTGCCAGTCTCCCTTGAAGAAGACTACCTTCCATCTTCTCTCGTTTTATAACAATTCACTCTAGTTAATCCTCTGTATGTAAATGTTCTGTTAAATGAGAGAACTATCTTATTACAGGTAACAGTGGTGCGTGTGTCACTGGTCTTACCTTCCTGGTGAGCCTACGTTTGATCTCTCGGACCTCTGCCTGCCTGTCTACCTGGTTCTTGGCTGGAAAGGAGAGAGAGAGAGCGAGTCAAACCAATGTTTAGAACCCTGTACAGACATTCACCAAATTGTGCAATTGTTGTCTTTTTCACAAAAATTTGAATTTCCAATGGGACTTAATAAAAGGTACAAATACAAAAGTACACTGACATAATTTTTTCTTCTAATCCACGATGATAAGTGGCCTCATGCTCTTGGAATGTGGCCTCATTTATATAAATAATAAGAATCCTTACTGAGAGAGAAATACCAGTGGGGATTGATCAGTGATTAGGTGAAAACCTAGGCCCCATTCTAATTCCATAAAAGTGCATTATTCCTTCCTCCCTTCAAGGTCTCTGATTAGACATGATCAGACAGGTGAAGGCAAGGGCTCCACGCCTCCACCATAAAGCTTTCACCTGTCGAAGAAATTGTGATGGGGAGTTGGAAAGACTTACGTTGAAGGATGTTTCTCTGCTCCAGCTCCTCTGCACTGGGTCTCTGGCTGAGACGCCTAGAGGATAGAAGTTAGAATATCAATATCACATCAACCTTGTGCTAGATTTGGTGTGTGTATATGTGGAGAGAAAAGAGAGAGAAGAGGAAAGAGCGACAAGAAAATGATAGTGAGACTCTGGGGCTTTATCTATTACCTTGTGAGTGCAGAGCCTATTTGTGTGCGTATGGCATCCCATTGCTCCCTGCTCTGCCACGTCAGCCCTGTTGACCCTTGGTGTGTGTGTCCTGGTGTGTGTCCCGGAGTGCATCGTTCGGTGTGACCGCTGGACTTGTCCTCTCGAGTATGTTTCTCTGGGGCGTGTCGGTTACTCAGTTTCAAAGCTAAAGTGTCTTTCCTTCTGACCCTGCTGGCCAAAGCACCTGAACAAGAACCACAGAGAGATGTAGTCAGGTATACAAAGATATACAGTACCAGTCATTAGTTTGGGCACACCTACTCATTCAAAAGTTCTTTCTTTTCACTATTTTATACATTGTAGAATAATAGTGAAGACATCAAAACTATGAAATAACACATATGGAATCATGTAGTAACCAAAAAAGTCTAAAACAAAACAAAATATATTTAAATGTTTGAGATTCTTCAAAGTAGCCACCCTTTGCCTTGACAGCTTTGCAAACTCTTGGCATTCTCTCAACCAGCTTCACCTGGAATGCTTTTCCAACAGTCTTGAAGGAGTTCCCACATATGCTGAGCACTTGTTGGCTGCTTTTCCTTCAGTCGGCGATCCAACTCATCCCAAACCATCTCAATTGGGTTGAGGTCGGGTGATTGTGGAGGCCAGGTCATCTGATGCAGCACTCCATCACTCTCCTTCTTGGTCAAATAGCCCTTACACAGCCTGAAAGTGTGTAGGGTCATTGTCCTGTTGAAAAACAAATTATAGCCCCACTAAGCGCAAACCTGATGGGATGGCATATTGCTGCAGAATGCTGTGCTAGCCATGCTGGTTAAGTGTGCCTTGAATTCGAAATAAAATCAGACAGTGTCACCAGCAAAGCACCCCTACACTTCCTCCACCGTGCTTCAGATCATCCGTTCACCTACTCTGCGTCTCACAAACACACAGCAGCTGGAACCAAAACTCAAATTTGGACTCATCAGACCAAAGGACAGATTTCCACCGGTCTAATATCCATTGCTCGTGTTCCTTGGCCCAAGCAAGTCTCTTCTTATTATTGTTGTTTTTTAGTATTTGTGTCTTTGCAGCAATTTCGACCATGAAGGCCTGATTCACACAGTCTCCTCTGAACAGTTGATGTTGAGATGTGTCTGTTACTTGAACTGTGAAGCATTTATTTGGACTGCAAATTCTGAGGCTCGTACCTGTACCTCTGCAGCAGAGGTAACTCTTTACTTCCTTTCCTGTGGCGGTCCTCATGAGAGCCAGTTTCATCATGGCACTTTTATTTATCCATTATTTTACCAGGTAAGTTGACTGAGAACACGTTCTCAGCAACAACCTGAGGAATTGTTACAGGGGAGAGGAGGGGGATGAAAGAGCCAATTGTAAACTGGGGATTATTAGGTGACCGTGATGTTTGAGTAGGTGTGTCCAAACCTTTGACTGGTACTGTATAGGTATCATGTGTGGCTCAATTGGTAAGAGTGCAGTGCCAACAATGCCAAATGACGGGTAAATTCCCGCAGGGATCATAGTCACATCATAGCTCACTCTACTGTAATTCACGTCTAAAATGTGTCTGATAGGTGGCATATATATTTTTACAGTATTTTAAAGATGCTGCTGTATCTGAGTATAAATGTTTATCCATAAAGCAATTCAAGTGAGACAGAGATACATACTGGGTGGAGGCTCATCCTCCTCATCATCCTCGTCTGAATCTTCATCTTTATAGAGCACTGGCCCGTCCGAGTCGCTGTCGTCCCTTTGCAAGTCCTGCTGTTCTTCCTCCTCCTCCTCCTCCTCACTGCTGTTGGGTCCCTCAGGGATGACGTTGATGCTGGGCTCTCCCACCATGCACCTCCTGCTCCGTGGCTCCAGCTCTGGCTGGGGGAGCTCCCCATCATACTCCTCCTCTTCTTCGTCATCATCCTCCTCCTCTTCTTCATCATCATCCTCCTCCTCCGAGTAGTCATCCTCAGCCCTGATAGTGAGAAATGGAGCGATGGAGACCAGATGAATTTTCAACAGAAATAGGAAAAGCCGTCAGTCACATATCATTATTGATGGAGCTGATAATAAATCATTGGCATCACAGAAAGATTGTGTGGCTAGATCCTTTCATAAGTCCTTGCCAACTTTACACCTAATGTGTAAAGGTGTGTGTTTTACTCAAGTCTAGAACATTGACGAAATACCCACAGTGACATATAGGACTCACAGTTTCAGAGGCTGGATGCTGACGGCTAGGGGCCGGCTGCGGTCCCCCTGGTACTCGGGCGGTGTCTCGAAGAGCAGGGAGTGAGCTGAGCGCTGGGAGCCGTCGGGATGTGGCTGGGCCGGGCCGGGGCTGGACAGGGCCCTCTGGATCATGATGTGCAGGGGGACGGGGGCCGGCCGCTGGGGGGGCTCATTGGTGGGGCTGGGGGGGTCAAAGAGCAAGGGCTGGGGGATGGGATGTTGGTAGGAGTGCTGGTGGTGGAGGTAGTGCGCTTGCAGATGCTGGCGGGGGGGAGAAGGGGGGATGTGGTTGGGTAAGGGCGGGGACGGGGGAGGCATCTGGAAGCCTGCTGAGTGGTTATGATGGTCCTCAGGAGAAAGCAGGGAAGGGGAGGTGGTGGAGACAGACTGGGTGGACGCAGACGGGTCCTCTGGGTTGCGCTTTGTGACAGGGGTGGTCCTCTTGGGGGGCATCGGTGGGGAGGGCTTAGTTGGCACAAGGCTGGTACCGGCCTGGGTGAGGTTGCCTGTGGGATGGAGAAACAGTTTCTTATCAGAGTGTGTGACACATTCAAACACACATGTTCACTTACTTTATTAACCTAAATCTGGGATTTCAACTGCGGATCAAGTGAGTGCACTTGCTTGTTTACGTCTCCATTTACATGTAAGATCGAGCCCAAGTAACATGGGTGAGTGCATATGAATGGATATACACACCCAGATCACATGACTGAGTCCACATGAATGCATAGGTCCACAAACCCAGGTCACATGACTGGGTCCACATGAATGCATAGGTCCACATGAGTGTATCCGACAGGGTCTTACATTACAAACGGGTGCATGTGGCAATCAAGGTTACAGTGAGGGTTTGAATAAGTACACATGCTCTAGAACACACACAGACCATATACAAATCGAATTGGCCAGTATGCATCCATTGCTTCTTAGCATCTCTGAACTGAGAATTATGAAAAAACCCTGTTCAACCAAGCTGGAATAGACATTTTGCGATTGCATGCAAACCTTTAAATACGTAAGCTCGATGCAGTTGCTGATGAATGTGTCAACATGAAATAGCATTAAAATACAAAGCCATGGAGACATACTGCATTGGAGTACAATAGATCACAGCAGCAGACTGATTGAGCGCCAGACATGAAGCATGCTATAGACTGGATTATAACATCTGCTTTAAACAGAGTCAAGCCCTTTATCTGCCCTTCTCCCCTCTCTCGCTCCAGAGCAGATGTGTGGATTAGCCTTTATGGGGCAGCCTGGTCTGCGCTGCGCTGACACAGCTAGCCATCACAGGAGACACTCAGTAATTCCCCCATTCACATGCCAGAGGTGGTAGTACACATATGGTGGTCAGAGGCCCACGTACACCCACACCTCACTCAACCTTGTTACGCGCATGCAGCCTAACGTGGCATGAGCAGAAGAGAGCAATCAATCCAGGCCATTATAGGTTAGTCCATCAGTTGCATCCAGGTAGCGTTTGGCATGAGGCTTTTCAAGTCAGGATGATGCAATATGATGACACAAGTGACCAGAAGGTTGACGTTAACAGGGGTGTGGCATACAGCCACACATACAACGCAGGCTTGGGAAGACGTTAGAGAGACAGGGTGGGCACCGTTGCTGCGGCGATGCCAGTGAAGAGGGGCATTGGTGGGCATCCTTTGTTTTACCTGACCGCAGGCCTCTGCCGTCCCGCCGGCACAGGTAGACAGGGAGGGACAGGTAGACGTCATAGTCGCCCTCGCGTTTCCAGCAGGACCAGTAGAGGGGCAGTTGGGAGTCATTCTGGTTCTCACCCCCCTGTAGAGTGGAGGCTGGCAGGGGACGAGAGGCACGACACACTACGCTCTCATAGGCTGGCTGAATGTATAGACTTAGGGTGACCAGACATCCCTGATTTCCAGGGACAGTCCCCAATTTTAGTGGCCTGTCCCTGGCTAGAGCTGCCCCCCCCCCCCCAAATATCCCCGATTATCCCTCAGAAAGAAAGATGCAACTGTTGATATTGAAGTTTATATTTCGATAATCAAAACACTGTATCCAGTCAGATTTGCATGTACAAATTGTCTATCCCTGTACCAAACTTGTTTGACCATTTATGAGAACGTTTGATCATTGATACAAACATGTAACCACTGCATGAACAACCATACCCACCAGGCTGCTAAACAAGTGATTCTAAAATGACTAGCCTAAGATAACGGTGGAGGGGTAATCCATTTCTGTGTTAGAATTAATACGTATTTGAAAGGAATATAGTGAAAATTGATAGTTAACTATAGTTCCATACCATTGTATTTTATATTTTTGCACAGCTAGCCCCATATAAAAAAATCCATGATTTTCATTCCAATATCTGGTCACCTTAACCTTAACTACACATACACCAGGGTGGTGTTCATTTGGGCACGTCGTAGCACAACATTTTAAAAACAGTCCAGGTAGTCCTTCCTGGTTTCAGCCATTTAAAAAAAAAAGTGTGGTGTCTAATGAACACGACCAAGGTGGATATGCTTACACTGAACGCACTACCAGCACAAGAGGGTTTGTGTAATTAGAGTACTGCGCTAAGTGTCTGAGGGGCTTGCCTGGGCTGTGAGAGGGGCATCAATGGGGAAAGTGAAGAGGTTATCAAAACTCCTTCAGCTTCGGGCCCTCTAGGTTAGCCGGTGAAGTAATCACTCTGTACCTAGCTACCTGTTAGGAATTTTCCTAATTAACTAGTGGTATACCTTTGAAAAGTCACTACTGGCTCAGCTAGCATTCGTATGCAGTTTGATATGTTTCAACAGCAGCTGGGCAAGCAATGATTGCATATTCCGTATCATGTCGGATGAGATTTTAAAATCTACAAGTATCCGATAACTTTTCCCAAGTAGTTTATGATAACCTTGGTTTGAACATTACCTAACAAAATGCACTGGCTAAAATGCATTGTTGACAGTAACGGAACGTATTGTAATTGTACCAAATTAAGAATGCAGCGAAGCAACTTCGTATTGCCGTTTCTCCTTCCTGCTACATCATGAAAAACCCCCATTGCTCAGAGTATTGTATGCCACCCCTTAACATATCCGACATGGTTTATTACATCGGAATTGTTTACATAATGTGAGAGCTGAAATGTCTACATACATTCTAGAACGTACATATGAAATAGCTTGACAGACTATAGATGGCAAATAGGTGACACGAGCGCATGGCAAATGACTTCCAAGCCCACTAGCTCCAGGTTAAACCAACCAACCTACATGTAAAAATGACACAGGAAACTAGAGGGGATATATACAAAAAATGTGTTTAAACAGTCCTAAGGTAATAGGCGTATCAGATCTCGAAGAGAACAACAGTGAATAAAGTCAGGCTCCCCTGACGAGAAACGCCCCTGGTAAAAACAACATTAATATTGTCTTCGTATGGAGCTGAGCAGCAGCAGGCTCAGAGCCACCAGAGTCAGTGGTGTCCTGGGAGAGTACAATGCCAGGGAAAATCTCTGCTCTGCTGCTGCTGTCTAAAATAGTTCAGTCTTATTAAGTTATCGTCTGGGGAACAGCTGCTGGAGCCGCAGGGATAACAGCATTATAAAGATGAGTGGCAAAGTGTGTGTGTGTGAGATAGAATGCGTGCACATGTCCCTTGTAGTAACGCCTATGCATGTAACGTGAGTCTTCTGCAGACATGCATGTGACTACATGTTACACGAGGAAGCTCCACTGAGTGAATGTGTGTGTGTGTGTGTGTATTGATGCAAGCTGCACCTGGTCTCCTCTGGCATCTCATTAGCTAATTCTGCCATCCCGTGATTAAACAGGCAGCTGCGGTCCCTACTACTACAACCACCACAACTAGTACTACTACTCACCTAACATGGCAGCATTAACGCCCCTGTTGACGGGCTTGGGCAGTGGGAGGGGAGGCTGCTTGGTCGCCTGGGGGGTGGAAGATGGAGCGAAGGACACTACTGCTGAAGATTGGGGGTTGGCGCCTGCAGAGGAGACAGTTCGGGCAGGCATTGCAACTGCAGAGGAAGAAGAGGAGGAAGAGTACGTGGTTGCAGGCTGGTTGGATGGGGTGTGGGATGAGGGTGACCCTTCGCTGCCGGGCTCGGGGGTGGAGCTCATCAGCCACTTGGGGGGCATAACGGACTGTTTGGGGGGCAGAGACTCTCGGAGAGTGTCCCGCAGCAAATCTGGGTCAGGAACAAAATGGCTCTCCGATTCTGCAAAACACACAGCACACATGTTACATAACATACATGTGTTAAAGAGCACTATACATTTAATAACTAATCATCATCATGAGAGACACGAGCGCATTCGTGTCAAAGACCGTACACACAACAACTCGCTACACACTGCTAGCCTTTTTGGACGTGTTTGGCTCTTTCAAAAATGGAAAAGATACTATCTCATCCCTAAAAAACATAAATGTTTCAGTCTTGGGTTGAAGCACTGAGCCAATTTGTGCCATTCACTCAGCCACTCTAGTGAGTGTGTGTGTGTGTGTGTGTCAAAAACCTTGTATGAGATTGTCATTATCAGGGGATCCGCTGTGTAGATAAACAGTGCTGTAATTACAGTACTAAACCCCCATTCCCCTAGCCCTCCACCCTGCTTCTTATCCCACGCCATTCCTCAAAGCTGAAGTTTATTTATAGACAAGTCTTTATCACACGCTGATGTCACAGAGAAAATCGGAAATAGTGCCTTCAGAAAGTATTCACACTCCTTTACTTTTTTCAAATTTTGTTGTGTTACAAAGTGGGATTAAAATGTGTCCTTTTTTGTCAATGATCTACACAAAATGCTCTAATGTCAAAGTGGAAGAAAAATTCTAACATTAGTTTTTTTTTTATGGAAAATAAAACCATAATATATCTTCATTAGATAAGTATTCAACCCCTTGAGTCAATACATGTTAGAATCACCTTTGGCAGCAATTACAGCTCTGAGTCTCTGGCACACCTGGACGGTACAATATTTGGCCATTATTCTTTAAACAATTATTCAAGCTCTGTCAAGTTGATCATTGCTAGACAGCAATTTCCAAGTCTTGCCACAGAGCCAATTTAAGTCAAAACTGTAACTAGGCCACTCAGGCACATTCAAGGTCGTCTTAGTAAGCAAGCCCAGTGTATATTATGGCCTTGTGTTTTAGGTAATTGTCCTGTTGAAAGGTGAATGTGTCTCCCAGTTTCTGTTGGAAAGCAGACTAAACCAAGTTTTTCCTCTAGGACTATGCCTGTGCTTAGCTCTATTCCATTTATTTTCATCCTAAAAAAAACCTCTAATCTTTGCCGATGACAAGCATACCCATAACATGATGCAGCCACCATGCTTGAAAATATGAAGAATAGTACTCCGTGGTGTGTTGGAATACAGGTTTCCTGTACAGGCTTTCTTTGCATTCTGTCATTTATGTTAGTATTGTGGAGTAACTACAATGTTCTTGAGCCATCCTCAGTTATCTCCTATCACAGCCATTAAAATCTAAACTCTAATAGTTTCCTTCCTCTCTGGCAACTGAGTTAGGAAGGGTGCCTGTATCTTTGTAGTGACTTATTTAGGCTTGCCATTACAAAAGGGTTGAACATTTATTGACGCAAGACTTTTCAGCTTTTCATTTTTTATTAATTTGTAAACATTTCTAAAAACATAATTCCACTTTGACATTATGGGGCATTGTGTGTAAATCGGTGACACAAAATCGAAATTTAATCCATTTAAAATTCAGGTTATAACAACAAACGTGGAAAAAGTCAAGGGTGTGAATACTTTCTGAAGGCACTGTAGGTCGGAGAAAACCGAGTGAGAGAGAAAAGGGGAGAAAAGGAGAGGGAGAGAGAGAAAGCCAGAAGATTAAGATATAAATCAGGGAGAGTATAAGATCTAAAATAGACACTAAAGGCCATTTAGCTCAGTGTGTAATAGCTGGAATGGTATCAATTAGCTTTAGCTCTTCAGCAGGGTTACGGTTGAGCTGACAGGCATTAGCTTTTAAGGACAGGAATGGTTAAAACGATAGTGCCGCATTAATTACGAAAGGAGAAGATGAGCTATTCCCTCTATTCCCTTCTGTTCCCGAATAAGACGCATAGCTGGAGCAGGACTCAGGGGAGCAAAGAGGCTCCGAGACTCCTGTCTATATCTGGGGCCAAACCAGAGGACTGAAGAGGAGGAAGATTGACTGGAGAGAGGGCAGTCAGAAAACCAGGCTCCAGGTAGAAGTTGCCCTTATGCAAAGATCTAGGATCAGCTGATCCTTTTCAAATCTTCCATTAGGGGGAAAAACACAAACCTTAGATCAGTGTCTAAGGACAGCTTCACCCTACTCCACAGAATAAGGCCGTGTGTGTGTGTGTGTGTCAAATCAAATTTGATTGGTCTCATACACATATTTAGTAGATGTTATTGCGTGTGTAGCGAAATGCTTGTGTTCCTAGCGTCAACAGTGCAGTAATATCTAACAAGTCACAACAATACACACATATCTAAAAGTAAAATAATGTGTTGGTGTTAATAGCTCACCTCTACGGGCCCTTCCCTCCTCTGCGGACGCGTGCCGGGGGAGGGTGGGTTTCCATGCCGTCTCAGCAGGGCGACTCCTCCTACCGTCCTCTGATGGCGCCTTCTGCAGGCCCGGCCGCTTGTCTCCGTCAGAAGGGTGGAGTCTGCCCCCGCGTCTACCCTCCTCCTGTCCCATACCCTGCACCTGGCCCATCGCCTGGCCCTGCCAGGCCATGTTAGACTTCCACTCCCCCTCCCCCTGGGATCGTACTGCTCCACCTCCTCGCCGGCCCTCCTCCTGCTGTCCGGAGCCTCTGGGGCCACCCTGGTCCCCATGGAGTTCTACATCCGGGGGGAATCGGACCCTGCGGTCCTCTATCTGGGGCAGCCAGGCTGGGTTCACCTTAAAGTCTGAGGGGTTCATCCCAAGGTCTGAGGGGGGTCTTGTCTGGTTCTCCTGCCCTCTGCCCCCTCCACCACCACCACCCACGGGCAGGGTGTGGCCATTCTTCACGTAGGACTGTTTGAGGCTGTGAGGATCGTCCCCATCTGTCACAAAAATGGATACAAGCAGTGAGACTTTCCATACAGAGTCACTCACACATGAGAAGATCTATAAACGAGCACTACTGAGTCACTAACCAAGTGTGAGGGAGGGGTTAGTCAGAAATCTAACAAAGCCATTATCTCTACTCAAAATGTTCTGCATATTTGAGTATAAATGGTGAAACTTAATTGGCTTGTTGAAATAGGGCACATGATGGACTTTTGGATTGGCTCCCTCTGTGCATCTGGACATGGTTTCACAGGCCCCTTCAGAATGAGAGGTTTGAGAAAGGTGTCCTAACTGCCAAACCCTTTGGATCAGAGCTCTGGCCATGGAGGGAAATATGTTTAATAAACGGGCCTCTGCAACACGGCAGAGTGAGTAAGAGCACAGAACACACTTACTTTAAAAGATATTTCGCTGCAGGGCGCAATTCGTTCCACTTTCCCCAGCTCAAGAAAAACACCAATTCATTTTCCTCCAAAAATATACAGTTATACTGTTGAAAAGGAGCATGAGAGTGAATTTGCCATCCTTCAACTGCCATTGAGTGTGCTGAATTACTCATCGACTATGCTGTCTGTGTAGGTGTGATAGCCCTGGACTTTTGTCTGATAAAGATAAAGCCATTTCCAATTTGCTCCCTCCCCCTTGGCTGCCAAAACCCTTAAATGTTTGTAGATCTGAAGGGTCTGGATAGGTATATGCAGGGTAGCGGTGGAGCGTCCACCATGTTGCTTACACTTTACAGATATAGAAACATTGAAAATGTTAGGAGGAAGGAGTAGGGAGCCAACTGGAACTGGCTGATTGAGTCATGTGAGTGAGTGACATCACCAGCGGCAGCACTCTTACCATTCTCTGAGAGCTCCTTCAGCACTCCCTGTTCTATAAGCTCCTGCCTCGGTCGCCTCATCGACATCTTTCTCTCCAGAACTGCCGTCAACACACAGAATTTAAGCCAGTGCATTAACGCACTGAGTTTCCCCCCCAGATTTCTTCCAGATAGCATATAAAACCGAAGATAATATTTCAAATTTTAGTGTGTCATTTCACGTTCCAGAAGTCAAAGATGTAAGTTTACAGATCTTCAGATAAAAAAGATATTATTCTAACCACTATAACAATTGTCTTGTTTAAGCAGACTGAACTGGACACACTGGAAAAGGCCATGGCATGTACATATCACCAGGAGACAGTAAAACACACTGAAAGGCGTTTGATAAAGATTGAATGCAACACGTAAAAACTAACAAACACAATGAAGCCGGAACACAAACCTTCTGAAGTTTCCGTAAACTTCTCGCTGCTTTTCTTCTTCCTCCACTTCCATGGTTTGAAGATCTTGCCGAGGGTAGAGAACTTGCCCTTGCCCTTGCATGGGAGAGGGGTGCTGTCCCCATCTCCCTCTGTCGTGTTGTGCAGGTGGTCAACTTCATCAACTGGAGTAATGGAGTCAGAGAGAGAAGAATGGAGAGTCAAGAAACATTGGTGAAATATGACAACCATATCTGGGCATCTACAACATAACAACAGCACAGAGAGCAGAGGTAACCAGAACCCAGACAATTTCACAGTAGCCTAGCTGAGCTCTAACTCAGGCGAGCAAAACCTTGTGCACAAGCTGCTGTTTAGCCTGGCCCATGCACTCCGAGTAAAGTGTAGTATTAGAGCATTAGCCTACTGCCTAACTGAGCTAGACTGTTACCCATATGCACTCAGAGTAAAGTGCAGAAGAACATTAGCCTAGCTATGCTAGATTGACACCCATATGCACCATGATTAAAGAACATGGGAGGGCCAGGCTCATTAGGAAGGTTATTATCTTTAGCTCAAAGCTCTGGGACTGTGTGTGCTTTGGCAGGGTGATGGTGAAAGCTCATGTACTCCTCCACACATTCACAACAAAGTAACCAACAGCTTTGGGAAGGGAGAGTCCCTCTTACACTGGCCTCCGTCCATAGCTTCCCACAGTCAAGAGTCTCACATTCCTCCCTACTGGGAGAATATTGTTATCAGCCTTTCAACACCAACAGGCTATGTGGAAGCACACATACACACATTTTTCACTAACAAATACACCTTTAAAAATTATTTGGGAGGTAGGACTCGCTCTTTGGCGTCTCTTTCCGAGACACGCACAGACATCCAGCTGCCATGGTAACAGCTCAGGTGACTGACAAGGTGCTGAGCTTCACAAGGCCTCTCACAGAACATCTCTGTGAGCCAGGTTCCTCTCAGGTTGAGGTTTTAATTCAGCAGACATAATATTTACTGTGTAGGGCTGGGGCAAAACAACCAACCAGTCCCACAAAAACAGGATGTCCTGGCAATAACACTACTACAGCAATTCTGCTCACACAACAACGCACGCTTAAAAAAACACTATATTTGCCAGCTGCTGGTGGGCAGAGGTAATAATACTATACAAAACCTTCCTTCAAAAGACCAGAAGTGGAGGAATAGGAGACATGTCAAAAGGTGGAAATGGGCTCCAAAGCAGGGTCGTGGAGGTTATATTACAGAGCTAGTCTACCTGGGTGAGAGCTCAGGGTCCAGCTTCCATGGTGGTGGGACTTGAGGCAACATGCCATGAGGAAGCAGAAGGTTGTGTTCAAAAACTCAAACTCTTGTCCCTAGTCGATCCCAACACCCTAGGTAGGAAGTGGCTGGGGGCGGCTGTGACATCGCAGAGACCCACAGCAGGCTGCTAAACCACATGGGGACAAAACGTCAAAGTTCAGAGGCCAGCTCCAAACCATATACATCCAGCTCCTCAGGAAGTTACAAAAAACAGTGGATTCAGGTTATGATGTGCAAAGAACGAGTTGCTAAATGCAGTTGTCTGTAACACACACTCCCCTGGTTCTCATACACTCAGGCACAGCAGGCTCTGGCAGAGCGGTCTGCCGCTGACAAGGAGAGCACGGCAGGCAGGTCAGCTAAAATCCACTCAAGCAGGATAAGTGCTGGCTGTGCTGGGCCGACACACTCCAGATCCACAGTGGGTTGACTGACTGATACTACCAGAAACACACAGCAGCAGAACATTCACTCTATTCAGCTGGTAGCAAGAAACACAGTTGATCTTATCACAGAGATTGGAAAGGTGACCAAATGGATCCTTCCTATACCCAAAAGGGTGCCTGAAGAGTTGAGTGGAGGTCCGGTGTGTGTAGACTGTCTGCAGCTGTTGACTCGGACAGAGGAAGGGGAGGGTGAGGCCTGGGAAACACAGGGAGGAAACGGCACTCCACCCTGATCCTAACTGTGACAGAACAAAGACAACCTCCACCCCTCACACATCTTACTGTACTGGACATGGAAACAGAGAGCCTGTTTCAACTGATAGCCTGCATTGTAGGCTATAAAGCACACAGGACATAATATTAAGTGATAATGCCTGAGAAGGCGGTGTTTGGAGGATATATTGGCACGGGTGTTAGATAATTGTGCCAATATATCCTTCAAACACCGGCTTCGAGGGCATTATCACTTTTATACAATAGGTTACCAACATATTCAAATAATGATTGACATATTTTCATTAAAAACGTTATTTTGATGAATTTATTCATACTATTTCATCCTTCCACAAGATATAGTCCCGACACAAATCTAGGGTTGCTACTCAAGTTGGCTGGTCGTTCATTCTATCGGTTCGGTTGCTGGAGACGTGACCCAGTCGTTCAGTCTAAATGTTCCATTGCCATACTGGCTGGCAACGTTCTTATCCCTTGCTTGCTAGCTAGGCAACTACGGCAACTACAGTGCAGCCAGAAGAACAGCAAAAGAGCTGCACTTGAATTTGCTTAAGCTGTTTTCTAGTGACATTTATTTGTATGCATCCGTAAAAATGAGCTAAGCACGATTTCGCCTGGTATAGAAAATGTGCTCACTTGTCAGAACACTGTTGTTCAGAAGAGCTAGCCTACAACACAGCTGACACAATCACTTCAAACTGAAGCTGGAAAGACTGCAAACTAGCTGCACTTCATTTGGTTTAACATTTTTTCAAATGACATTTCTTTGTATTTATCCATAAAAATGATTCAAGCTGATTCATGATTTCGACTGGCTGAGAAACGCTGCCTGGCTGTCTCGTTCCGATTCCCGACACGTTCATTACTATGGGACAGCTGAAAATCACATTTGAATATTGAAACAATGTTGCAAACGTCGTAGAGACAGAGAGCAAGGTTTATACAAATCTCAAGAGGTTGAAAACTAAATGTTAGTCTAAAAGAAATGTGAGATAATGTCTAGATGCTTTTAATAGTCGAGATCAAGTTTATAAATTGCCTGGCTGGGCTGATGAGACAGTGGATTGCGCTGTCAGATTTCTATGTAAAAACAAAGGACTCAGAGAGGTCTGGATGACAAGTTCAAAGTGAATGATGCAGTGACAGCCAGGATACCAGTCTAGACAGTTCTGTCCAATCAGGAAGCCAGCGCATCTAGAGCTTGCCAATAAGGAAACAGGGTCAGACTTGGTCGTCACTAGTTATGTTACATTCCCAAATAATAAAAAAATAAATCGCTCCGCAACAGAAATAGGGAACTAACAAAATGACCCTCTGACAACCAGAACGAAACCGGTTGGGTTTTAAAATGGGTTCTGAAAGGCATCCATGGGGGTGCCTACTGACTGGGTGCTGGCCAAACAAAATCGAGTAGGGTCTTAAACACCCACCATGTGTAACCGATGTGAAATGGCAGCTAGGTAGCGGCGGTGACGTAACTTGCCCTGAGATCTTGAAGTAGTTGTTCCCCTTGCTTTGCAAGGGCCGCGGCTTTTGTTGAGTGATGGGTAACGATGCTTCGTGGGTGACTGTTGTTGATGTGTGCAGAGGGTCCCTGGTTCGAGCCCAGGTAGGGGCGAGGAGAGGGACGGAAGCAATACTGTTACACCATGGATTTGCCTGATCACCACTAGATTTGCCTGATCGCAGACAAACTAAAGGAAAAGAAAACTCACACCAACTTAGGTAAGGGAGTGCAAATAAACGTGGCAAAAACCAAACAGGTGAGACAAGATAAAAGGCTGTTTAACATAAGAGATGCCCACTGAAGCATTGGCTCTGTAGCTTTTAAATATTACCTGAAACTAACGACTGACTAACGAGGCGACAGGTCCAACACATCTTGACCAACGAGGATCATTCCAATCAGTCGCATCCACAATTAAATAGGACCAACCTCAAACAAAAGCCTGTAACAGTCACCACAGCCACAAAGTCATAAGTGTCACACCCTGACCATAGATTGTTTATATGTTTCTATGTTTTGTTTGGTCAGGGTGTGATGTGGGTGGGCATTCTGTTGTATTTCTAGGTTGTCTTTTTCTATGTGTTTGGCCTAGTATGGTTCTCAATCAGAGGCAGGTGTCAGTCGTTGTCTCTGATTGGGAGCCATATTTAGGTAGCCTTTTTTTTGTGTGTTTTGTGGGTGGTTGTATCCTGTGTTAGTGTTTTCACCATACGGGACTGTTTCGGGTTGTTTGTTTTGTATTTTTGTTATTTCGTTCAGTGTTCTGTTTGATTGATTAAATTATCATTATGGACACTTACCACGCTGCGTATTGGTCCGATCCTTGCTACTCCTCGCCAGACGAAGAGGACGAAACCCGTTACAATAAGTTCCACCTATTTCTACAATTTATCTTCTTAAAATGCGATTTTAAACCTAACCTTATGCCTAACCTTAAATTAAGAATATTTTTCATTAATTTTTACGATATAGCCAATTTCAACTTTGTGGCTTTACTATCTAGTGTAAACCGCCAGACTGGGATGATCTCAAAGCAATGCTAATAGCCACACCTCAGACTAGTGATGGGAAGTTTACTAGTCGGAGTTGTGGACTTTTCTACTCATTTAGTCAAAAGAACAAATCTTGACTAATTTTGTTCAGTTCAAAAGAATGATTTAAAAAAATAAATAATAACTATTGAGTTAATGAAAAGAGTTAGATTTTTTTTATTACTACAAATCACTACCTCACACCAAGTCTCTCTCCACAAAAAATAAATAGGCCTAAGTGGTATCATTAGGGGAAATTCTTATAAATGTGAATGTCCAGTTGCAGATGGTTCTACAAAACAAAAAAACAGAAAGCTATTAAATCCATGTTTTGTACCGCGCTGGGAGGTTCTTCACCGACACACATCTAGCATTTCCCAGCATCATTGCAGGAACTAGTCATTTCTAGTAGTAGACGACAGCAAGTTACAGTGCGACCAAAACAAAGATCTACACACATGCAAGAGTCATCTCTCGCTCGATACAAAACATGGCTTCAATATTTTTTTTTGTAGAATCCAACCAAATGTTATTTGTCACATGCGCCGAATACAACCGGTGTAGACCTTACAGTGAAATGCTTACTAACAAGCACTTAACCAACAATGCAGTTTTAAGAAAATATATTTTTTATAAAGTAAGAGATAAGAATAACAAATAATTAAAGAGCAGCAGTATAACAATAGCAGGACTATATACAGGGGGTACTGGTACGGAGTCAATGTGCAGGGGACACCGTTGTCGAAGTAATATGTACATGTAGGTAGTTATTAAAGTGACTAAGCATAGATAATAACAGAATAGCAGCAGCGTAGAAGAGGGGTGGGGGAGGCAATGCAAATAGTCTGGGTAGCTATTTGATTACATGTTCAGGAGTCTTAGAGCTTGGGGGTAGAAGCTGTTTAGAAGCCCCTTGGACCTAGACTTGGCACTCCGGTACCGCTTGCCGTGCGGTAGCAGAGAGAACAGTCTATGACTAGGGTGGCTGAAATCTGACAATTTTTACAGCCTTCCTCTGACACCGCCTGGTATAGAGGATGGCACGAAGCCTGGCCCCGGTGATGTACTGGCACTACCCTCTGTAGTGCCTTGCGGTCGGAGGCCGAGCAGTTGCCATAACAGGCAGTCATGCAACCCGTCAGGATGCTCTCGATGGAGTAGCTGTAAAACCTTTTGAGGATCTGAGGACGGCATGCCAAATCTTTTCAGTCTCCTGGGGGTGATAAGGTTTTGTCATGCCCTCTTCACGACTGTCTTGGTGTGCTTGGACCATGTTAGTTTGTTGGTGAGGTGGATGCCAAGGAACTTGAAGCTCTGAACCTGCTCCACTACAGCCCTGTCAATGAAAATGGGGGCGTGCTCAGCAACTGGACAAACATTTATAAGATAACCTTTTACCCGAAACGAGAAAAGTATTGCCAAGAGCAGGTTAGTTGAAAAATCTATGGTGTCATTTTGTATAAGCTAAGCTGTAACGTTGAGTATGGAAACATCGTTATGTAACATATCTTGCGTAAAAAAAACGGTAGTTAATTATGATCCAGGTTTAGCCTCAGCCCCTTGACTTGCAGGAGCAGTCAGGTGAGCATGTGGTGGAGAGCAGATCGTGTTGTTTTAAAGGCCTCAGCAGCAGGCCTGCTGCCTCGAGCAGCCTGATCACACAAGAGTCTGCTTCCGCAAGGAAAGCCCACCCTCTCCATCCCTAAACTAGTCACCTTCCATGTTTTGAAATGGAGCCTAGATAAGCTTTGACTAGTCACTAGTGGGTGGTACCAGAGAGGTAATTCCAATACCTACAGTTATTGGTTGAAAAGATAGCCATTTCGAAACCTGGTTTTGTGTACTTGTGCCTACACACCGGGTCTGACTGGCCATGTGGCATTTCAAATGCCAGATGGGCTGGTTGATTTTTTTCTGTAACTTGTTATTGGCACACTAGGCTGATTATTCGCGGGTTGCCATACTTCATCTCTATAAAATAATAATACTACCCAACCTCATAGGCTTACCCTCCGTGGGATAACAGACCACAACAATACTGAGGGAAGGGGGATGCAATGGCTCCAAAAAAGCACATAATAACTCCCTACACATTGACAGACAATCCTATTTCCAGTAATCCCTCAGAAAAATGTTTCAATATCTCACAGTTTACTGCCGCAAACAGTGAGACATGTGTTTGTGCGGCTAATCTTTTTGTTTTGCACACAGCACGTCAGAAGGGTATCCTGCACTCAGTAATGTGGGTGCAAGCACACACACAACTGATATTCATCCACATGATCCCAGTGATTTTTAGCATTTCCTGTGGTAAAGAGAGAAATAAAGAGTGCAACATTGTTGATTACACAATCTCCTGCTCCGCCTCTCCTCTGCCCTTTCTCCTTCGCAGCTAAGATGTTGAAAAAAAAACTAGAAAAACTGAACACTAAGGATTATATTATAATTGAGTGAAAAGTGCTTGAGTGTATTTATAAAAGGTGCTTGTGTGTACTTGTGAGACTGATTATAGAGCATGTGTATGTGAGTGAGTAAGCTAGAAACTCACCGCTTCGGTGGATGTGTTGGTCCTGAGCTGGGGTCTCCAGAGGAAGGCTCTGTCCCATGATCCAGCCCCAGAGGGGCCTCTTTTGCTCTTTCTACCCAGGAATAGGCACTCCGTGCTGGGCAGAGGAGGAGCACACCTGGTCCACAGCTTGTTCAACCAAGTTCCCTGGTCTCCTCTTTCCCGGACACCTCTGTCTACTTTGCCAGCAACTCTGTGCGACTTTCTTTACCCTCTACCTCTTTTGGTATACTCCTCCCACTCTCCCCTCCCTCTTTCGGTCTCTGTAAGACCTACCCTCCCTGCTCCCTTGAAGTGCTCCCCACCCTCTCCCACTGACCCTCCCTCCTTGGTTCTCTGGGCCGGTCAGCATTCACAGACGGATGCCTATCATTCCTTTGAGCTGCACTGGTGGTGTATAAATATGCGTTTGTATTTTAGTGTGTTTGTGTGTGTGTGAGAGAGTGACATAATTTACCAACATTCTCTGGCTAACCTCTCAGGCTTTAGCCCTTCATATATGCCCACCACAGTGGGATCCTTTCTTGACAGGATCTCTTTCCACTTTGAATGGGGCACTCAGCAGCTTAATAGACCAAAACCAGTAGTAATGAAAGTAGTTTCAGCGGTGGGCTCTGACTGCTCATGTGACCTGACAGTGGCCAGATCCAGGTCAAAGGTTAAATAATGACACCCACTGAGGTATTCATATTCTGTCTCTATGGAGCCACCATATGGATGTACAGCATGAGCAGGAGGCTCCTAACAGCAACTCTGCCAGTAGGGCTGAGAGGTGTGAGTAGTCACAGAGAACTGCAAGGATGGGCCACTGTCCAAGAGAGAAAAATCGGGAAAAAATATAGACAGTAGTACCTTCTCTCTCTCACTTCCGACATAGAAATGAAATTGTTTAAAGCTGAAAAACCAGAGCAGGTACAAAGCTACTAGCTTGTCCTTTGGGAGAGATATCTATTTCTATCTGTGCCCTCTATCAATGGAGATGTAGTTCAGATAGAGAGAGGAGGAAGTTTCTGCTCTGAGACCACACAGCATTCCATCAGCAGAAATGTCGCTAGTACTGCTGAGGAGGTCATGGGCTGGCAGGTAGCCTAGCGGTTAAGAGCAGAAAGGTTGCTGGTCTGAATCCCCGAGCTGACTAGGTAAAAAATCTGTTGACGTGCCCTCGAGCTAGGCACAACCCTAATTGCTCCTGTAAGTCACACTGGATAAGAGCGTCTGCTAAATGACTAAAATGTAAATGTGAAAAATGAATGCACAATGGCGAGCCATTCAAAATGCTTCATATGCTTCACAAAAGCCTTCTTCACATTCACTTCCAGTCAGCACTCATGACAAGAGCAATATTGAGATGATACTGGTTCGTTCCATGTCATTTCAGCAAGCCATGACAACCATGTTGACCTGGCCACTGTTTCAAATGCTAACTTTTAAGCATGAGAATGCATTACATAGGATATGAAGAAACAATACTCTTAGCCGCAGCTTCATACTATACTGAACAAAAATATAAACGCAACATGTAAAGCATTGGTCCCATGTTTCATGAGCTGAAAGAAAAGATTCCAGAAATGTTCCATATGCACAAAAAGCTTGTTTCTCTCAAATTTGTGTACATCCTTGTTAGTGAGAATTTCTCCTTTGCCAAGATATGCCACACCTGTCAGGTGGATGGATTATCAAGAAGCTGATTAAAAAGCACGATCATTACACAGGTGCACCTTGTGCTGGGGACAATAAAAGGCCACACTAAAAAGTGCAGTTGTCACAACACAATGCCACAGATTGAGGGAGCGTGCAATTGGTATGCTGACTGTAGGAATGTCCACCACAACTGTTGCTGTAATGTATTGAAAACAAAGTCACTAAAAACAGACACCCCTTTATTATTATTTTTTTTAAACCAATTTGTTTATGTATTTGTCTGAATTAATCTAAAATATTATATTCTACATGCTTTAGCATTAGTAGTCCATCAGGCCAATAGATGGCGCTGTTGCACTGTGGTAGTCAGGAAAAACAGCAAGTTCTGGCCAAGTGCACGCACCATTCTTCAGAATAAAGAAAGCATCAGAACTTTGCAGATGTAAACTTGTCCGTTCTTTTTAACAGAACTTCCAAACGTTCTAATATCAAAAAAATATGTAATAACATGCAATTTAACAACTTTGTCAAGGTATTATCACGTTATCTGGAGTGTGGACGTTTAGTGCAGACAGTGCGGGTGCATGAGAGAAAGACGATTTTACGGTGGTGCCACTATCTTAAAGCTGAATGTATTGCTGTCAGTTTTCTTTATTGGTAGCAGTTTGTAGAAAAACATTCAGTTATTTTTGTCTTCATATATAAGTGTTTTTATTGTATGAACATGAAATACATTGTGGTTTTCATGTGAAATCATACAGTAGACAGGGTTATTTGTGGAACATTTTTGAATTCTGCTTTAGGTAAAGTGCATTTATGCAGTGTATTTTAAAAGTGTGCACTTGTTTGATGTTAATGTTTTAAAAGTACGAAGAAGAAAATAGACAATTGAACAAGAGAAAAAAAAACATTCTTCAGAATAAAGAAAACACCAGAACTTTGCAGACGTAAACTTGTGTCAGTTATTTTTACTATTACAGGCCACCTCAGCTACAGACTGAGGCCGGTAACATTGCCAGAGAATTTAATGTTAAATTCTCTACAATAAGCCATTCAAGGTCATTTAATTTTTTTTGGCAGTACGTCCAACCGGCCTCAAAACCGCAAACCATGTCTAGCCACGCCAGGCCAGGTCCTCCACACCCTGCTTCTTTACCTGTGGGATCGTCTGAGACCAGCCAACCAGACAGCTGATGAAACTGAGGCGTATTTCTGTCTGTAATAAAGCCCTTTTGTGAGGAAAAACTCATTCTGATTGGCTGGGCGTGGCTCCCCAGTGGGTGGGCCTATGCCCTCCCAGGCCCACCCATGACTGCACCTCTACCCTGTCATGTGAAATCCATAGATTAGGGCCTTATGAATTCATTTAAAATTGACCGATTTCCATAAACACAACAATTTCCATGATTTTACTCAAAATAATTGAAATTGTTGCATTTATATTTTTATTCAGTATACTTGTCAAACATAGGATTTTGTTATGGATTGGCGTGGGGGGTCCGTTGGAATGTTACTCACTAAGATTTTTGTTGGGGTCCAAATTGGATGTTATTTACTATATTTATTGAATATTATATGAATCCTCTAATTTAAAATGGCCAAATTGGGTGCAATCAATCAGCTTAATGTCTCAGAGATCCAATTATATTTTGACAAAATAATGTTGCAGGAATGTTAACCTTATCAGAAACGATTTCAAAACAATTTGAAATGGTGGGTGTCGAAATCCTCTGTCTCGTGCTTTTTGAGGTGGAACAACAAACTGTTTGGGCAAAATACAGAGACAGAAAGAAGGGAGCGTGAAGGGACACACACAAACGATTCCTTCTCAATGGAGAGCGAGCGAGAGATCGGCAGATCCAGCCAGGCTGTTTTGGTTAGAACGAAGAGCATGTTTAAACCCACTACCTGGGGTCACATGCAACATGACAACACAGGGCACTGAACCGACGTGGGGTGTATTCAGATGTGAAACGTTCTGGAAGTCACAGATAGGAATAGAGTGAACAGAGCTGGCATGTTCTGACAGACAATCATATCTGTTCTACACGATACATTCCTATCTGAAAGTTCTATCATGAACAGGCTCCTGGGTTTAAATATTTGTTTTCCTTCAAATCCTTTGAGCGTTTGATTGAGCCTGTCTGGAGTGCCAGGTGGGCGAGGTTTGCACTTTGGGGACTATTATATTGGTTCCATTGTGCTAGGCAAGCTCAATCAAGCACAGCTAAAGTATTTGCTGATTTGAACAGATGAGGTCTCTGACCTTCTTGGGCTGTCTCTCTCGGGTAGGAGCGTTTGGCCAGTAACCGAAAGGTTGCTGGATCAAATCCCAGAGCCGACAAGGTAAAAAAAAGTGTCGTTCTGCACCTGAACAAGGCAGTTAACCCCACTGTTTCCCAGGCACTGATGAAGTGGATATTTATTAAGGCAGCCCTCCGCACCTCTCTGATTCAGAGGGTTTGGGTTAAATGCAGAAGACACATTTCAGTTTTACAACTGACTATGTATGACCCTTTTCCCCTTCCCCTTCTCTGATTCTGAAGATGGAGTCTGTAGTTGTACGGCCCTTTCTCACTGCCCCACATAAAGCCAAACTGGGCTGGCTTCCAGAGAGCGGGAGACAGAGCTGGGCCAATCCGCATGAGCCCGGAACCTGTCGACCTGGAAAACAGACTGGGCCAGGCCTCTTCAGCAGGCAGACGGAACGGAAGCTCAACACACAGACTGGTGCTAACAAGAAAGGGAGGGAGCCCATCTCCCTTGCCTACAGAGGGCGCCATAGAGAACTGAGCTGTCTGCTGTGCGCCGAGAAGCAGCAAAAACAAACTGCCCCATAAACACACCCAGGTCTATATTGCACTACTACACAAACCACAATGAACAAGAAGCCAAACTTACCACGATTTTCCATTACAAGGTCTGAGGCGCAACAGTCAACGGTTCCTGAAAAAGAAATGGCAACATTATTTATTAGCCTGCAGAGGTAAATGGCAAAAGGTCAACTTTAATGAGTAGCATTTATGTAAAAACTGAAAAGACGTACACTGTAGAAGGTCATTGGTGTTGGGAGGTGGTGGTCTTCAGCAGCAGTAGGTAGGTCTGTGGGGAGAGGTTTCAGGCCTCCCTGGAGATGCCCTCTCGGCTCAGTCCCTCTGTCCAGAGAGAGCACAACACACAGTCAGTCACACACAAATGGGAGGGGAGAGCATTTTACCAGCTATAAATGGGGATTGATGAACTCAAGTGACATTCCACATAAAACAACACTTACATATTTAGAGGATTTGGAGTGAGGAGAAGGGTAATGGCATCACTATGACACGCAAACACACATTGTCTTGACGATTGTTTGAAAACTGCATTTTTCCCTCTTCAGATGTACACCCAAATCTGAATTCTAAGCTATTTAATAAAAACAATTAGCAATGAACACATTGTGGTGTGTGGTAACTAAATATTAACTTGGGAAAAGAGAGTTAAAAGACATGCTCATTTACAGTCCATCTAGACTAAAACACACACACGACTCTAGCTGCAGCTCGATGTGACAGTGTCATAGCCAGGGGGACAATATTAAACCTTGGGAACAGAGCGGGAGCACGTTTGCAACTTACTTTTAGTGTCGCCAACTCGAGCAGATCTGCTGTAACAGGGACCTTTTTCAGGGAGAATGAAGGACAAGCACAGGAATGGGGTGGGTGCGTGCGTGTCATGGGAGAGATGGTGGAGTGTCAAGGGAGAGGTGAAAAAGTGTGAGTGCTGGCTAGGGTTGAATGGCTGGAACCCGGTTACCAAGACTAAACACCCAAAACCACTCCCTTTTCCCGGGTTAAATAACTGCGCGAAACCAATAAATTATTTATATTAACAGCGTGACGTTAAACTGTTAATACGCAATGTCTAAACCTGGCTTCTCTACGGCCTCCTCTCTGCATGATCAATCATAAATGCTCATGGTGTGGACAGACCATCTCGGTATGGAATGCAGTTCACACCGCATGTACCCCCATCATGGTAACTTTTTTTTTTAAATACTTGCGACATGTATGCTTACATTTGCTGCAGCATAGCATACTGCTACAGTAATATAAGGACCGAATGCACGTCTAATTTACACATCTCCATCTGGCTTTCGGGGATCAGCGGATTTTTGAATTGTAAAGATATTTTTTATTGCGGCTGCAGTTTTAAAACAGCCTATCACTCGAATATCGTTGCTTTAAAATCAGAGCATGCGCAAGCAGACTCTCCATCAATTCCCTTCAAATTGCTTGAAAATAGATAATCCTGTTCAAGACATCCCAGCCTACCTCTTTCAGGTAATACATTCAATGCAGTATTAGCCTTACATTTAGCTATGAATGATGGGTTATGCATAATAAGCTTCTAACTTATAGCCTCTGTGTCTTTTGCAATACGCATGTGCCTGTGCTCCGCTGGCCTCTAGTTAAAAAACCCTGGCAGGAAAAGCTAGAATAGCTTGCTGGACACTTTATATTTAAAAAAAATGTTATATACGAATAGACTATTTGAAGAGGGACGCAAGTTCGTTTGCTGAATGTTAAATACAACAGTCAACAGAACTGATGTTTAGTTTGAAAGAAGAACGAACGCACGATGGCAGTAGGCTGTATGCAGTTATTTAGTCAGACCCATAACCATTCAAATCTTCATGAAGGGAAGTGAAAGCCATCTGCATCTAATTCTAGTCCTATATTATTCAAGCATGTCATTAGAATGATAAACGTAAAGACAACGAAAATCATTTAATTTAGTGTAACGATCTGGGTGTAGTGGGTGCGAAGTCAGGTGCAGGAAGCAGAGAGTTCAGTGGTAGTGCTAATTTAATGCACAAAACGGCGAACATAAGCCAACCCACAAAACACAGGGCGCACCCAAAACAAATGCCCCAAAGGAATCGTGACATTTAGCTTAACTGTTGAAAGCGAGGAAGGAATGAAGCAACAGGAGGTAAGAGAAAGGGGTAGGCTAGTAACATCAGGGGAAATATTAATAAAAGGTACAGTGCCTTCAGAAAGTATTCAGACCCCTTGACTTTTTCCACATTTTGTTTACAGCCTCATTCCAAAATTGGTTAAAGTTTCCCCCCCTTAAAATCTATACACAACACCTCATAACAGACAGAGAAAACAGGTTTTTAGAAATGTTTGCAAATGTATTAAAAATAAAAAACTGAAATTTACATAAGTATTGAGACACTTTGCTATGAGACTCAAAATTGAGCTCAGGTGCATTTCCATTCATCCTTGAGATGTTTCTACAACTTGATTGGAGTCCACCTGTCGTGAATTAAATTGATTGGACATGATTTGGAAAGGCACGCACCTGTGTTTATAAGGTCCCACAGTTGACAGTGCATGTCAGAGCAAAAACCAAGCCAATGGGGTCGAAGGAATTGTAGAGCTCAGACAGAGGATTGTGTTGAGGCACAAATCTGGGAAAGGGTATTAAAAATTAATTTGCAGGGACCATGTTAGGTGTAATGTCTTTGTGTGTGGTGAGTGAGTGAATGAGTAAGTGAGTGAGTCAGAGGTAAAAGGAGAAAGTAATGAAAAAGCTGGAGGAACAGTAAAAGCTACAACCGTTCTGTCTAACTTGCTGCCCATTGAGGCCTTATATTACTACCATCAGATCATTTCCTGCAACCTCCCACCATGAAATGGTTATGACTTGCTTATAGTTGAGAATGTTTGGGCTAAAGTCTTACTTATGCTAAGGCACAGGTATAGTGGTTAACAAAGGTTAACCTCATGGCAGAGACACATAAGAATGATGCTCCATCCCAGTAATGCATGTTGGTGCTTGGTATGTAACAATGTAAAGGCTTGACCCTGACTCAGTCTGTTCGGTTGAAGTCTTCTATAAAAAAAAAATCTACAAGGAGGGAGCCAGTCCTGCTTCGCCTGAGAGCCCAACAAGCTGTGTGCTACATTTACATTTACATTTAAGTCATTTAGCAGACGCTCTTACCAAGAAACAACCTGCCAATGTCCTCGAAACAGGTTCTTCATGCAGTTCTTCATGGTTTAAAACAGGTGTATTCTACAGGTACTTTAACCATGAAGACATTGATCTAAGTGTCATTTTTGTAAATCTGGTAAAAAAAAAAAAAAAAAAAAGACATTGCAAGGCCAGCGCTCAATAGCTGTGCACTTCTTTTTTCTGCATCACAAGTGAATGTAGGACTCACTCTAGGGTTGGGCGGTGTCATGACACTAGCCCGATCAGTGAATTGGCTAGCAGAGATGTGAACAACCCCCCCCCCCCCCCTCTCCTGTTAGGAGGGGTGGAGGTGGTGGGGTGGCAAACACGTTGTAAATTCCTTGCAAAGACTCTCGTCTCCCTGACCATGCCGTATGGGAGAGAGAGGGTCACAGTAGAACAAAGTAACTCTCCTGACAAATTCTACTACATCCCGAATTTGAGAATTGAACAATATTCCTAATTTGGAGAATGTGTAAACGGTCAGTGGAGAAGCCAGCTACGACCGGTCCGTTTTGTTTCATGTTTGTGACGTCATGAAAGACAATACAGCCACATTACCCTAACTCTGTTTATACAGGTTCCTCAGTTATGAGGCTTGCATCTAATTCTTGTATAAAATGAATGAGTAAAGATGAAACTATTTGCAAAATGATGTAATGTGATGTTAACCTTTAAAATGAGAGAATTGGCCTTCGTTGTAAAATTTAACTAAGTCAGTAGCCACACCCAAGTGAATAGACATTGGTTGGAAATTAGGAAACAACCCCTTTTCCACTCTTGGATAAAAGCCTCAGTGACGAAAAGTCAACTAAGTTCCAAATAACGGGAGTACTTGTCCTCCACAACAATGCATTGCTTTTCCGAAAGAGCGATCGATAGTGGCATATGTATTTATGTGAGAATAGTTTGCCAGGTCCGATAAAGACCCATGCTCCTTAGTCTTCCTTCCAAAACCCCCTTCTCTTCTCTCTATCGTGTTATAACCAAACTGTTTTTGTTTAGTCCACTAGGGACGGTATTTAATGTATAATGTATTGTATATTCTGTAATTGTTTAATTCGTTAGTAAATAAAAAATGGAGCTAATATGTGTATTATTGATTTATAAGTAAAGGCTGGGTTCGTGTAGATAACCAAGAATTTTAGTAGTAAAGAATAATTCATGACAGATTGACTGCTATTGATATAAAAGATCTTCAGATCTTTAAGAGCGGATTCAGGAGATCGCCGCTCTACATAAACGAATGCTTCGGTGGTGCCCCATGTTATTAATGGTTTAATTGTTGCATGGTTTAATTCAATTACGTAATCAATTAAATGTTAGGTAATCAATTTGAAAATAGCATGTCATCTCATTTAACCATAGTATAGACACGACAGCAGTATCCAGATTTTCATACCGTCCTACCGTTTCTGTATAAACAGAAGAAATATACCGTATTCCCGGGGTAAGGGTCTTTCTATTAATAAAATGGGGACAATGTGTGACATTGGGATAAACATTTCTAAATGGTTAAAAAATAAATGAAAAAGATTTCATGCAGTTCCACATGTACTTAGTGGAATAAAAGTGAATATACAAAATTTGTCCATAACTCCACCTATACAACAACATAGGCCTAGGACTATACATCCTTTAAGCGGGGGTCATACAGACGCGCTCCAGCAGGTATATTTCACTGGTCATCCCCAAAGCCAACTCCTCATTTGGCTGCAAAAATCACCAAAGCTGGAGTCTTATATCTCCCTCACTAACTTTAAGCATCAGCTGTCAGAGCAGCTTACCGATCATTGCACCTGTACACAGCCCATCTGTAAATAGCCCACCCAACTAACTCATCCCCATATTGTTATTTATTTTTTGCCCCTTTGCACCCCAGTATCTCTACTTGCACATTCATCTTCTGCACATCTATCACTCCAGTGTTTAATTGCTAAATTGTAATTATTTTGCCACTACGGCCTATTTATTGCCTTACCTCGCTAATCTTACTACATTTGCACACACTGTACATATATTTTTCTATTGCGTTATTGACTGTACGTTTGTTTATCCCATGTGTAACTCTGTGTTGTTTGTGTCGCACTGCTTTGCTTCATCTTGGCCAGGTCGCAGTTGTAAATGAGAACTTGTTCTCAATTGGCTAGCCAAATTCAAGCACTTTCAGGGAATTTTTCATGCACTTAATTGTAAAGGACATCAATGTTGTATAATTGTATATTTTATATAAATTGTACACATAAGGCCTAATTGACCATCCCCAAAAAGAATGTATACATAAAAAATGTCATAAAAAGTATGCCATTACCACTAAGAAAAATGATTTTTTTTGGCCTTGCCAATGCATTGATATTTTAATTATATTTTAAAATCTGTGACAATAATGTGGACCTTGCCTGACAGATTGGATGCATGGTGATTTTTCTGTAACCTATGTGGCCGAGGGAGGCGCAAAATAAAACCATGAATAGCGGTAGCATTAATCTCACCATCGCTGTTTTTATAATGAGAAAGTGACCAAAAAACACGTTCATTTTTTAATGGAAGGATTTGTATGGAAAGCCAAGTTGAAGCCAGAGTTTCGCAACACCCTTCAATTGAAGTGACGAGAAACAAACGAAAGTGGCCACATTTATCACCAAAACCACTCAAAAATGAAATCACGGACAATTAAGAGAGCAGGGGTACATAACTTGGCTACAATAATTACAAGGACTTTTCAAGCACCAAATTTGAAGGTAGGCCGACTATTCATGTAATTTAATTTTTGAGCTCCAAATTCAAGTAGGCTACTTCTGGCCCGTTGTATTGTTTAAAATTGCAGGTGTAAGTAACATGGAAAGCAAAATGTATGTCATGTTATTTCATTACCAGATCATATTGTGAATAAGCCCACTAGGCTATGTCATTTGTTGTCACTATATCTAGAATAATGAATAGGACTAGCGTTGGGGGTTGCGCAATAGTCTATACAATTGAGCACGATAGACTTGGTGTCCAATCCGAGGCACAATAACATGAAATTCTCAGTTAATCAAGCAGACAACAGATGATAAACATCAATTTGCTAGGGATATTAGATCCAAAGTGGATCCAGGCACAACGGTTTTCACAGGCTTAATGAATGAGACACCAAAATATTCTGGATATTCCTTGCGAACACCTTTTTTCCAGCACGTTTGTTGCATCGCATGCACTATCACAACAGATATTAGTCACTTGACTGTCATTCTGAATTCCTTCCTGGGTCAGATGGTGTGAAAATATCACGGCGTAACTAAATCAGCTTGATACCAAATGCACATCCAACAAGTAATATGCAAAATTATTGAAGAACCGCGTAAATGACAGTATTGGTTTAGGTTTTAAGTATCAAGGTTCCAAAGACTGGGCTTAATATAGTGTATAAGAGGTCATACAATAAGTTTTGTAGGGATTCATATGTTGATGTAAAGAATATTTGCTGGTCTGTGGTGTGTAATGAGGAGCAACCGGACGCTACACTTGACACATTTATGAAGTTACTAATAAGCACACACCCATTATGAAAATTACTGTAAAAACTGAAAAAATCCCCTTGGATTGATAAGGAATTGAAAAATTGTATGGTTGAGAGGGATGAGGCAAAAGGTATGGCAAATAAGTCTGGCAGCCCAACTGACTGGCAAACATACTGCAAATTAAGAAATCATGTGACTAAGCTAAATAAAAATAAACTATACTATACTATGAAAAAGATAAATAATATAAAGAATGGTAGTAAAACGTTTTGCAGCACCTTCATTTTGGGGGAGAAAAGCCAACTTGGCTCCTTCATTCATTGAATCGGATGCCTCATATATCACAAAACCCACTGATATTGCTAACTACTTTAATGACTTTTTCATTTGCAAGATAAGCCAACTTAGGGATGACATGCCAGAATCAAAATGTTGACACTACACATCCAAGCATATCTGACCAAATTATGAAAAGAGAAGAACTGTACTACTGAATTCCCGTAAAGTCAGTGTGGAAGAGGTGAAAAAAAATATTGTTGTCTATCAACAATGACGGTCTGACAATATTGCCACATTTGAAATGTAATCCTACTAGGAAGTGTGTGCCCTCAGGATGGGGAGGGAAGCTAAAGTCATTCCGCTTCCCAAGAATAGTCAAGCCCCCCTTACTGGCTCAAATAGCCGATCAATCAGCCTGTTACCAACCCTTAGTAAACTTCTGGAAAAAATTGTGTTTGACCTGATAAAATGCTATTTTACAGTAAACAAATTGACAGACTTTCAGCACACATATAATAGTGAAGGACACTGAACAACCACGGCACTTACACAAATGACTGATGATTGGCTGAGAGAAATTGATAATTAAATGATTGTGGGGGCTGACTTGTTAGAATTCAGTGCAGCTTTTGACATTAGAGTTCCTTGTCTAACAGAACACAGAGGGTGTTCTTTAATGTAGAAGCAGGAATTCCCTAGGGTAGCTGTTTAGGCCCGTGCTTTTTTTCAATGTTTACTTACGACAACACTTAAAGAGATGCAGTTAGTTTCGGAATAGCAAGGAATAAGTTAGTACTAAATATTTCCAAAACTAAAAGCATTGTATTTGGGACAACTCATTCAATAAACCCTAAACCTCAACTACATCCCCTAATGCATAATACTGAAATAGAGCAAGTTGAGGTGACTAATGCAAGCAGGTAACTGACGCAAGCAGTAGAATCAGATTTAAAGAAGCAGGTAAAAATACACCTTACGGAACAGCGGGGACTGTAAAGTAACACTGCCTTAGCAGCAGCTAAATGGGGATACAAGGTAAGGTGAAATGAAAGAAATAGAAGGTAAGGTGACTCTTACGGTTAGAAGCATTTGATTTTGCAATCGCATACATCATTTTGGATTTGTGTTATCATGAAAACTGTTTTAACCCTGTAACATAAGGAGACAAAAAATGTTACTTGGACTGCATTTTTGAGATCTCTATACAAAAAAAGAAACTGTCCAACAGCTAGATCCAGGATTCTTACAGGGCTCAATGTCTAATTTAACTGATTCATCCTTAATATATAATATAACGACAACTTACACTGCCATAAATGCAAGGACAGAAAAGTTACACAATTTTGGACAAATCCGTCGAGACACAAACAGTTTTAAATCAACTCGTACATTTGATTGAATATATATCAATGATCCCCCTTATACGTTAATGTAATGACATGAAAACTCTTGGCAGATTATTATCAATGACTTATCAACAGCTTTGTAACAAGTTATTGTGAGAAATCCTCACTGGTACCTTCGTTTATAGAAAGACCCATAAACGGTATATCGGCCGAGCCTGCCAAATTAAATTTCTTGCATGAGTGATAGCGGGGGTACTAGTGATAGCAGCGGGGGGGGGGGTAGTGGATAGTTATATATTGGGATATTATTATATGATATCTTGTATCATTTTGGCGATATCATTTTTGTGCTAGTTTGCTTTACCTGCACCAAAATGTCATAACTTGTTCTCAATCTTCTTTTTATAGGGAGCCAATTAGTTTTCAGCACTTTTATTTCCATAACTGATCAAAACTTCATGGTTCTCGTCTCTGCAGCAGACATGGAGAGCAATATGTTTGTAACATCGAATTGCAATAAAATCACAGTATTGAATTGCAAAACATATACAATTGTGTGAATCGCAATACATATTATATTGGCACCTAAGTATGGTAATAATATCATACCGTGAGATCCCTGGCAATTCCCAACCCTACAAATGACTATCACTATACATTGTCTTTCTTTAATGAATATTGTGTTAGTAACCCATGACTACATGGGCAAAAGCCTGTTTAGACAATGTGACGGCTGTCATCCTGAGAGGCCCCATTGACCAGAGCTATAAATACACACCGTCCAATCAATGCCCCGCCGTGAGGTAATAATTCTGTCCAGGACACAGGGTTCTACTGCTCTATTACACTCACACACAGCCATTACCTAGACTAATAGTCTGTCTAGGACTCTATGCGGAGGGTTCTACTGCACACACACACACCTCCCATCGTCAGGCTACCATTTAATATGACTGATTGCTCTCTTTCAGAAGCATCATTACCCCTTATGAGTTTCTCTTGCTGTATGAGTGTAGGAACAAAGCTTCGCTTTTCAACCACAAAAGGCAGCTAAAAGGGTAAAGGAATGAAACTGAACTGAACAAGTGGCAGTGACACCAGATAAGCCCCATCCTTTCCTTGAGTTCAGAGCCTGGGCTAAATGTATTGGACTTTTAGCATTGAAAGACAGGTAGTCACTGAATTATTGGACAAGGTGCGAGAGCACACACCACAGAGGCAGCAGACGTCAGGGTGGTTGAAGATGACGTTTCTCACACTCCTGACTCGCCCAGTACCACTGCTTGGTGAGTCACAGCAGAATCTGGAGCAGAGTGGCGAGCATTTCCAGATCTTAGAAAAGTGTGAGTGATCTTATACATCTCGTTATGTCCTCATCTTTATTCTCAGCCTTTGAATGCATCACTGCATGTGATTTGAAACAGAGAAATGTGCTCTCTCGTTCGCTCTTCTTCTTCTCATGCTCACAGCACACTGCTGGGCGATACCGCTGCACTCAATCAATGCTTTTCAGCACCGCCACAGTCTCACTGTGTCAAAGTCAAACAGTCCAGAGACTTCAAATCACTCACTCTTCCACCACAGCGATGCCAGATATACACCACTTGTCTTTGACACATAACACGTCAGTCTCCAGTCCGACCACACCTGACCTCACACTGACTGTCAAGCAGGAGGGTGCAAGTACCAGGCATCACAGGTCAGAAAGCACAGGTCAGGAGGAATCACAAACTAGTTGTTGCTTGAGTCACTACTATATAATCATTTGTAGAGTGCACCACTTTCACTGGCTGGCACTCCACTAGCGATGATTCAATTACAACGCGAGCGGAAACGGGAGCAGCTGGCTTGGTTATGTGATCTTTAAATAGCAGGCCAGCCCACCTCTCACTGCAGGGTTGCTTGGGTTTTGGGAACAAATAGCCGCCAATAAAGCAGAGGAAAAAAAATTGTTATTCCCAGTTATCTCCGCTTCCCAAAGCCAACACTGAGCTCAGCCTATGACATGCATCTAGCGCTACACATCTAGAAGTAGATATGCATTGCCAAGCACTGCAGTTGTCCAGAACCAGAGCCTAAAGCAGGTGGACCCAGTGCCATACTCACTGCTCTGGAAGGGCCTTTGACAGATCTCTCCCCTGCCAAAGGTGTCTTGGAGCTGGGTGCGCAGTGGCAGACATACAGCCTCTCTGGTCCCTCTCGTGCGAATCTCTCCGATCAGCACCGCTCCCCAGCCCCCCTCTCGGATACGGACAGAAGATAGAGTCTGTTCTCAATCCGGGCCAGCTACACGTCATCACCGCACCTACCCCAGAATAGCACCACTCACCGCAGGGACTAATGGCCCACTTTCCCAAGGAGCCCAAAATGCTCCTCTCCTCTGAAAAACTTTACTTCTTCTCTCCACCTGTTTAGAGCACTGTTCAACAGTAAGCTAGTGCAAATGGACCTTTGAAATTCACTGTTCTTCGGTCGCTACGAGCAATGCGAATGTCTTTTTATCCTCTGCCCAAAAGGCAGAAGTAAGGACTCCACTCAATGTGGTCTGTGGAAGTGAAGTTCCTGATTACAGTACATACAGTAGACAAGATCTTTGGCTTGGACAGCTGTCATGTATCAGCATAATCTAGCTTGAACCCACACCTTTTGCATGGTCAGTATTTTCACCCACCCATCTCCCAAGCTCTCTGCATCCCATATTTCCGTTCTCGTGCCTAAATGCACTTCCACTGTTTAAAGCCAGTGAGTCCGCAGTCTCCGCACCCTCCACCCTGCTAGTGGACTAAGATGAGGGGAGAACAGAGTACATTAACTGACAGCATTTATGTTAGCCGGCAAAAATAAATACATGAAAAGCCGATAAAAATGCCCGGATAAATAAGGCTTTTTAATTCATTGGTGTAAATACCAGTCGATGATGATACATTTCACCGTCATGCTTATCGGTCTATAGGTTAGTGTAATTAAATTGGCCTGTGTATTCGTTAGTCATCATGCATCTTATTTATCCAACACAACTATCATACGCGCACGCATACAGAGCCTATTTTGAGTGGGATTTCTTCTGCAGCTCCTCAGCTGGTTGCTGCTAGAGTAAAACATGTACTTTTTTAAAGCCCATTCATTGCGCCACAAATCCAAATCGCATGTTTAAAACAGTTTTATTGCACACTTAAAAAGAGCTAAAAAAAAACAACAATTCTAAACTGGTAATTGAAGCACGACTCCTATTCAACATTCAAATGCAGGCAACAGCCTATTAGTGCGTCACCCACCACTGCAATAGGAGCTGGAGGCAGAATGCATTTTGAAAACATACTTAATTGTTTGAAACCTTTTTCAAATAGCTTACTGTGAGGAACTATAGTTTTAATATTATAACTTGCAATGGATATACTTTTTTTTATTTTTTATAAACACTTTCCTACATTTCCTGTGCAGCAGGCCAGGTACTTCTATGCGTGCTCAGGTGTGCGCACACTACCTCAACATTATCAGAAAAGACAAACCAGACACATGCTCAACGCTCATATGGAGCACACCAAACAAAAGACAATGAAAGACATGGACAAATCTCGTAAATTATGGTTATGAAATAATCCAAAACTTGTTTCTCACAAGTGTATAGCAGGTTATGAACTCTGCAAACAACGTTTCCACTCCAAGAATGATTAAGGTAAATGACTAATTAATACACGAATTAACAGATTTAAAAAATAATTTATGACAGGATAAGACAATCATAAGAACAATGTACATAACAAAACTCAGACAAATAAACACACACACACACACACACACGATACAACACATTTGGACAAGAGAGTTATCAGCAATGCCACAGTGTAGCCTACAAAAATATAATAATCAATAATTTCAAGAAGCCTTCTGAAACTATCTTCTATGAATCTCCCTGCCAAGAAACCTGCTTGATCATGGTGGATCATGGATCATGGTGGATATCTTGTATGTATGTATGTATACATTGACAGTATACGGGCATCACAACCAAGTAACGTGAGGAGTCTCCAATTTAAGTTTAATTGGGTCTTTCTATTGACCGTTTGCATCTTGCTTTAATAATAAGGAAATTACTCCCTCCTGTTGGGTCCTGGATTGGTTTACAGCACAGAAAGAATAGTAAGGGTTTCTTAATTTCTGTGAAGAACGTTTTACATACCGCAATTGGAATTCCATCTAAAACATGGGGACTTCAACTATGACAGACAAAATGAGAAAAAGAAATCCAGAAAATCACATTGTAGGATTTTTAATGGATTTATTTGCAAATTATGGTGGAAAATAAGTATTTGGTCAATAACAAAAGTTTCTCTCAATACTTTGTTATATACCCTTTGTTGGCAATGACAGAGGTCAAACGTTTTCTGTAAGTCTTCACAAGGTTTTCACACACTGTTGCTGGTATTTTGGCCCATTCCTCCATGCAGATCTCCTCTAGAGCAGTGATGTTTTGGGGCTGTTGCTGGGCAACACAGACTTTCAACTCCCTCCAAAGATTTTCTATGGGGTTGAGATCTGGAGACTGGATAGGCCACTCCAGGACCTTGAAATGCTTTTTACGAAGCCACTCCTTCATTGCCCGGGCGGTGTGTTTGGGATCATTGTCATCCTGAAAGACCCAGCCACGTTTCATCTTCAATGCCCTTGCTGATGGAAGGAGGTTTTCACTCAAAATCTCACAATACATGGCCCCATTCATTCTTTCCTTTACACGGATCAGTCGTCCTGGTCCCTTTGCAGAAAAACAGCCCCAAAGCATGATGTTTCCATGCTTTTCCACCCCCATGCTTCAAACCTGTTTGAGGTTGTGGACAGGTGTCTTTTATACTGATAACAAGTTCAAAGCATTCTTTGTCCTCCAAACACGACGAGTTGAGTTTTTACCAAAAAGTTCTATTTTGGTTTCATCTGACCATATGACATTCTCCCAATCTTCTTCTGGATCATCCAAATGCTCTCTAGCAAACTTCAGACGGGCCTGGACATGTACTGGCTTAAGCAGGGGGACACGTCTAGCACTGCAGGATTTGAGTCCCTGGCGGCGTAGTGTGTTACTGATGGTAGGCTTTGCTACTTTGTCCCAGCTCTCTGCAGGTCATTCACTAGGTCCCCCCGTGTGGTTCTGGGATTTTTGCTCTCCGTTCTTGTGATCTTTTTGACCCCACGGGGTGAGATCTTGCGTGGAGCCCCAGATCGAGGGAGATGAGTGGTCTTGTATGTCTTCCATTTCCTAATAATTGCTCCCACAGTTGATTTCTTCAAACCAAGCTGCTTACCTATTGCAGAGTCAGTCTTCCCAGCCTGGTGCAGGTCTACAATTTTGTTTCTGGTGTCCTTTGACAGCTCTTTGGTCTTGGCCATAGTGGAGTTTGAAGTGTGACTGTTTGAGGTTGTGGACAGGTGTCTTTTATACTGATAACAAGTTCAAACAGGTGCCATTAATACAGGTAACGAGTGGAGACAGAGGAGCCTCTTAAAGAAGAAGTTACAGGTCTGTGAGAGCCAGAAGTCTTGCTTGTTTCTTTTCCTCATTTTGTCTGTCATAGTTGAAGTGTACCTATGATGAAAATTACAGGCCTCTCATCTTTTTAAGTGGGAGAACTTGCACAATTGGTGGCTGACTAAATACTTTTTTGCCCCACTGTATATATAGCAGATGTTATTGGGGGTGTAGAAAAATGCTTTTCTGTGAATACTTGTGAGATTTTAGGGCTGGCTTCTGTTTGAAATAATTTGTTCCTTCCATTAATATCGCAATTCTCTAAAATGAGTTGATATTTTTTCTGGAAAAATGTCTCTGCTGTAAATGCATTAAATGTAAATGCATGGAGTATTTTTCACCATGTTCCATCCACGCGGTTTTAGACCTACAGTATAGATGATACCCCCAACCACCTGTTGATGAAGTCTCTCTAGCCCTCTTTGTTTTCCATTGAGCAATTGTAATGTTGTAATTTAAATCTTAAAAATAATTGTACATTTGTTGGTTTAGAGCAGGTATTCCCAAACTAGGGTACGGTACGTGTAATGCCGCCGGGGGTACGCCAAATGACATGTTTTTAAATTAATTTTTTCACATTTTCAAACAGTCCATTTATATTTTCCAACGGGGTTAAACATTTGGGTGAGGTTTTATTCTCACCTGAGTAGCCTCGTTTCACTGCCAAAAATACAATTAAAACCATTTAGCGTTCAGCGAAATAAAACGTGAAATACAGGTAGCCCAGTCAAATAATTAACATCCAATCACATTAAGCGTTACTCTCTCGCGGGAATTCCACTAACGGTCCATATAATAGCCAAACGTAGCTGCTGCTCATGTTGGTATCTGTACTGATGGCGCAAAAGCCATTACAGGGAGACATAGTGGAGTGGTAACGTGTGTGCAAGCAATTGCTCCCAACGCCACCGAGAGCAACTTGCTGCCAAGGGAATGTCTGACAGCTTGAAAGACGTTTTGGACACTACAGTGAAAATGGTTAACTTTGTTAATTAAAGCAAGGCCCCTGAACTCGTGTATTTTCTGCACTATGCAATGATATGGGCAGCGACCATGTAATGCTTTTACAACATACAGAAGTGCGCGGGTTAACTAGCGGCAAGAATTGACACTTTTTGTTTTTTTAATTGAGAGACGAGCTTAAAGTTGTCTTTACTGACCATCATTTTTACTTGTCTGACCACTTGAATGATGACGAGTTTCTCACACGACTGGCCAATCTGGATGATGTTTTTTTGCGCCTGAATGATCTGAATCTAGGATTACAGGGACTCTCCGCAACTATATTCAATGTGCGGGACAAAAATTGAGGCTGTGATGAAGAAGTTGGAGCTCTTCTCTGGCTGCATTAACAAGGACAACACACAGGTCCAAAACCCTGGACCTCTTGGGAATTCCTCACTGACATGTTAGATTGTAATAACAGTGGTTTGAACGTAAACTTTCTGCAATAACAGTTTGATACCTTAGAAGTGAGTGAAAAGGAAATAAAGTAAAAAAAATAATAAATCAGTCTCGCCTTTTCCCTTCTTCACCAAGTATATCTAATTGACTGGAGATTTTAAATATCCAGATATCTACTAGATCCAGAGAGGATAAAGAGTTGAAGTCGGAAGTTTACATGCCCTTAGGTTGGAGTCATTAAAACTCGCTTTTCAACCACTCCACAAATTTCTTGTTTACAAACTATAGTTTTGGCAAGTCGGTTAGGACATATACTTTGTGCATGACAAGTAAATTTTCAAACAATTGTTTACAGACAGATTATTTCACTTATAATTCACTGTATCACAATTTCAGTGGGTCAGAAGTGTACAGTCGTGGCCAAAAGTTGAGAATGACACAAATATTAATTTTCACAAAGTCTGCTGCCGCAGTTTGTATGATGGCAATTTGCATATACTCCAGAATGTTGTGAAGAGTGATCAGATGATCACATTTGCCATGCAAATGAACTGAATCCCCAAAAAATATTTCCACTGCATTTCAGCCCTGCCACAAAAGGACCAGCTGACATGTCAGTGATTCTCTCGGTTACACAGGTGTGAGTGTTGACGAGGACAAGGCTGGAAATCACTCTGTCATGCTGATTGAGTTCGAATAACAGACTGGAAAGCGTCAAAAGGAGTGTGGTGCTTGGAATCATTGTTCTTCCTCTGTCAGCCATGGTTCCCTGCAAGGAAACACATGTCGTCATCATTGCTTTGTACAAAAAGGGCTTCACAGGCAAGGATATTGCTGCCAGTAAGATTGCACCTAAATCAACCATTTGTCGGATCATCAAGAACTTCAAGGAGAGCGGTTCAATTGTTGTGAAGAAGGCTTCAGGGCGCCCAAGAAGGTTCAGCAAGCGCCAGGACCGTCTCCTAAAGTTGATTCAGCTGCGGGATCGGGGCACCACCAGTACAGAGCTTGCTCAGGAATGGCAGCAGGCAGGTGTGAGTGCATCCGCACGCATAGCGAGGCGAAGACTTTTGGAGGATGGCCTGGTGTCAAGAAGGGCAGCAAAGAAGCCACTTCTCTCCAGGAAAAACATCAGGGACAGACTGATATTCTGCAAAAGGTATAGGGATTGGACTGCTGAGGACTGGGGTAAAGTCATTTTCTCTGATGAATCCCCTTTCCGATTGTTTGGGGCATCCGGAAAAAAGCTTGTCCGGGGAAGACAAGGTGAGCGCTAGCATCAGTCCTGTGTCATGCCAACAGTAAAGCATCCTGAGACCATTCATGTGTGGGGTTGCTTCTCAGCCAAGGGAGTGGGCTCACTCACAATTTTGCCTAAGAACACAGCCATGAATAAGGAATGGTACCAACACATCCTCCGAGAGCAACTTCTCCCAACCATCCAGGAACAGTTTGGTGACGAACAATGCCTTTTCCAGCATGATGGAGCACCTTGCCATAAGGCAAGATAACTCAGCGGCTCGGGGAAGAAAATATAGATATTTTGGGTCCATGGCCAGGTAACTCCCCAGACCTTAATCCCATTGAGAACTTGTGGTCAATCCTCAAGAGGCGGGTGGACAAATAAAAACCTACAAATTCTGACAATTTCCAAGCATTGATTATGCAAGAATGGGCTGCCATCAGTCAGGATGTGGCCCAGAAGTTAATTGACAGCATGCCAGGGCGGATTGCAGAGGTCTTGAAAAAGAAGGGTCAACACTGCAAATATTGACTCTTTGCATCAACTTCATGTAATTGTCAATAAAAGCCTTTGACACATATGAAATGCTTGTAATTATACTTCAGTATTCCATAGTAACATTTGACAAAAATATCTAAAGACACTGAAGCAGCAAACTTTGTGGAAATTAATTTGTGTCATTATCAAAACTTTTGGCCACGACTGTACATACACTAAATTGATAGTGCCTTTAAATAGCTTGGAAAATTCCAACTCCAGAAAATGATGTCATGGCTTTAGAAGCTTCTGATAGGCTAATTGACAAAATTTGAGTCAATTGGAGGTGTACCTAAGTTCAAACTCTGTGCCTATTTGCTTGACATCATGGGAAAATCAAAAGAAATCAGCCAAGACCTCAGAACAACAATTGTAGACCTCCACAAGTTTGGTTCATCCTTGGAATTTTTTTCCAAACGCCTAAGGTACCACGCTCATCTGTACAAACAATAGTACGCAAGTATAAACACCATGGGACCACACAGCCGTCATACCGCTCAGGAAGGAGACACGTTCTGTCTCATAGAGATGAGCGTACTTTGGTGCGAAAAGTGAAAATCAATCACAGAACAACTGCAAAGGACCTTGTGAAGATGCTGGAAGAAACAGGTACAAAAGTTTCTATATCGACATTACCTGAAAGGCCGCTCAGCAAGGAAGAAGCCACTGCTCAAAAAAACGCCATAAAAAAGCCAGACTACGGTTTGCAACTGCACATGGGGACAAAGTTCATACTTTTTGGAGAAATGTCCTCTGGTCTAAAGAAACAAAAATATAACTGTTTGGCCATAATGACCATCGTTATGTCTAGAGGAAAAAGGGGAGGCTTGCAAGCCAAAGAACACCATCCCAACCGTGAAGCATAGGGGTGGCAGCATCATGTTGTGGGGGTGCTTTGTTGCAGGAGCGACTGGTGCACTTCACAAAATAGATGGCTTCATTAGGGAGGGAAATTATGTGGATATATGGAAGCAACATCTCAAGACATCAGTCAGGAAGTTAAAGCTTGACCACAAAATGGTCTTCCAAATGGACAATGACCCCAAGCATACTTCCAAAGTTGTGGCAAATGGCTTAAGGACAACAAAGTCAAGGTATTGGAGTAGCCATCCCAAAGCCCTGACCTCAATCTTTTAGAACATTTGTGGGCAGAACTGAAAAAGCATGTTCGAGCAAGGAGGCCTACAAACCTGACTCAGTTACACCAGCTCTGTCAGGAGGAATGGGCCAAAATTCACTCAACTTATTGTGGGAAGCTTGTGGAAAGCTACCCGAAACGTTTGACCCAAGTTAAACAATTTAAAGGCAATGCTACCAAATACTAATTGAGTGTATGTAAACTTCTGACCCACTGGGAATGTGAGGAAATAAAAAAAGGATTCTCTACTATTATTCTGACATTTCACATCCTTAAAATAAAGTGGTGATCCTAACTGACCTAAAACAGGGACTTTTCACAAGGATTAAATGACAGGAATTGTGGAAAAACTTAGTTTAAATGTATTTGGCTAAGGTGTATGTAAACCTCCGACTTCAACTGTATGCTGAAAGAGCTTGTGGGTGATAATTTGACATGCGGCTCCCAGTTCTATCGATTGCTGAATTTGAACTGTATTAAAATCTCCAACCATTCTAATTTGTTCATTACAATCCTTAAATTTCTGTATTGTTCCTCTCAAAAAAAGAAAATCCACATTTGGGGCATAGAGGTTGATGAGACAATAAACTAAAGTTGTCCACTGATATATCTAATATAATACATCTCTCGTGAGAATCTCATAAAATCACATGGATATTAGCTAATCTGATTACCAATAAGAATCCCTCTTTTGTTTCTTAAGCCATGATTAAAGAAATACAGTGCCTTCGGAAAGTACTGATACCCCTTGACATTTTCCATATTTTATTACGTGACACCCTTATTCTAAATGGTATTCAATTGTTTTTTCCCCTCATCAATCTACACACCCACACACACACACACTCCATAATGAAAAAACACATTTTGCAAATTTATTTAAAAAATATTTAAAAATATATATATATCACATTTACTTAAGTATTCAAACCATTTACTCAGTACTTTGTTGAAGCGCCTTTGGCAGCAATTACAGCCTTGAGTCTTCTTGAGTATAACACGGAACCCAAACCGGCTGTGCGCGTGCGCCATTGTGCGCTATCGTGCATACATTTATTTTGCCCCCCCACACCAAACGCGATCATGACACGCAGGTTAAAATTTCAAAACAAACTCTGAACCAATGACATTAAATTTGGGGACAGGTCGAAAAGCATTAAACATGTATGGCAATTTAGCTAGTTAGCTTGCACTTGCTAGCTAACGTTAATTTGTTCTATTTAGATAGCTTGCTGTTGCTAGCTAATTTGTCCTGGGATATAAACATTGACTTGTTATATTACCTGAAATGCACAAGGACCTCTACTCCGACAATTAAGCCACACATAAAACGGCCAACCGAATCGCTTCTAGTCATCTCTCCTCCTTCCAGGCTTTTTCATCTTTGAACTTATATGGTGATCGCATCTAAACTTTCATTGTATTACCATGACAACCGGCAACAAAGTTCATCTTTCAATCATCCACGTAGGTATTACCAGTGAGGAGATTGCACGTGGGTTCCTGCTTCTATAAACCAATGAGGAGATGGGAGAGGCAGGACTTGCAGCGCTATCTGCGTCAGAAATAGAAAGGAGTTCTATTTTAGCCCTTATTTTAGACGCTTGTTGGCACGCGCGCGCGAGCAAGTGTGGGTGCAATAATTGAATAACATGTATTTCTAAATGTATTTTGCGACGCTCGCGCACGCGACGTGTTCGGTCTGGTCAGCATGTTACACTACAAGCTTGGCACACCTGTATTTGGGGAGTTTTTCCATTCTTCTCTGGAGAACCTCAAGATCGGTCAGGTTGGATGGGGAGCGTCACAGCACAGCTATTTTCAGGTCTCTCCAGAGACGTTAAATCGAGTTCGAGTCCGGGCTCTGACTGGACATTCAGAGACTTGTCCCGAAGCCACTCCTGCGTTGTCTTGGCTGTGCGCTTAGGGTCGTTGTTCTGTTGGAAGGTGAACTGTCACCCCAGCCTGAGGTCCTGAGCACTCTCAAGCAGGTTTTCATCAAAGATCTCTCTGTACTTTGCCCTGTTAATCTTTCCCTCAATCCTGACTAATCTTCCAGTCCCTTCCGCTGAGGAGTGGCTTCCGTCTGGAAGATTGTTGCAGAGACGGGATAATCTTCCAGAAGGACAACTATCTCCACAGAGGAACTCTAGAGCTCTGTCAGAGTGACCATCGGGTTCTTGGTCACCTACCTGACCAAGGCCCTTCTCCCCCAATTGCTCAGTTTGGCCGGGCGGACCAGCTCTAGGAACAGTCTTGGTGGTTCCAAACTTCTTCCATTTAAGAATGATGGAGGCCACTGTGTTCTTGGGGACCTTCAATGCTGCAGACATTTTTTGGTACCCTTCCCCAGATCTGTGCCTCGCCATAATCCTGTCTGGGAGCTCTATGGACAATTCCTTCTACCTCATGGCTTGGTTTTTGCTCCGACATGCACTGTCAACTGTAGGACCTTATATAGACAGGTGTGTGCCTTCCCAAATCATGTCCAATCAATTCAATTTTACCACAGGTGGACTCCAAGTTGTAGAAGCATCTCAAGGATGATCAATGGAAATAGGATGCACCTGAGCTCAATTTTGAGTCTCATAGCAAAGGGTCTGAATACTTATGTATATAAGATACTTCTGTTATTTATTCTAAAAACCTGTTTTCACTTTGTCATTATGGGGTATTGTGTGTAGATTGATGAGGAAAAACAATTATTCAAGCCGTTTTAAAATAAGGCTATAACGTAACAAAATGTGGAAAAGGGGAAGGGCCTGAATTCTTCCCGAATGCACTGTACAACCTCCCCAATGACGCTTCCATTTTGCTTCTTCCTTAGCTAGAGTGACAACCAAATGATGGAGATTAATGGTACATTTACTAATGGTGACATATGTAAAAATGGAGAATCAATAAATCAATGAATGCGAAAAATTGGCGGGATACAGCTAAACCATTCTTGAGAGACACCCCTATATCGTCGCCACACACCCCTCCCCTTCTTGTCAACTTTTAAATGATAATAAAGACATTATCTTCAGACATATTTGAGATGCTTTTCACTGACAGACGCAATTTAATAATCAGCTATCCCTATTGCCACTCACAATGTCCAAATTGTGGGCTTCCCAAATAGGCACAGGCCTACGAGCTTGTACCTCCACAGCAATTTTTTCCAAGAGACTAATGATCCTCGACTCCTCTGGCTAAGTTATGCTTTCTGATGAAGTATTTTGAATGATTTTATTTATTTCTGTATAGACAGGAGAAATAATTTTATTTTGGCAAATGTATTTCCATTTACTTCCCCAATGGCACACCACTATGCCATTTCTCTCCTGTTCCATTGGTTTTCATATCAACTTTATTTTGTTGTCCAGAAGCCAAAAGCTACAAACCCATTCATATTAGCAACCCATCTGAGTTGTTGTATCTTTAGGATTCACCATCTTTCAAAGTTTCTGACAGAGATTTTCATCTCCGCTATCAGGTGCGAATTGCATTGTGGCCAATATTTGAAAAGGACGTTTTATTGGCTGCTTCATTACATGAGTTGCATGTTCTGTTAAAATGCATTACCATAATCTAAATGTGATTTCTGTAATTCTGAGAACCGCGTGTGGACGCCGTTATGCACACAATGCATATGTGTCAGGTACATTTCTCAAAACGGCTGGTAAATTAAAATCTTCCCGGTCATGTTGTCTGGCGCAACATTTTCCTAACAGAAACCCTGGCTGAGAGCTATTGAAGTGGCTCGTCAGAGACCTGTCTCCTCTTTGGTCTAACTGAATCATGCCCAGCTGATGGGTTAAGCATCCTGCTCTGCTTATAATGGCCCATTACCCATGGCAGTGCATTCCAAAAGGAGGTGGCGAGCACCGCAAGAGCACTGATACAGCGTTTTCTCTGACAGGCAAATTAACGTCAAGACCTCTCAGGCCACAAATAGTCAGCATCTATTTGTGGCCACAAAAGCTTATTTCTAATACATCCATCTGAAAAGGTGTGGCATATCAAGAGGCTGATTAAACAGCATGATCATTACACAGGTGCACCTTGTGCTTGGGACAATAAAAATCCACTAAAATATGCAGTTGTGTCACACAACATAATTCCACAGATATCTAAAGTTTTGAGGGAGCTTGCAATTGGCATGCTGACTGCAGGAATGTCCACCAGAGCTGTTGCAAAATAATTCTATGTTAATTTCTCTACCATATACCGCATCCAACGTCGTTTTAAAGAATTTGGCAGTAGGTCCAAACAGCCTCACAACCGCAGACCACGTGTAACCATACCAGCCCAGGACCTCCACATCCGGCTTCTTCACCTACAGGATCATCTAAGACCAACCACCCAGACAGCTGATAAAACTGTGGGTTTGCACAATCGAAGAATTTCTGCACAAACTGCCATCTGCATGCTCGTTGTCCTCAGCAGGATCTTATTTTTATTTTTTTAATATATATATATATTTTTTTGTACAATATATTTATTGCCATTTCTTCTTTTTTTTACAATTATCAAAATGACAGATAATGCCCCGTTATTCCTTCCACCTACACAAAACACCATGCTACATGGGGGCACATCGTTCAAAACCCATCCCTCCCCAACACAGGAACACCTCCCTCCCCTCTACCGGTATTAGCGTCACTGATTAACAACAAAAAAAGAAACAGAATGACCTTCAAATTCCATGCTAGAAAATAAATTATTCAACACAAATAAATAATAATAATACATTAATGAAGAAAGTAGTAATGAGGCAGCTAAGGTATCATTTCTAGAAACTGCTGAAAGTCCCCCCAGACATCAGTAAATTCAAAGGGTTTATTACATAAATTGTATGTAATTCTTTCAGATGGAATATAGGAAGATAGTTCTTTTAGCCACATCTGCTTGCTTGGCGGAATGTCACTCTTCCATATAATAGCTGTGCATTTATTGTCTGCAATGACTGCCAATTTAATGAATATGGTTTTGCTACAAATATTAACTGGTAGAACAGAATAATCTCCAAGAAGAATAAGGGAAGGATCTAGTGGTACCGTTATATTAGTGACCTGTGATAAGATCAGAATAATGTCTTTCCAATAATTGCTTAGTTCAGGGCAGGACAAAAACATATGCATAAGTTTGCCCACTTCCGTTTTACACCTTGGACACAATTGTGAATTGATCTTATACAGTTTCTCTCTAAAGCAGACCCTATGTAAAATATTGAATTTCATCAACTTGTGCCATATGTTAAATGAAAGACGCTGAGCATCTAAAAAGAGCTTTCCCCATTTCTCATCCTCAAAAATGAGACCAAGGTCATCATGCCACTTCATGCAAGCTTTCAGATGTTCACCATTCCCCAACAGAGCTTGAAGCCTAGAGTACATGTAGGAAATGAAACCTTTTACCCCTTTCCTTTCCAGCCACAGTTTATCAGTTAACCTCCTGTGGCTGAAGGGGGAGTATTGAGTAGCTTGGATGAAAGGTGCACAGATGTGCCCAAAGTAAACAGCCTGCTCCTCAGTCATAGTTGCTAATATATGCATATTATTATTAGTATTGGATAGAAAACACTCTGAAGTTTCTAAAACTGTTTGAATTATGTCTGTGAGTATAACAGAACTCATATGGCAGGCAAAAACCATATTCCAAACAGGAAGTGGAAATTCTGAGGCTGGTCGAGTTTCAACCAAGATCTCATTGAAATCACAGCGAGATATGAATGAGTATTCACTTCCTACGGCTTCCACTAGATGTCAACAGTCTGTAGAACTTTGTCTGATGACTCTACTGTGAAGGGGGCCGAATGAGAGGATAATTAGTCACCACTGCCATGAGGTGACCATTCTTTGACCATGCGTGTTCACATGAGAGGGAGCTCCGTTCCATCGCTCATCTGAAGTCAATGTAATTCTCCGGTTGGAACGTTATTCAAGATTTATGTTAACAACATTCTAAAGATTGATTCAATACATCGTTTGACATGTTTCTACTGACTCTTACAGAACTTTTGGACATTGTCAGGTTTTAGTGAGCGCTTCGTGACTTTGTTTACCAAATGCGCTAACCAAAGTAGCTAATTGGACATAAATAACGGACATTATCGAACAAATCAAGCATTTATTGTGGCCCTAGGATTCCTGGGAGTGCATTCTGATGAAGATCATCAAAGGTAAGGGAATATTTATCATGTCATTTCTGGTTTCTGTTGACTCCAACATGGCGGCAAATTTGACTATTGTTCTGAGCTCCGTCTCAGATTATTGCATGGTTTGCTTTTTCAGTAAAGTTTTTTTGAAATCTGACACAGCGGTTGCATTATGGAGAGGTGTATCTATAATTCCATGTGTATAACTTGTATTATCATCTACATTTATGATGAGTATTTCTGTTGAAACGATGTGGCTATGCAAAATCACTGGATGTTTTTGGAACTAGTTAATGTAACGCGCCAATGTATACTCACGATTTTTTGATATAAATATGAACTTTATCAAACAAAACATACATGTATTGTGTAACATGAAGTCCTATGAGTGTCATCTGATGAAGATCAAAGGTTAGTGATTCATTTTATCTCTATTTGTGCTTTTGTGACTGCTATCTTTCGCTGGAAAAATGGCTGTGCTTATTGTGGTTTGGTGTGACCTAACATAATCGTTTGTAGTGCTTTCGCTGAAAAGCATATTTGAAATTGGACACTTTGGTGGGATTAACAACAAGATTACCTTTAAAATGGTATAAGACACATGTATGTTTGAGGAATTTTAATTATGAGATTTCTGTTGTTTTGAATTTGGTGCCCTGCACTTTCACTGGCTGTTGTCATATCATCCTGTTACCGGGATTGCATCCATAAGAAGTTAAGCTAGATGTACCTGATATGCATCGCATCACTCTAATTAGGTTAATTCTAAATTATATGCATATGGAAATAGAAGTACATTGACTGTTCCTTGTAGCATGAAAATATTGTTAGTCAAGTTACAAAATACAATTTGATTACAACAATAATGACCGGACTATTTAGCCCCACTTGAGCAAGTCTCAACAACAACAACAAAAACCTTGGGTGCGTTCATAGTCACCAACAGAGCCTACCCGCACACCCAAATGTCAACCAATCGGCATTCCCCAATGCGCCCTGAAACCTGTGCCGCGCGGCGACAAAAGTGATGACCACAAACGCACCCCAGCAGGTCAGGAAAAAAGACATAAATCTCTGATATATAAATGAAAACCTTTACCAGACGATAACTATCATCTCTCAAATATAAAATAGGGCCAAGTAGTTAAACAATCACCATCCTCCCGAGTTCACCTTCCTTTCCCAAAATATTATACACTGCTCAAAAAAATAAAGGGAACACTAAAATAACACATCCTAGATCTGAATGAATGAAATATTCTTATGAAATACTTTTTTCTTTACATAGTTGAATGTGCTGACAACAAAATCACACAAAAATTATCAATGGAAATCAAATTTATCAACCCATGGAGGTCTGGATTTGGAGTCACACTCAAAATTAAAGTGGAAAACCACACTACAGGCTGATCCAACTTTGATGTAATGTCCTTAAAACAAGTCAAAATTAGGCTCAGTAGTGTGTGTGGCCTCCACGTGCCTGTATGACCTCCCTACAACGCCTGGGCATGCTCCTGATGAGGTGGCGGATGGTCTCCTGAGGGATCTCCTCCCAGACCTGGACTAAATTATTAGATTATAGTTAAATTACAGAAATGGTTTGACAGTTTAACACCCTGCAAACATACACTGTGTATCACATTTTATATTCCTTGTGTCACTATTTTATTATATTTTTACAAAAAAATGTTTAACTGTACACCAGTTGTATTTGGCTCATGTGACAGAACATTTTATTTGACATAATGATACACCATGCATCCAACACGTCTGTACTATCCTGTTTTAAGTAGTCTCTGTAAGACAGGACTACATTGGCAAAACGGGCAGCAGTGTTTTGCTACTGTATTACCACAGAGTTAGTAGATGCTTTGGTATTACTGCATGCTGACTGTCCAGCATTAAGACAACCACAAAGAACTCCTTTCAACATAGCCTAACTACAACCCCAACAACACAGGCACCTACCTCACAGAGACTGCTCTGCTCAAACACAAACAATGTGCCAATGTCCTCTAATTTAACATAAACTTGAAAACATCAAATCCCCTTTGGTTTAGGGAAGAAAATTATGACAATTTAAATATTCATACAGTGGCAAGAAAATGTAAGTGAACCCTTTGGAATTATCTGGATTTCTGCATAAATTGGTCATGAAATTTGTTCTGATCTTCATCTTCACAACAATAGACAAACACAGTGTGCTTTAAACTAATAACACAAATTATTGTATTTTTGTCTATACTGAATACATAATTTAAACATTCACAGTGTATGTTGGAAAAAGTATGTGAACCCCTAGGTTAATGACATCCCCAAAAGCTAATTGGCGTCAGCTAACCTGTTCAATCAATGAGATGAGATCGGAGATGTTGGTTTGAGCTGCCCTGCCCTATAAAAAACTCACAAAAATTGAGTTTGCTATTCACAAGAAGCATTGCCTGATGTGAAACATGCCTTGAACAAAAGAGATTTCAGCAGACCTACGATTAAGAATTGTTGACTTGCATAAACCTGGAAAGGGTTACAAAAGTATCTCTAAAAACATTGGATGTTCATCAGTCCACGGAAAGACAAAATGTCTATAAATGGAGAAAGTTCAGCAATGCTGCTACTCTCCCTAGGAGTGGCCGTCCTCCAAAGATGACTGCAAGAGCACAGCGCAGAATGTTCAATGAGGTTAACTTCTTCTGGCTGCAAGCCCGAGGCCGCCCACAATATGACAACAGCCAGCTCAAGTGCAGGGCGCGAAATTCAAAAGATATATTTTTTTATATTTAACTTTCACACATTAACAAGTCCAATACAGCAAATGAAAGGTACACATCTTGTGAATCCAGCCAACATGTCCGATTTTTAAAATGTTTTACAGCGAAAACAGCACGTATATTTATGTTAGCTCACCACCAAATACAAAGAAGGACAGACATTTTTCACAGCACAGGTAGCATGCACAAAGCCAACCTAACTAACCAAGAACCAACCAAACTAACCAAGAAACAACTTCATCAGATGACAGTCTTATAACATGTTATACAATAAATCTATGTTTTGTTCGAAAAATGTGCATATTTCAGGTATAAATCATAGTTTACATTGCAGCTACAATCAGAAATTGCACCGAAAGCAGCCAGAATAATTACAGACACCAACGTCAAATACCTAATTACTCATCATAAAACATTTCTGAAAAATACATAGTGTACAGCAAATGAAAGACAGGCATCTTGTGATTCCAGCCAATATTTCCGATTTATTAAGTGTTTTACAGCGAAAACACAATATAGCGTTATATTAGCTTACCACAATAGCCAGAAAGACAAGCCATTTCCCAGTAGCAAAAGTTAGCGATCGTAACAAACCAGTAAAATATATATATTTTTTGACTAACCTTGATATTCTTCATCAGATGACAGTCCTATAACATCAGGTTATACATACACTTATGTTTTGTTCGAAAATGTGCATATTTAGAGCTGAAATCAGTGGTTACACATTGTGCTAACTTAGCTACTTTTTCCACAACGTCCAGATATTTTCCTGACACTTTTTCTGACACACATATTCTGACCAAATAGCTATTCATAAACATAACTAAAAAATACATGTTGTATAGGAAATGATAGATCCATTAGTTCTTAATGAAATCGCAGTGTTAGAATTCTAAAAATAACTTCATTACGATATGCAGCTACAGTATAGCTAGAGTGCCCAAACGTTGGGCGTCGGCAACTAGTTCACATGTACGACAGATATATGAAATAGTATCATAAAATGTTTCTTACTTTTGCTGATCTTTCATCAGAATGTTGGACAAGGTGTCCTTTGTCAAGAACAATCGTTGTTTGGATTTGGAACGTCCATTATCCCTCTCGATTTAGCAAGCACACTTGCCAAGTGGCACGACGCTCTCCATGTCAGCAAACGGAAGAGAACGGAACACGGCAAAACTCCCGAAAAAATTTCAATAATCTGATTAAACTATATTGAAAAAACATACTTTACGATGATATGGTCACATGTATCAAATAAAATCAAAGCCGGAGATAGTAGTCGCCTATAACGATAGCTAAACAGAAGGCAAATCCATGTCTCTCTTCGCGCCTTCCTGAAAACAGGAAATGGAGGACACGTCATTCCATGAGCTGTAATTCGAGTTCAGATCAAGTTACACAGTCCATTTCTTCTCTCACTCCTTGTCGACATCTAGTGGAAGACGTATGAAGTGCATCTAAACTAATAAATAACAAGGGCTTTAATAGGCAGCCCCTGGAACAGAGCCTCAATTTCAGACTTTCCACTTCCTGTCAGGAAGTTTGCTGCAGATGAGTTCTGTTTCACTCACAGATATAATTCAAACGGTTTTAGAAACTAGAGAGTGTTTTCTATCCAATAGTAATAATAATATGCATATTGTACGAGCAAGAATTGAGTACGAGGCCTTTTTGAAATGGGCACCTTTTATCTGGCTACTCAATACTGCCCCTTCAGCCCAAACAGGTTAAGAAGAATCCTAGAATCCAAGACTTACAGAAATCTCTGGAACTTGCTAACATCTCTGTTGACGAGTCTACGATACATAAAACACTAAAGAAGAAAGATGGCGCTGGAGCAGAACTTGGCCCAACCGATTGTGTTTTTTAAATTTGTTTTGGCTACCGTCTCTTATGACCGAAAATAACTTCTAGACATCAGGACTGCGATTACTAGCCACGGACTAACAGAATCCTTTTTCTTCTTTCACGACTCTGATGAGCCCGAGCCCGAGGCGGAGGATATACGGCTCCCTCGGGAACAGGTCCCGACCCCGTGAAGAGGAGGCAGAGAAAGAGAGGCCGGAGAGCAAGCTGTACTTCTGAGAAGTCAGAGGCGATTGAATAAACCCCCACTTCACTCAATTCTGTTAGCAAACATGCAATCATTGGACAATAAAATGGAAGACTTACTGGAAAGATTAAACTACCAACGGGACATTAAAAACGAACAGTTTATGCTTCACGGAGTCGTGGCTGAACGGCTGAATGGCTGGTTATACGATGTTCCGGCAGGATAGAACAGCGGCATCTGGTAAGACAAGGGGCGGCGGTCTAAGTATTTTTTGTAAACAACAGCTGGTGCAAAATATCTAAGGAAGTCTCGAGCTATTGCTCGCCTGAAGTAGAGTTTTTCATGATAAGCTGTAGAAAACACTGTATTTTTCGTAGCTGTCTACATACCACCACAGACCGATGATGGCACTAAGATAGCATTGAATGAGCTGTTTTCCGCCATAAGCAAACAAGAAAACACTCAACCAGAGTAGGCACTCCTAGTAGCCGGGGACTTTAATGCAGGGAAACTTAAATCCGTTTTACCAAATTTCTATCAGCATGTTAAATGTGCACCAGAGGGAAACTCTGGACCACCTATACTCCACACACAGAGATGCATACAAAGCTCTCCCTCGCCCTCCATTTGGCAAATCTGACCATAATTCCATCCTCCTGATTCCTGCTTACAAGCAAAAACTAAAGCAGGAAGCAACAGTGACTCGGTCAATAAAAAGTGGTTAGATGAAGCAGATGCTAAGCTACAGGACTGTTTTGCTAGCACCGACTGGAATATGTTCCAAGATTCCTCCAATGGCATTGAGGAGTACACCACATCTGTCATTGGCTTCATCAATAAGTGCATTGACGACGTCGTTCCTACAGTGACCGTATGTACATACCCCACCAGACGCCATGGATTACAGGCAGCATCCGCACTGAGCTAAAGGCCAGAGCTGCCGCATTCAAGGAGCAGGACTCTAACCCGGAAGCTTATAAGAAATCCCACTATGCCCTCCGACGAACCATCAAACAGGCAAAGCATCAATACAGGACTAAGATCGAGTCGTACTACACCGGCTCCGACGCTCGTCGGATGTGACCCATTACAGACTAAAAAGGGAAGCACAGCAGAGAGCTGCCCAGTGACACAAGCCTACCGGACGAGCTAAACTACTACTGTGTGATCACACTCTCTGCAGCCGATGTGAGTAAGATCTTTAGACAGGTCAACATTCACAAGGCCGCAGGGCCAGACGGATTACCTGGACTTGTACTGCGAGCATGCGCTGACCAACTAACAAGTGTCTACTGACATTTTCAAACTCTTCATGTCCCGAGTCTGTAAAACCAACATGTTTTAAGCAGACCACCATAGTCCCTGTGCCCAAGATCACTAATAAACCTGCCTAAATGACTAACGACCCGTAGCACTCACATCTGTAGCCATGAAGAGCTTTGAAAGGCTGGTCATGGCTCACATCAACTTCATCATCCCAGAAACCCTAGACCCACTCCAATTTGCATACCGCCCCAACAGATCCACAGATGTTGCAGTCTATTGCACTCTATTGCACTCCACACTACCCTTTCCCACCTGGACAAAAAGGAACACCTATGTGAGAATGCTATTCATTGACTACAGATCAGCGTTCAACACCATAGTGCACTCAAAGCTCATCAATAAGCTAAGGTCCCTGGGACTAAACACCTCCCTCTGCAATTGGATCCTGGACTTCCTGTCGGGGAGCCCCCAGGTGGTAAGGGTAGGTAACAATACATCCGCCACACTGATCCTGAACACAGGGGCCCCTCAGGGGTGCATGTTCAGACCCATCCTGTACTCCCTGTTCACTCATGACTGCACGGCCAGGCAAGACTCCAACATCATCATTAAATCTGCAGATGACACAACAGTGGTAGGCCTGATCACTGACAACAACGAGACGGCCTATAGGGAGGAGGTTAGAGACCTGGCTGTGTGGTGCCAGGACAACAATCTCTCCCTCAACGTGATCAAGACAAAGGAGATGATTGTGGACTACAGGGAAAAGAGCACACCCCCATTCTCGTCAACGGGGCTACAGTGGAGCAGGTTGAGAGCTTCAAGTTCCTTGGTGTCTACATCACCAACAAACTAACATGATCTAAGCACACCATGAAAGTCGTGAAGCGGGCACGACAAAGCCTATTCCCCCTCAGCAGACTGAAAAGATTTGGCATGGCTCCTCAGACCCTCAAAAGGTTCTACAGCTGCACCATCGAGAGCATCCTGACTGGTTGCATCACTGCCTTGTATAGCAACTGCTCGGCCTCTGACCTCAAGGCATTAAGTGTAGTGTGAACAGCCCAGTACATCACTGGAGCCAAGCTTCCTGCCATCCAGGACCTACATACCAGGCAGTGTCAGAGGAAGGACCTAAAAATTGTCAAAGACTCCAGCCACCCTAGTCATAGACTGTTGGCTCTAATACCACACGAAAAGAGGTACCGGAGCGCCAAGTCTAGGTCCAAGAGTCTTCTAAACAGCTTCTACCCCCAAGCCATAAGACTCCTGAACATCTAGTCAAATGGCCACCCAGACTATTTGCATTGCCCTCCACACCACTGCCACTCTCTGTTGTCATCTATGCAGTCACTTTAACTCTACCTACATGTACAGTTGTGGCCAAAAGTTGAATGACACAAATATTAATTTTCACAAAGTCTGCTGCCTCAATTTGTATGATGGCAATTTGCATATACTCCAGAATGTTGTGAAGAGTGATCAGATGAATTGCAAAGTCCCTCTTTGCCATGCAAATGAACTGAATCCCCCCAAAACATTTCCACTGCATTTCAGCCCTGCCACAAAAGGACCAGCTGACATCATGTCAGTGATTCTCTCGTTAACACAGGTGTGAGTGTTGACGAGGACAAGGCTGGAGATCACTCTGTCATGCTGATTGAGTTCGAATAACAGACTGGAAGCTTCAAAAGGAGGGGGGTGCTTGGAATCATTGTCCTTCCTCTGTCATCCATGATTCCCTGCAAGGAAACACATGCCGTCATCATTGCTTTGCACAAAAAGGGCTTCACAGGCAAGGATATTGCTTCCAGTAAGATTGCACCTAAATCAACCATTTATCGGATCATCAAGAACTTCAAGGAGAGCGGTTCAATTGTTGTGAAGAAGGCTTCAGGGCGCCCAAGAAAGTCCAGCAAGCGCCAGGACCGTCTCCTAAAGTTGATTCAGCTGCGGGATCAGGGCACCACCAGTACAGAGCTTGCTCAGGAATGGCAGCAGGCAGGTGTGAGTGCATCTGCACGCACAGTGAGGCAAAAACTTTTGGAGGTTGGCCTGGTGTCAAGAAGGGCAGCAAAGAAGCCACTTCTCTCCAGGAAAAACATCAGGGACAGACTGATATTCTGCAAAAGGTACAGGGATTGGACTGCTGAGGACTGGGGTAAAGTCATTTTCTCTGATGAATCCCCTTTCCGATTGTTTGGGGCATCCGGAAAAAAGCTTGTCCGGGGAAGACAAGGTGAGCGCTAGCATCAGTCCTGTGTCATGCCAACAGTAAAGCATCCATTCATGTGTGGGGTTGCTTCTCAGCCTAGGGAGTGGGCTCACTCACAATTTTGCCTAAGAACACAGCCATGAATAAGGAATGGTACCAACACATCCTCCGAGAGCAACTTCTCCCAACCATCCAGGAACAGTTTGGTGACGAACAATGCCTTTTCCAGCATGATGGAGCACCTTGCCATAAGGCAAAAGTGATAACTCAGCGGCTCGGGGAAGAAAATATAGATATTTTGGGTCCATGGCCAGGTAACTCCCCAGACCTTAATCCCATTGAGAACTTGTGGTCAATCCTCAAGAGGCAGGTGGACAAATAAAAACCTACAAATTCTGACAATTTCCAATCATTGATTATGCAAGAATGGGCTGCCATCAGTCAGGACATAGCCCAGAAGTTAATTGACAGCATGCCAGGGCGGAATGCAGAGGACTTGAAAAAGAAGGGTCAACACTGCAAATATTGACTCTTTGCATCAACTTCATGTAATGGTCAATAAAAGCCTTTGACCCGTATGAAATGCTTGTAATTATACTTCAGTAGTCCATAGTAACATCTGACAAAAATATCTAAAGACACTGAAGCAGCAATCTTTGTGGAAATTAATATTTGGGTCATTCTCAAAACTTTTGGCCACAAGTGTACATACTACCTGAACTAACCGGTGCCCCCGAACATTGACTCTGTACCGGCACCCCCCTGTATATATTGTTATTTTTTACTGCTAATCTTTAATTACTTGCTACTTTTCTCTTATTCTTATCCGTATTTTTTAAACTGCACTGTTGGTTAGGGGCTCGTAAGTAAGCATTTCACTGTAAGGTCTACACCTGTTGTATTCGGTGCATGTGACTAATACAATTTGATTTGTGTTCATGGGAGGACACCACGGAAGAAGCCACTGCTGGCGAAAAAAAACATTGCTGCACATCTGAAGTTCACAAAAGAGAACCTGGAGTTTCCACAGCGCAACTGGCAAAATATTCTGTGGACAGATTAAACTAAAGTTGAGTTGTTTGGAAGGGAGAAAAAAAGGCACAGCACACCAACATCAAAACCTCATCCCAACTGTAAAGTATGGTTGAGGGAGAATTATGGTTTGGGGCTACTTTGCTGCCTCAGGGCCCGAACAGCTTGCTATCATCAACGGAAAAATGAATTCCCAAGTTTATCAAGACATTTTGCAGGAGAATGTTAGGGGACAAAGATCGTACTTGGGAGAAATGTCCTCTGGTCTGATGAAACAAAAATAGAACCGTTTGGCCATAATGACCAACGTTATGGAGGAAAAAGGGGGAGGCTTACAAGCTGAAAATCACCATCCCAACCGTGAAGCACGGGGGTGGCAGCATCATGTTGTGGGGGTGCTTTGCTGCAGGAGGGACTGGTGCACTTCACAAAATAGATGGCATCATGAGGGGGGGAAATTATGTGGATATGTTGAAGCAACATCTCAAGACATCAGTCAGGAAGTTAAAGCCTGGTCGCAAATGGGTCTTCCAAATGGACAATGACCACAAGCATTCTTCCAAAGTTGTGGCAAAATGACTTAAGGACAACAAAGTCAAGGTATTGGAGTGGCCATCACAAAGCCCTGACCTCAATCCCATAGAAAATGTGTGAGCAGAACAGAAAAAGCGTGTGCGAGCAAGGAGGCCTACAAACCTGACTCAGTTACACCAGCTCTGTCAGGAAGAATGGGCCAAAATAAAGCTGAAATAAATCATTCTCTCTACTATTATTCTGACATTTCACATTCTTAAAACAAAGTGGCGATCCTAACTGACCTAAGACAGGGAATGTTAACTAGGATTAAATGTCAGGAAATGTTGAAATACCGAGTGTATTTGGCTAAAGTGTATGAAAACTTCCGACTTCAACTGTAGATTATAAATCTAATCTAATATAAATCTAATCTGATAAATCTAAAATATCGCAGAGTGGAGTAATAGTATATGGAATCAGTGATCATTTTATTACATTTTGCACAAGGAGGATTCTTAAAGATATATTTAAGTGTCACAAAACCGTTAGAATCAGAGGACTCAAAAAATACTGTGTTGAAAAGTTTAGGGAGGAAGTGGGTAAAATTGACTGGTCACCTGTGCTAGATAGTGTAGGGGTAGACATTGCCTGGGAAGTCTTTAAATGTAGATTCCTTGATGTGGTGAATGTGATGGCTCCCATTAGACGGGTCAGGGTAAAACAGACATCTAGCCCTTGGTTTAATCATGAGATTCTAGAATCTATCCAAGCAAGGAATAAGTCTTAATTTTTTTTTAAGAACTCTTACTCTTAAGAGCAGCATGATTTTGTCCTATATAAACATCACAGAAATTAAGGAAAGAGCAGGATGGATAAAGCTAAGAGGGGTTACACTTTGCTGAGAAAATAATTGAGAACAAAAATGACCCTAAAAAGCTTTGGAAATCATTTAAGGAACTAGGCTGTAGTAGTACTACCAAAACCAAACTAAACAGTATTGGACTGAACATCCGGGGGGAGACGGTATATGAAAAAGCAGAGGTTGCCAATGAATTCAACTATTCTTTTTCCTTCTGTTGCCAGAAAGCTGGTCAGCAAGCTGCCCACCAGTTCTGGTTTGTATGGAAGCAACCAAGTCAAGAAGTATTATGTAGTTAGGGGTTCAGCCAAACTCTTTTTCTTTTGCAAAGGTAGCAACAACCAAAATAGTCAGTATGCTGGCAGAGCTTAAATGCTCCCAAGCAACAGGCCTGGATAATATTCCTGCAAGGTTTCTTATAGATTCTGCTGAGCAAATTGGCCCTTGTATTACGCATATCGCTAATCTCTCTCTTGAACAATGTACCTTTCCCAGGGACATGAAACAAGCTAAAGTTATACCTCTGTATAAGAAGGGGATAAAGTCTGACCCTGGGAATTATAGGCCTGTATCTATCCTCTCTATAACATCAAAGATCTTGGAGAGAGTTGTACATGAGCAAATGTATGAATATGTTAACAAACAGGGTCTAATGTATGGTTTTCAGGCGGGTTTTAGAAAAACATACTCCACTGATTCATGTCTACTTTATTTGATTGACTTCATCAGGAAAGAGATTGATGAGGGAAATCTGTGTGGAATGGTACTGCTTGACCTACAGAAGGCCTGTGATACAGTTAACCACTGTCTCCTAATCTCCAAACTGGAGGCACTGGGGTTAAGCAGTATCCCTCTAGGCTGGGTAAAGTCCTGTTTATCAGGAAGGGAGCAAGGAGTAGAGGTTAATGGTTCACTGTCTCGGGCAAAACCAATGAGTTGTGGCGTTCCGCAGGGGAGCGTACTTGGGCCTCTGCTGTTTTTATTGTATATTAACGATATGAAAGATCCTTGTTCTTGCCGTCTTTTTCTTTATGCGGATGACTCTACACTTCTGGTGTCTCACAAAATTAAAACTATGTTGGAGAACATACTTAGCACAGAGCTTACCAAAATTAGCAAATGGCTTGGAGATAATAAGCTATCTCTGCACTTAGGGAAAACTGAAGCAATTATTTTTGGATCCAGACCTAAATTGTGTAGGTTGTCTGAAATCAGAGTGGAGTTAGAGGGTGAGGTGCTGACTACTAAAACCTCTATTAGCTACTTAAGATGTATCCTTGATGAAAGCTTGGGAGGTGTGAGCATGGCCAATAAAGTGCTAGGGAAGGTTAATGCCAGGACTAAGTTTTTGGCTAGAAAGTCCAAGCTGCTTGATAAGAACTCCATGAAAGTGCTAGCTACTGCCCTCATTCAATGCCATTTTGACTATGCTAGTACTTCCTGGTTTGAGGGCTTATCTAAACTTATGAAGGGGAAGCTCCAGATAGCCCAGAATAAGCTGACCAGGGTAGTATTGAAGGTGAGTCCACGTACTCACATAGGCAGGAGCTGCTTTCAGGAACTAAACTGGCTACCTGTTGAGGCTAGGGTGTCCCAGATTAGACTAGGTTTGGTTTACAGGAGTATTTATGGTCCTGCGCCCAGATATCTAAGTGATTACTTTCCTCGTGTTAGGGATGCACACAATCACAGCACCAGATCAGGTGTTGCTGATGTGTACTTATACAGGTTCAGGAGTAATGCTGGGAAAGGTACTTTCTTGTATACTGGAGCCTCAGAATGGATTGAGTTGCCTCTGCCCATAAAAACAACATCCTCTCAGGGCAGCTTTAAAAATAAAGTAAAAATATGTTTGATGTCTTCTGTGCCCATATGAATAACCCCTATGACGTAACTGGAATGATGAGATAGATGTTCTTCCTCTCTGTTTTTGTTTTATTATTTCACTGCCATACTGGGTTCGATCTTGTCTAGCCATCTTGTCTCAAGAGGACCACAATGGAAATAAGTCCCAGACTTTATTGTGTGTTATCCTTGATGATTTTATTAATGTGCATGTAAGGCTTTTTCAAGTTTTATATGTGCTTGTTTTTTTTAAATGGTCGAATTAATAAACTAAACTAAATTAAGACACTGCGGAGCTGGCGCGAGATATGTCTCAGAAAACCTACCTAATTCAGTCATTTTCTATTAAGGTATCTTTACTTTTACTCAAGTATGACAATTGGGTACTTTTCCCACAACTGGTTAGGCACTACAGCTTAGGCTTACGCACGGATACCAAATAGCTAGCCTAAAATAACTAAACAAAAACCTCAATGTAGCCTATAGATATAAATTGCACAAGAATAATACATTCATGGATTTAAGGTATTGTTCTTTTTAGTCAACCCACCCGCTCTTTATCCACACAATATTTCATGACCCTAAACCCGTCTGCCCCACGGATAAAACCGTGGATTGAATCAACCCGCACATCACTAATGTCAGTTTACTTAACTAGCAGTCGTTCAATCTTCTCAGTGTAACAGTTGGGCTAAGGGGACAATTCGGAGTACAACGCATTTCTCATCCCTGGATTGAGGTACTTTTTCAGAGACATATCTTGTGCCAGCTCCACAGCGTTTTAATTTACACAGGAAGCCTGTCCGACTCTACCCCGTTCACAGACGCTAACTGCTTTAGCGCCTATTAAAAGATAGTATCTTTTGACCAGGGGAGTATATTTAAACAACAGAGTTACACATGGAATAAACCAGCGTACAGTCAATAACACAATAGGGGGGGAAAAAGTCTATATACAGTGCGTGCAAATGGCGTGAGGTGGTAAGGCAAAAAATAGGCCATAGTAGCGAAGTAATTACAATTGAGCAAAATTAACACTGGAGTGATAGATGAGCAGATGGTGATGTGCAAGTAGAAAAACTGGTGTGCAAAAGAGCAGAAAAGTAAATTAAAAACAATATGGGGATGAGGTGGGCTATTTACAGATGGGCTATGTACAGCTGCAGCGATCGGTAAGCTGCTCAGATAGCTGATGTTTAAAGTTAGTGAAGGAGATATGAGTCTCCAGCTTCAGCGATGTTTGCAATTTGTTCCAGTCATTGGCAGCAGAGAACGGGAAGGCGTCCAAAGGAGGTGTTGGCTTTGGGGATGACCAGTGAGATATAACTGCTGGAGCGCGTGCGTCGGGTGGGTGTTGTTATCGTGACCAGTGAGCTGAGATAAGGCGGAACTTTACCTAGCATAGACTTATAGATGACCTGGAGCCAGTGGGTCTGGCGACGAATATGTAGTGAGGGCCAGCCGACTAGAGCATACAGGTCGCAGTGGTGGGTGGAATAAGAGGCTTTGGTAACAAAATGGATGGCACTGTGATAGACTGCATCCAATTTGCTGAGTAGAGTATTGGAAGCTATTTTGTAGATGACGTCGCCAAATTCGAGGATCGGTAGGATAGTCAGTTTTACGAGGGTATGTTTGGCAGCATGAGTGAAGGAGGATTTGTTGCAAAATAGGAAGACAATTCTAGATTTAGTTTTGGATTGGAGATGTTTAATAGGAATCTGGAAGGATTGTTTACAGTCTAGCCAGACACCTAGGTATTTGTAGTTGTTCACATATTCTAAGTCAGAACCGTCCAGGGTAGTGATGCTAGTCGGTCGGGCGGGTGCGGGCAGCGAACGGTTGAAAAGCATGCATTTGGTTTTACAATCGTTTAAGAGCAGTTGGAGGCCACGGAAGGAGTGTTGTACGGCATTGAAGCTCGTTGGGAGGTTAGTTACCATAGTGTCCAAAGAAGGGCCGGATGTATACAGAATGGTGTCGTCTGCGTAGAGGTGGATCAGGGAATCACCTGCAGCAATAGCGACATCGTTGATATATACAGAGAAAAGAGTCGGCCCGAGAATTGAACCGTGGTTCCCCCATAGACTGCCAGAGGTTCGGACAACAGGCCTTCCGATTTGACACACTGTACTCTATCTGAGAAGTAGTTGGTGAACCAGGCGAGGCAGTCATTTGAGAAACCAAGGCTGTTGAGTCTGCCGATAACAATACGATGATTGACAGAGTCGAAAGCCTTGGCCAGGTCGATGAAGACGGCTGCACAGTACTGTCTTTTATCGATGGTTGATATATCGTTTAGTACCTTGAGCGTGGCTGAGGTGCACCCGTGACCAGCTCGAAAACCGGATTGCACAGCGGATAAGGTACGGTGGGATTCGAAATGGTCAGTGATCTGTTTACTAACTTGGCTTTCGAAGACTTTAGAAAGGCAGGGTAGGATGGATATAGGTCTATAACAGTTTGGGTCTAGAGTGTCACCCCCTTTGAAGAGGGGGATGACCGCGGCAGCTTTTCCAATTTGGGCAAGTAGATGCGGGTGGTGCAGAGCTGTTGGCCGGGGTTGGGGTAGCCAGGAGGAAAGCATGGCCAGCCGTAGAGAAATGCTTATTGAAATTCTCGATTATCGTGGATTTATCGGTGGTGACAGTGTTACCTAGCCTCAGTGCAGTGGGCAGCTGGGAGGAGGTGCTCTTATTCTCCATGGACTTTGCAGTGTCCCAAAACCTTTTGGAGTTAGAGCTACAGGATGCAAATTTCTGTTTGAAAAAGCTAGCCTTTGCTTTCCTGATTGACTACGTATGTTGGCATAGCCTATTCGTAGACTCAGTTTAGCCTATTGTGCATATCAAAGAAAGCCGCAGCAACATTTCTAACTGTTACTAATGGCTGAACAGTGGGCAAATGATGGACCTTCAGGAAACCAACCGCATAGATAACTATAGCGGCTGTTTTCAAACTAATTAAGTAGCCTACAAGTTCTGGTTAGCCTACTTAGCAACTGGCTATTTCGTCAACTGTAGCCTATCATTCTTGCCAAAAAAACGAATTGAATAGACAACGCAGTTGAAAATCAACCCACAGGGATGAAGAATAGTCACCATATATCAACAACAAAAAATCAAACAGCAGCCTGTGGCTTACCTCTTTGTAGGAGAAAGAGGCTTGCTAATTGCCACCCAGTGTAACATCACCGCTCCATCCCACTGATAACATCTAGAGAGCGTCATCACGCGCATCCATTGTGCTTGAACGCCAACAGAGCATCACTGGAGATCAAGCCAAGATGGAAAATACATAATCACTGATTTAACCGGTAAAAACAAAATAAATACTCATAAAAAAATGTCATTTGGAAAAAAGTTATTACAAATCTATATTTTCAACGGCAATGGAATTGTCTCTTAGTGATTGCCAAGTTAAAACCACGTTCATTGTGTTTTGCTGGGAATTATTCCATCTCTGTTTATATAGCATGTTACTACATACCTTCTCTCCTGACTCATGAATTGCCCTCCTCTTGTTTGGAAATCGGTTATAGTCGATTTAATATAGCTAGGCTACTCAGCCATTTCCTCACCAAACACTTTTTCCCAGGCCCCCATCGAAACTTTTTTTTTACCGGAATGACCGGAAACAACCTGGAGGGCATTTCGGTAGTAGTAGTTCTTGTGTAAAACCGCAGCCAAGAGCATCTCAGTAGCCTACTATGTGTGGTAGTCGCAAATCGAATCTGCCTTGGATTAAAAAGACTTCAATACCCAGCAAGCATTGTAAGGAAAATGGTCCAAGCGCACTGTTTTAACTGTTTTCGTAATCTGAAATCATTGATGTTTCCAAATGAAATAACGGATTACAGCTGACTGTTACAATACAGTATTTTTTGTTTCAATGTGAGCGATGTTGAATTTAATATTTTCATATTTTTATCATCACTAAAGACCATAATAGGGGTGCCGTCTTTCGGATGGGACGTTAAACGGGTGTCCTGACTCTCTGAGGTCATTAAAGATCCCATGGCATTTATCGTAAGAGTAGGGGTGTTAACCCCGGTGTCCTGGCTAAATTCCCAATCTGGCCCTCAAACCATCATGGTCACCTAATAATCCCCAGTTTACAATTGGCTCATTCATCCCCCTCCTCTCCCCTGTAACTACTCCCCAGGTCGTTGCTGCAAATGAGAACGTGTTCTCAGTCAACTTACCTGGTAAAATAACGGTAAAATAAAATAAATAAATAAAAATAATAATATGCTGGTAACTGGTCTCACAAGCTTTCAGAGCAATTTGAGCACACATGGAGCATGGACAACTCTAAAGATAAATGTGTTTTAAGAGCTTTTGATGAGTCAAGATTGAAATATATTTTTTTAGCAAAAGACAAAGCTCTTGATGTACTGCACTCTTATGGGGGGGCTGACTAGAACCATAAAATGTTCTACAACTGTTCCTGTAGGAGAACACGTTTTTGGTTTCAGGTAGAAAACTTTTTGGGCTGGGTAGAGCCCTTTTTGGTATCAGGTAGAACATTTTCACCAATATGAACTAAACGTGTTCTACCTTGAACCAAGAAAGGGGTCTCCTACAGGGACAACTGCAGAACCTGCTTTGAACCCTTTTTCTAAGAGTGTGCAGGTGAAGGCATAAGTCTTACTTCATGTCAAACAATTGTATTATTGTTTCATATGTAACAAATATATAGAACGTGTCATATCAACTGTAATAGCCTAATTGTTGCCATGAATAGAACAAATATGTATTAAGTCAGTTTATCATACTGAAGAGAATTTTTAGATTGAAGGTAAATTGAATTGAATCAGACCAAGTAGGCTACAGAATAGCTAAAGCCTGTAAACTCTCTGCAAGCTTCAGCTTCAATTTACATTGGACATACAGCCTCATCTAGTGGCTGAATGGTAGTAAATCGTTTACTGCCCTCTGAACATTCTGCTTATTTTCTTATTGTTATAGTCATACTTTAGGAATGATCTTGTGCCAGTAGGATGTGATGTGAAGGGAAGGCAGGAAGGACTAACAGACTATGAAACAAAGAGTTGGATCAGCTGGAAACTGCGGCAGAACATTACAAATACACTACTGTTTTTATTGACCATAATAGATTTCAGGGGAATAACTTTTGGTAAAACAGAACTCATCAATTTCCATAATCACAATTTAATGTATATATATTTTTTGCCTAAATGCCATATTTCTTATTGGAAGGTTTGTGTGAGGACACTGCATTGAAAACAGATCATAAGAGAACATGTTTTTCCCTTTGATTAAAAATAAATAATTTGATTGTTACTGGACAAAGGAATGCAATGATGACTACTGAAAACTAACATTTTAACCTTTACAACATGCACATCTGATCGAATTTAGTACTCCGTTGGTACTCTCTAAAAGGTTCTCTACATCTAGAACTGAATGAAGGACGTTTTTTTAAATACATATTCTAGTATTATGAAACCCGTTATGCACTTGACTAAATCATTGCCGATAATGTGTACAGAGCTGCCTGTCAACAACTTTTCCATGTAACTTCCTCAAGGAAGAATCATTTTTAAGTCTATAAATATGATTCCAGCTTGATGGTTGTTCTTAGATTGAGACATTATAAAGTAATCAGGCATTGGGCAGTATTACACCTCCTTAGATATGAGCATGTGCCCTTTCCTCTGATAACATTGCCATGCCTCTCTCTGCTTAACAACAACAGAAACATTAAGGTACAGTATAGTAGAGTTAGGCTCACTACTGTATTTCTTATTTCTTCAGAACTCTGTCTGTCTGAGGTGTTGATGGAACACTGCAGCCGGATGTTTTGTCCAACATAACGAAACATGAGCTGGTTCCCAGGTGTTAGAAAAACATCAAAACATAGTGAAACCAGAGACAGATATGTGTTGTGATGGGTTGTTTCAGGTTTTCTTGTGCTGTATCAGGTTGCCTTTGCATGTTATGAGCCATTATTTATTCCGGTAGTCCATACTATTATGCAGCGGGTAGAATGGATGAGGCCACAATCTAGGCAGGAATGTCTATGTTCAGGGGACCAGGCTAGCTGCAGAGGATTTGATCACTGGCCACAGCTGGATAGCAGGACAACCAGGGCTGGCTCCAGGCATAAGCAATAAGCGGTCGCTTAGGGTCCCCAGGCATTAGGGGTCCCCTGACCTAAAAACATATATATATTTTTTTTAAGAACTTATTTGGAGTCTCAACTTATTGTTTATATTCAGAATAGTAGAATACACAAGGTGCAATTTCAAAATGTTTTTGTGCATCAGCAGTTTTTCTCTTGTTATGTCAGTCACTGACAGTCACTCAATTAGCCATGTCAGCTAACAATGTTTTGATAGGTAAGTTAGTCTAGCCATCTATCTACTGTAAACTGGTAGTAATCATGTCCGAATACCGACCTGGCACCCAGAACGTGATTTCCAGGGGGCCTGTCATGCCAAAAAGTGTGTGTGTTCCCTCCCCCTGTAGGGCTGTTGCTAGAACTTGCAAAAGTCTGACCGGCCTACGCAATTAACCAAAGCGTCCATTGCTATGCTGGTTGCGTGGCTCTATTTTACCCTGTAGCAGATGCGGCGGATGGAGGACGCGGGCAGTTCTAATTCTATTTCACCTCCTAAGCGCTCGCTTGGTCCGCACTAATTTATTACCTCAGAATCACTCTCCAAGGATTTCCATATATTTGTCTTTATATAATGTAATGACCAGAATAGATCATAAAGGAACAATTGTCCAGACAGAGGTTTGAATTTACGAATTAACGGTTTATTAACCCAACTTTACACAGGCTACTGTTTGGCCGTAGCCCACGCCAAATAAATGAAAGATAACCCCAAAGCCAACCGTGACCTTCTCTTGTGAAGGCCAGACGTAAGAGAGAGAACAAAGGCTAAACCTGGTCTTAACTTCCAATGCTTCATCCCCCTGCCCAACCCCCCTCCACGCCACTCCGCCAACCGCCAGGATGCCCGGCATCAGAACATTCCAGGCATTACCGTGGTTGGCAGATAGCAGGTTGATTGGCATGTCACAACCACCTCCTAGCCTAACACATAACACACAGCTGTCTATTGAAGCTCTTTTTAGGTTGATTTTAGATTGACATTGCTAGATACTTATTTACCTCAGCCTGCCTAGTCAGCTAGCTAGCCAGACAGTTTTATTTAGCTAACGTTAGCTACCTAGCTAACTTTTATTGTAGCTTTCTGTTTGTATGTAGCTTGCACTTTAATGGCATCCCTCGAGGAGATGTTATTTTATCTTTCCAACCAGGCAAAGTACCATGAAGACACCACTGATCTCAACAAGAGGCGCACCATTCCTAGGGGGGCAGAGAATATCACAATTCAGGGTAACGTTAAGTAGTTACCTACTATTAGATCACAGGAAGGATTTATTGTACAATCATTTTTTTAAATCTAGCCATCTAGGGTCTCCACAGTGCTAGGTAAATCTGCTTTTAGTTTTAATGCACTGAATTTCTGGAACAAAATTCAAAATACATTTAATCTTGATGTTCTGGTGCCATTCAGGCAATTTAAAGTACTGATGATTGGGGACTTATTTGTGGAGGAATGTAACTTCTTTGCTGGGTGAGTTGTGATCTTTTATTTGTGCTTCCCATGACTGTATTTTTGTATTTTAATGTGTATATGTTTGGGTATAATGTGTATATTTATTTTGTGTATAAACTGGGCACATTTGTAAAAAAGACCTAGGTCTCAATATGTTTTCTAAAATAAAGGTTAAATAAAAAAATATTAATAAAATAAGAAGTTGGTAATTTACAGTACCAGTTAAAAGTTTGGACACAACTACTCATTCCAGGTTTTTCTTTATTGTGACCATTATCTACATGGTAGAATAATAGTGAAGACATGGAAACTATGAAATAACACATATGGAATCATGTAGTAACCAAAAAATTGTTAAACAAATCAACATCTATTTTATATTTGAGATTCTTCAAAATAGCTACCCTTTGCCTTGATGACAGCTTTGCACACTTGGCATTCACTCAACCAGCTTCATGAGGTAGTCACCTGGAATGCATTTCAATTAACATATGTCCCTTGTTAAAAGTTAATTTGTGGAATGTCTTTCCTTCTTAATGCATTTGAGCCAATCAGTTGTGTTGGGACAAGGTAGGGGTGGTATACAGAAGATAGCCCTATTTGGTAAAAGACCAAGTCCAAGTTATGGCAAGAACATCTCAAATAAGCAAAGAGAAATGATAGTCCATCATTACTTTAAGACATGAAGGTCAGTCAATATGGAAAATGTTAAGAACTTTGAAAGTTTCTTCAAGTGCAGTCGCAAAAACCATCAAGCTCTATGATTAAACTGACTCTCATGAGGACCGCCACAGGAATGGAAGACCCAGAGTTCATTAGAGGAACCAGCCTCAGGAGTTACCAGCCTCAGAAATTGCAGCCCAAATAAATGCTTCACAGAGTTCAAGTAACTGTACGGACAGACGCTGGGAGATGAGAAGCAAGTAATCTGTTCTTTGGTCTGATGAGTCTAAATTTGAGATTTTTGGTTCCAACTGCTGTGTCTGTGAGACGCACAGTAGGTGAACGGATGATCTCCGCATGTGTGGTTCCCGCCATGAAGCATGGAGGAGGAGGTGTGATGGTATGGGGGTGCTCTGCTGGTGACACTGTCTGTGATTTATTTAGAATTCAAGGCACACTTAACCAGCATGGCTACCTCAGCATTCTGCAGCGATAAGCCATCCCATCTGGTTTGTGCTTAGTGGGACTATCATTTGTTTTTCAACAGGACAATGACCCATCACACCTCCAGGCTGTGTAAGGACTATTTTACCAAGAAGGAGAGTGATGGAGTGCTGCATCAGATGACCTGGCATCCACAATTACCCAACCTCAATCCAATGGAGATGGTTATGGATGAGTTGGACCGCAGAGTGAAGGATAAGCAGCCAACAAGTGCTCAGCATATGTGGGAACTCCTTCAAGACTGTTTAAAAAGCATTCCCAGTGAAGCTGGTTCAGAGAATGTCAAGAGTTTGCAAAGCTGTCATCAAGGCAAAGGGTCGCTACTCTGAAGAACCTAAAATCTAAAATATATTTAGATTTGTTTTTAAAAAATATGGTTACTACATATGTGTTAATTCATAGTTTTGATGTCTTCACTATTATTCTACAATGTAGAATATAGTAAAAATACCGAAAAACCCTTGAATGAATAGGTGTGTCCAAACTGTAGATGTGACTGGTACTGTACATGTTGCCGGCCATCGAGCAGCAGAAAGGGGGCACAGATTGTGGGCGGTTTGAGGAACCCTCCATGACACGATATCTGAAATCCATGGGGGTATTTTTCTCCCTGTTCTGCTGAGTATTTTTCTCTGCTCATACAGGTGTAATGAAGCCCTAGCGCACTAATTTGAATACTTATTTTTTTGTGATTCATCAGGGGTGCTGCAGCAACCTACCGCCTATGCCGGTGCAGGAGATGATGCAAGCATTTTCATGTGTCTTGTTTGTCTCATGTTGTCAATGTCCATGCATTTGTCTGTCCATGGTGTCTGTCATCTGTAATCTGTTTTGTCTGTTGTTTTCTCCAACCTTGTTGACACTGCTTGGCCGGCTCCCCACCTCAAGGCGTTAGGTAATTTTACGACATTGCATCTTCTGTAAATTGCAAGATATTGTAAATAACTTTAATCATGTTGTAATAATAATGTTTTAATTTGTTTAAAGATGTGTTTTCTTGCAGACATTGGCAGTGTGAAAGCTGGTAAGTTGGTTTGTAAGTATATAGCATAGAGTTGAATGAGTCTGCTTTCTGGTAAATATTTGAAAGAATTGTCTGAAAATTTTAACAATTTTACAAAAAATATTGACTGAAATTGACTGTTCAGTTCCTTACTGGTCCTTAAAACCCCTTCTCCCTAGCAATTCATATGTTGTGCCCAATTACAAATCAAACTTTAGGGCAGGGTTGGTTTGGAATTGGACATTGGTTTCTAGTTAGTGTTTGCATATCTGGAGGTTCTAGATTTGTGTAAGTAATATGGCAGAAGTGTCCCAGAGCCATTTCCCAGCAGGGTGGAGTCATCACCATATTGCTACACCTATCCAAGCCCCATCAGGTCAAACACTGAAATGATACAGTAGGGGGTTAAGGGCCTTAATTAAGGGCCTTTACACAAATGCAGAGTACTATATATAGCTGATACTAACAATGCTCAGTCATGGTTGGTTCAACCCCCCTCATGCAGATTGGGGCATCATAAACCACTCTGGCTTCATCCTGTCATTATCTGCACATGGGTTGTTGTCTTAACCCCACCCTGGCTTAGTTTCCCAGATGCAAGGATGATTTTGAGACAATGAGGGATTGTTCTACTCCTAGCCTTCCGGGTGGCGCAGTGGTCTAGGGCACTGCATCGCAGTGCTAGCTGCGCCACCAGAGTCTCTGGGTTCGCGCCCAGGCTGGGCTGGGTTCGCGCCCAGGCTCTGTCGCAGCCGGCCGCAACCGGGAGGTCCGTGGGGCGACGCACAATTGGCATAGCGTCGTCCAGGTTAGGGAGGGTTTGGCCGGTAGGGATATCCTTGTCTCAGTATATAAAATGTATGCACTCTACTGTAAGTCGCTCTGGATAAGAGCGTCTGCTAAATGACTAAAATGTAAAAATGTAAATGTAAACTATCTCTAGTAAAACACATTCCTGTCTATGTAATGCAGTCTTCAACTAATTTGTCAGCTCAAGCCATCTCTGTTAACCAAACGCCCAGATTAGCTGCAGGGAACTAGAGTGGAGCCCATGAAAAGACAGACACTAGCAGGATAGAAATGTCTTACTATAAATTAAATATAAATTGTTAACCATTAATATCAAATAAATCAGGTAAATATGTAATTTTGCCCTCACAAGGCTTCCTTATCCAAGCTTTGATAACATATTATATTGGAGGATCTAAAATTAATACCAATAGTTTGTCACTGTTTTCTATCTCGTCATTGCAGTCATGAAATGTTCAGAATTTTTCCATAATGAACCTTCATGTCACAATTTCTTTCAGAATCTTATTCTGAAAGGGATGACTGACTATGTCATGATCAAACATTTATCTTACAATTTCTCTTTATTTCCTAACCGATATGAAAGACCCCTTTGAAAAGGACAATCTGACGTGATCATCTATCTGACATTACCGCATTATTGGAATACTGACAAATTCTTATATTATCAGTTACAGAACTATACAGACTTTCTAAGCCTGTGTGTGTGCCCTCCTGATGTCACGCTCGTCGTAATGATGAGACCAAGGCGCAGCGTGGTATGCGTACATTCTCTTGACTGAATGAAACACTGAACAAAAACAACAAAACCAACGAATGAAACGTGACTTTATACGACTAGTGCAGACAGTCAACCACAACACAAACGAGGAAAATGGCTACCTAAATATGAACCCCAATCAGAGACAACGATAAACAGCTGTCTCTGATTGGGAACCATATCATGCCAACATAAACATACAAAACCCCTAGACATACAAAACACTAGACATAGAAAAACCCTAGACATACAAACTAGCGTACCCACCCTAGTCACACCCTGACCTAACCAAAATATATAGAAAAACAGAGATATCTAAGGTGACACCTGACCTATTGTCTACAGTGATGTGAACCATTTTGGCTTTAGTATCAAATGAGTTGTGAGGAATGAACATACTACCTACGCTTCACTTAACTATACCAACATATCTCCTCAAACCAAAACGTTGGAAATAATGTCAGCTCAGTAACATTTGAGGTAAGCTAGTAATTTACTGATCTCAGAATGCAATATCTTAGAATAGTCTTCAATCACTGCATTATCTCTTGTCAGTTTAGGCTGACTGAACACAGGAAGGGTGAATGTGATGTTAGCTTCTGCAGTTTGAAGTCTGGCTTATACAGTAGACCATTTGGAGACTTCCAGCACCATGGACAGAGTTTAGCCAGCCCAGTAAAGGCATAGCCAGATGCAAGATTCTGCTGCCAGCTGATTTAAAAGCCATGATGCAGGTTCTCATAGGAAATCACTTCACACGGTCACAGTATAGCTGTTCATTGTTACTGATGAATAGAATATAGAAGTGGTTTAACAGAAACTATACCCAGTGAGTGGCATGCTGTTTTCATATAAATATGGTTGGGTACTTTTGCTAACAGATCGTATTGGGGTATGACAAAGGTGCACCTTGGCAACAGCCAAACGGGGGGAAAAACATTACCTCATTATCAACCCTCCACTACTTCATATCACTTCCTCTCATTGACCAACAACTAGCCTGCTACTTCCTGTCGTTTCTCCCTCCTCAACTTTGGATGAAAAGGAATGGGAGAAAATATCCTGTTTTTCTGTGTAGAACCAAGATGACTATTGTTAGATTCTAAATGAACCTATTAAAACTCATGAACGCTTAATACAGCTCAAACTAAATGTATACAGAATGTAAAAGTTATACATTACCCTCGATCCCTCAGTGACATTAATAAGAGGGTAGTGCGGGTAAAGGGCAGTGCGTACAGCCCAGTACATCACGGGCTAAGCTGCCTGCCAACCAGGACCTCTAAACCAGGCGGTGTCAGAGGAAGGCCCTAAAAATTGTCAAAGACCCCAGCCACCCCAGTCATAGACTGTTCTCTCTACTACCGCATGGCAAGCGGTACCGGAGCAACAAGTCTAGGACCAAAAGGCTACTCAACTGTTTTTACCCCCAAGCCATAAAACTCCTGAACAGGTAATCAAATGGCTACCCGGACTATTTGCATTGTGTGCCCCCCCCCCCCAACCCCTCTTTTACGCTTCTACTGCTACTCTCTGTTTATCATATATGCACAGTCACTTCAACCATACCTACATGTACATACTACCTCAATCAGCCCAACTAACCGGTGCCTGTATATAGCCTCGCTACTGTTATAGCCTCGCTACTGTTATTTTTCACTGTCTTTTTTACTGTTGTTTTTATTTCTTTACTTATCTATTGTTCACCTAATACCTTCTTTTTTTTAACTTAAAAATTGCACTGTTGATTAGAGCCTGTAAGTAAGCATTTCACTGTAAGATCTACACCTGTTGCATTCAGCGCACGTGACAAATAAACTTTGATTTGATTTGAAGTATATTTCATATTCTCAGAACCCAACAGTCCCTCCTCTTGAACAATAGCTTCCTACTGTTCGACTTTCATAAACTTGGAAATTACTTCTAAATGAACAAACAATGATAACAAAACATGAAAATAAAACATGATTAACATTCACAGTGAGGTTTACAAACTCAGAGACTTGTGGACTCTGTCCTATAGTCACACCATACATACTCTTATTTCCATTTCTAGTAGAACAGTGATAATAACGTGTCTGCTGGAGCTGTTGACTTCTTCCATTTCAACTTTCTCTTTCTGGTCCCTAAGAGAGTGATAGCACAAGACTTGAAAAGCAATGAGAAACACAAGACATAACAGTATTAACAATGTGGTAAGCTATGCATATTTATATATGCAAAGAAAACCCAAAGTCTGATAACATGATGATTCCCACTCTCTCTTCACCTGACTCTATGCCTTCAGAATACTTTTCTGCTGGATTCCACAAAAATGAAGGCCTTGAAAAACCTCCTCATGCTTTCACCCAGTATTCCCCATCAGGCTACAGGTTATAAGAGGTGTTCCCAAGCCATTTAATTTCCACTTTGTTCTCCATTTCCTTCTTCCTCCATTGCCACCTGATAGGCACGTCACCTGATAGGCAAGTGCGTATCCCTAATCAACGCTACATCGTCTTGATGTAACTCAGCACTGGATACACGTTTCACATCAATGTGTAACCCTCTCACCAGGATCGAATATGACTCTCACTATATTAACTGATGTAGAGTATCTCAACAGCATGGGATGTTAGGTGCGAAGGACATCTCCAATAAGAATTCCTATTGTAATCTGTCTAGGGTGATGACAATATGGTATTAACTTCAGATGAAATTATTATAGGCTTCTGTTATTGTTTCAGGATAGGCTTTCCCATGCATTAAATGACATTAAAAACAGTTTATGACTCCACCAAGGCAACCTACATATGGTTTAATATGTGTATTATTACTTTTTCATAGCACAACATCAAAATAAATCAAAATACCATGTCCAAATTATTTCAAGCTTGTTTAACCTGTTGGTGCGCATTGGAGCTAAAAAAAAACAACACACATGAAGTCCAGAAGCACTCCACCGTTGTGGTTATTCACTACTTGAAAATATTCCTTCAGCGAAGTATGGCAGTTCTGTAAGGGGTGCGTACTGGCGGCAGAGAAGTCAGAACAAAAACTGTTACAACGGCGCAGTTTAATAATAAAAATCACTGTAAACAAAACAATCAATACAATGGGTACAAAACCCGTCGCACACCAGACATAACGTGCACAAGCACTTACAATAAACAATACCGGACAAGGACATGGGGGGAACAGAGGGTTAAATACACAACGTGTAATGATGGACTTGAAACCAGGTGTGTGGGAAGACAAGACAAAACAAATGGAAAATGAAAAGTGGATCGATGATGGCTAGAAGACCAGCGACGCCAACCGCCGAACGCCGCCCGAACAAGTAGAGGAACCAACTTCGGCAGAAGTCGTGACAAGTTCCTTGCAGGTTTCCTCACAAGACCCACAGCAAGCACAACTATCAATGCAGACAGTACCCTTTAGCAGTAACCGATATCCCATGGGAACATGAATTCGTTAACTTGACCTTATTGGTCAAAACTTATACTTAAAAGTAAACCAACTTATTCACTTATACATTAAAGAAATATTTCTACAAAAGAAATGCATTAACATTACAATTTAGGAGCAATTCCATCACCTTTTAAATATAATACCAATTAATCATAACAAATAAACTCAATACTTGGTTTAACAAGAATAAACTCAATACCTAGTTCAAACAAGGGTATTACAAATGCCTCAAGAGTGCTGCCTCCAGAATGTTGTCCAGTGTACAATTACCCCAACATCTATCCTCTTATATGATGCATTAACCAATAAAGCAACTAACCCAACCCAACTATGGCGGTTAAAGTAGCTCCCAGACCCAACTCATCTGCATGTCTACAATGGAATCTAGTGTTTCTCTCTCTTTAGCTCCGCTTCCTTTGTCAAGGCGTCTTCAAGCCTTGACAGAGGTGAGCTGGATCTCACTTCACGTGAGAAGTGTGAACCCACCGAGGAGAGACATGACGATCTTTACCACTGCAGGTGCTGAAAGGAGTACTGGTGTATCTTGATATACACTCAATCTCCCGAATTCAGCCCGTGCTTCATCTCCTGCTCCTCATGTGCAGATTTCACTCAGGGAATATACACACACTACAATGCATAGGTCATTTCCTGACAACAGGACAACATAGACTCTCCCATTTTGGCCAGGTCACTAATTTGTGACCTGTGAATAACAGCACCCGATACTCCCATCGGTCTCCCAGTTGCCACTTCATGCGGCGTGAGTCCTCATAAAATGATATCCCAACAATGCTACTAAAGTAACCCCTGCTACAAAGTAGTCCAATTCCATGCTGTTACTATAGCCTCTTTCAATTACTGTCCCTACAGCGACTGCCGTGAGAATAACTACTGCATGGAATCTGTCAAGTGTTTGCTGGCTGTTAGAAATGGGGAAGAGATTAATGACTTTGGAGGAACATCCAACCTAACAAAACTCTGAGTCACAGGTTTCTTGAAAGTTGACAATAATGTCTGAAATGCCAACACTATCGCTGCTACTCTCATCATGATCTGGGTATGTGTACATACTAGTCTCTATATTGTGCACAGTTATCTGTCTCTTTCTCCTATGAGCTGTCTCTAGTAACAATATACATAAAGTGGTATCCTCCCCAGAGACTATGACCCTGACCTTCATTTATGAGCCCCTACAAAACTCCACCCCAGCCACATTCCATCCCACTTAACAGCCTTATGTAAGCATTCTGTCTCCAACACAGGCCTCATATGTACCTCACCTCCTGCTACAAATACATTTGCACATATATCATTCCATCTAACCCATAACTCATTAGTCACTACTCCTAATGCACTTCTACAGTTATAAACATACTAAAACATTCTCCAATTAATATACATCAGTCCCTCCTCTGGAACAATGATCACTCTTATGTTCCATGAAACCTAAAAACATATTGACTTGAACAGGGAAGAGAGAAAGTACATGTTTAATAATTTCTCACCACCCTTGATGCGACTAAGACTGGGGAAATAACCGTCCATCCGTTCCGTTCTAAGCCCATGGGATGCTTTGTTTAGTATGGTCAGGGCGTGAGTTGGGGTGGGCATTCTATGTTATGTGTTTCTATGTTTAGGTTCATTGTTAATTAGCCTGATATGGTTCTCAATCAGGGGCAGGTGTTTTACGTTTCCTCTGATTGAGAACCATATTAAGGTAGGCTGTTCACACCGTTTGTTGGTGGGTGATTGTTCCTGTGTCAGTGTTTGTACCACACGGAACTGTCTATGTCTAAACGTTAGTAGCTTGTGTCTGCACTTTCGTTTTGTAGCTTCACGGTCGTTTGTTGTTTTTGTTAGTTTGTAAAAGTGTTTTGTTTCGTGGTCATCTTCGTCAATAAAAGGGAAGATGTATTCGTATCACGCTGCGCCTTGGTCCTCTCTTCCACAGAAATAAGATCGTGACAGAATTACCCACCAACCAAGGACCAAGCAGCGTGGGAAAAAGCAGCAGCAGCGCAAGAAGGAGGAATGGACATGGGAGGACGTTTTGGACGGCAAGGGTTGCTACACATGGGAGGAGATCCTGGCTGGAAAGTATCGCCTCCCATGGGAACAGCTGGAGGCAGCTAGGAGAGCAGAGGCAACCGGAGAGAGGAACCGGCGTTATGAAGGTACGCGGCTAGCACGGAAGCCTGTGAGTCAAGCCCAAAAATGTATTGGGGGGGGCTACAACGGAGTGTGGCGAAGTCAGGTAGGAGACCTGCGCCAACTCCCCGTGCTTACCGTGGAGAGCGAGAGTACGGGCAGACACCGTGTTATGCGGTAAAGCGCACGGTGTCTCCTATACGTGTGCATAGCCCGGTGCGGGTTATTCCACCTCCCCGCACTGGCAGGGCTAGATTGAGTATTGAGCCAGGTGCCATGAAGCCGGCTCAACGCGTCTGGTCTCCAGTGCGTCTCCTCGGGCCGGCATACATGGCACCAGCCTTACGCATGGTGTCCCCGGTTCGCCAACACAGCCCAGTGCGGGTTATTCCACCTCCCCGCACGGGTCGGGCTAAGGGGAGCATTCAACCAGGTAAGGTTGGGCAGGCTCGGTGCTCAAGGGAGCCAGTACGCCTGCACGGTCCGGTATATCCGGCGCCACCTCCCGCCCCAGCCCAGTACCACCAGTGCCAACACTACGCACCAGGGTTCCTGTGCGTCTCCAGAGCCCTGTTCCTCCTCCACGCACTAGCCCTGTGGTGCGCGTCTCCAGCCCATTACCACCAGTGCCTACACCACGCACCAAGCCTCACGGTCGTTTGTTGTTTTTGTTAGTTTGTAAAAGTGTTTTGTTTCGTGTTCATCTTCGTCAATAAAAGAGAAGATGTATTCGTATCACGCTGCGCCTTGGTCCTCTCTTCCACAGAAAGACGATCGTGACAGTACTGTATCATCCAGCAATCTTTATGTATTGATGCGATTTAACATTACATTACATTACAAAACCCCTTCATGGTTGACCCAAGCTATCATCCAGTGAGTTCTCTAATAACCTCCCTCTCGGAGGACACTTAAAGATAAGGTTTCTAGAGAGAGAAACCCTCCCTAGGCCCAATAAATTAGAGCAGCGCACCCACCCCTCACAGTTTGAGAGTAGCGCTCTCTCTCGCTTTATCCAAATCATAATTAAAACCTTTTATAAATTATCCTACCCACATTTAGAATGACAGTCCTTAGTGCTTTACTTTGAGTCTATCACTCGAATTCAAGCTTCTCAACCTAGCACACATCATCACGGTTAGAATGTACATTTACAAACGGGACCTTTTATTGCCGGTAATAACTCTTCTCATTACAACCCCCATTTGTCCCTGTTTTCCTGTCTCGAGTGGCATGGTAATGAACGATCGTTATCTCAATGCATTCTTAGTCTAATTTGCAATACATTTCGTTGTGTGTAGACCCTCCTCAATAAACCTGTCAACCCAACTAAGCAATTACGGGCAAGGTTGACCACCCCCCCTTCTCCCGGCACTTATCCTTCTAGCGTGTCTTCAGTGGTTATTCTTCAGATAGCGTTACAGTTCATCTTCCAAACGGCACATATGTAACTCTTGCCTGTCACATTTGATGGCCCTTGATAATGTCCCGATTTCAATATCCAAATAAATCTGTTCTTCCCACTCACCTGAGCCGCCACCACCCTTCTGTTTGGTCCATTTCTCCCACCAGTACACCAGCAGCATGAGAGAGGTTTGAATGTTATCTATCTCCATGCTCACTCCACATGCGGACTCATGGTGTACTCCTGCCACCCGTACCCAGGTTGATAGGAGTGTTAAAAGTCAATGTCGCATTGAACGCCTTTTTCACTCTTTCTTCAGCCGTTAGGGAGGGTTTTGAGGTTCACACACTGTTCGCGGTCAACTTATTCCTTCCATGCATTAAGACACCATCTGACATCACATTTGCCATAACTTGGGAGAGAACAAAGCAAAACAACAGTTTAAGACACTTCTGAATCTGGAAATCCAGAACATCCATTTACCGTATGATACATTATTACATTCCTAATTTTCTTAATACCATTATCTCTAAGACAAATGTCAAAGAGCATAACAACATACTGTGAAGGTCCTGAATATTTCTGAACCGTCTCAGTGCTTCTCCTTCTAATAGGGCACTTCCCCTTTAATTCCCCATAGCCAGCATCAGCTGCACAAAGGTGAAGTTGTGATTGAGACATGAATGAGGATGTGTACTACCCTCAGTTCATGAAGCTTCGCTATTCCGTTTGTTTTGTTGCCTTAAAGCGAGTTTACCCAGGATTGGATCCACTCTGTGCGTCTGTGGACTACACCTCTCCGTTGTTCAAAGTGGCCTTTTCTCCGCTGGAGATATGTTGGCGGATTGGATTGTATGACTGACCACAACTTTTTGTACACGGTATTTCATTTGTTTTGGGGTGATGTATACTGTGATTTATGTAGTTGTGAGGACGTATTAGTCTTTGATTAGTCTTTGATACGCTTTATAGTTGTGTTGTAAAATAAGTGTTAGAGTGTATGAATAAACTGGGTTTACGCTACGGACCAACGTTGCGTGACTAAGGTCACTGGAGTCCCTTATTTACCGGGCTGGACTCTTTTTATGCCCGAGGTACAGGACATTTCTAAATGAACAAGAGCGCATTATTTGTTATATTGTTGTGTGTGTGTGTGTGATCATTTATGTTGAAACTTCTTCTGGCTGCAAGCCCGAGGCCGGCCACAATATGACAACAGCCACTTCAAGTGCAGGGCGCGAAATTCAAAATATATATTTTTAAAATATTTAACTTTCACACATTAACAAGTCCAATACAGCATTTGAAAGATAAACATCTTGTGAATCCAGCCAACATGTCCGATTTTTAAAATGTTTTACAGCGAAAACAGCACGTATATTTATGTTAGCTCACCACCAAATACAAAAAAGGACAGACATTTTTCACAGCACAGGTAGCATGCACAAAGCCAACCTAACTAACCAAGAACCAACCAAACTAACCAAGAAACAACTTCATCAGATGACAGTCTTATAACATGTTATACAATAAATCTATGTTTTGTTCGAAAATGTGCATATTTAGAGCTGAAATCAGTGGTTACACATTGTGCTAAGGTAGCATCTTTTTCCCAGAACGTCCGGATATTTTTCTGACTCTCACATATTCTGACCAAATAACTATTCATAAACATTACTAAAAAATACATGTTGTATAGGAAATTATAGATACACTAGTTCTTAATGCAATCGCAGTGTTAGAATTCTAAAAATAACTTCATTACGACATAAGGCTTACGTTATGGCGAGCGAGTGCCCAAAACCTGGGCGCAAAACTAATAGTACACAGTTCGACAGATATATGAAATAGCATCATAAAATGGGTCCTACTTTTGATGAGCTTCCATCAGAATGTTGTACAAGAGGTCCTTTGTCAAGAACAATCGTTGTTTGGATTTAGAACGTCCTTTTTCCCTCTTGAATTAGCAAGCGCACTAGCCAAGTGGCGCGAAGCTCTCCTTCCTGAACAAAGGCACACAACGCAACACGCCTAACGTCCCGAATAAATTTCAATAATCTAATAACACTATATTGAAAAAACATACTTTACGATGATATTGTCACATGTATCAAATAAAATCAAAGCCGGAGATAGTAGTCGCCTATAACGACAGCTTTTCAGAAGGCAATTCCAGGTCCATCCTCACGCATTCCAGAAAACAGGAAATGGGTGACACGTCATTCCAAGAGGATTTATTCCACCTCTGTCACGTTCCTGACCTGTTTTCCTTTGTCATGTATTTGTTTTAGTTGGTCAGGGCGTGAGTTGGGTGGGTTGTCTATGGTTGATTTTCTATGTTGGGATTTTGTGTTCGGCCTGGTATGATTCTCAATCAGAGACAGCTGTCAATCGTTGTCCCTGATTAAGAATCATACTTAGGCAGCCAGGGTTTCACTTGTGTTTTGTGGGTGTTTGTTCCTGTGGAGGTTTTGTTGCCACACAGGACGGTTTCGGTTTTGTCACGTTGGTTGTTTTTGTATTTTGAAGTGTTTTGTTGATTTTCATTAAAAGAATGAACACTAACCACTCTGCGTTTTGGTCCCCACCTTCTGTCAGCGAGGACAGCCGTAACAACCTCAGACCAAGATAAACACTCCATTTCTTCTCTCACTCTTGACATCTAGGGGAAGGTGTATGACATGCATGTATACTAATACGTATCATGCCCATTTATAGGCAGGACCTAGAACAGAGCATAGTTTTCAGACTTTCCACTTCCTGGTCAGGAAGTTTGTGCCAAATGAGTTCTGTTTTACTCACAGATATAATTTAAAACGGTTTTAGAAACTAGAGAGTGTTTTCTATCCAATAGTAATAATAATATGCATATTGTACGAGCAAGAATTGAGTACGAGGCCGTTTGAAATGGGCACCTTTTATCAGAGCTACTCAATACTGCCCCTGCAGCCAGAATAAGTTAATACAACCACGCAAAAGAATACACTTGTTTGAAGTTCTTTCCAATGTCTTAAGGGGTTTATGTATATTTATAAAAGTATATTTCCATCCTGACTTTTACATAAGTCCTTTGTATTGGTGTGACTTGACGGACCAGATGGGACTCATTCCCTCCCAAACAAAAAAGGAGAAACCAATGTTTTCTCTGGTAGGCACAACCTACCTGGCACCCCTATAAATAAACTCAAGTCAAAACCGTTACAATACTGTCACTGTTGAAACCATTTTCAAAATTAGATCATACTCCCTTATTTTACTGGCGACCTTTCGGAACAGTTACCAGATCAGGGAGTTAGCACTCTAACCCATGGGAGGGAATACCAACATTACAGCAGACCCAATCTGGTGAAATTTGTTTCAAAACAAAGACAAAAATGAAATCAGCAATACACATATCACAATCCATTTGGAGTAACTGTCAACCCATATTAACATATTTTTCACTGAACAAAATATATTTGCTTATTTACCCAAGGACCAGGGCCCCAGGGAACTGGTAATTTCTCCTTTGAACACATGATTCACATCGTGATTCAAAAACAAACAACACTGTATGTTAAATCAACTTAGAATTACAACTCTTGATAACTCCATAAGAAAATAATGGCATCCCATAAGGTAATGGTAAAATAGACTAGAGACTGGTGTCTCTCATTCATAATATAATTAAATCCCACCTGTCTCGATAATTTCTAGTGAGATTGATCAATTCTCACCAGAAAGTCAGAACACAGGTCATTCAACACCATTAAGTATTCCCTTTTCTTTCCCTGTCCTTCAGAAACCATTTCAAAACATTTCAAACATTTCCATCATTCTACGTACTAAGTTTAAACCCAGATTGAACCCCACACAATAAATCCCACAGGATGAACACCAATAACAAAAACTCATACCTGGTGAGATGTGTGTGCATGCTGGTGTGGGTGTGGTAAACCATAGGTCAAAGACACACACATGACCAGGCCTTACTTATCTGGGAACTCCGTTTATGGCCTAATCCAGATACCTTTATACTTATAAAACTGCAGAATTTCACTAACTGTTCTCCCCAGACCATATCCTCAGGAAACATTCCAAAGTGAGATAATGAAACCCCCTCTTCTGAAAAAGAAAGTGTACATTTCGTTAGCATTCACTATGCCACTGCACCACAATGCCCTTCATGTTCATGTCCCCCCAAAAATGTTGAAGTTCATTTTAGGTTTGGTAACCCCAATGCTAATTTCTCGTGACTGTTCCTTCCTTTAGTCCATTCTATAAATCTATTTCAGAATAAGACGACATAAAATGTAAATCTATTTCATAATGAGACGACATAAAACGTCTCATGAGATTAAAAACACTCCCAAGGTTTTCTGAGTTTGTAAGGAGTGTTTGACCAGATCATTTTAATTTGTTACCTCTTTAGAATCCATTCCCCTGGTATTTCGCCTAGATTCTTCAACCCAAAATACTTTTTCCTGTGGCAAAGTTAGCCAATTTCTCATCACAAGGAATCTGCAATATTTGATCCCTGGCATCTATTAAAAAGTTCTGTAAGACGTGGTCTCCCTTCACATTGTTACGTTCCCCAGTTTCTGTGTTCTGTTTTGTATTTGAGTGTGTGTTTCAGGAGATGGCTTCCTGAAGTACTCCCAACCAGCTGATTGGTCAACCTCAGGCTAATTGGTGATTGGAGCTGACCCCGCCCCCTCGTCAAGAAGCAGCTGACTCTAATCACCATTGCCACCTGAAGATAAAAGCCAGTGTTCTGCCCAAGAGGGTAGAGAGAAGATGAGATTTGGAGAGAGAGGAGAGAGATGAGATAAGGAGTAGAGAGATGAGATAAGGAGTAGAGAGATGAGATAAGGAGTAGAGAGATGAGATAAGGAGTAGAGAGATGAGATAAGGAGTAGAGAGATGAGATAAGGAGTAGAGAGATGAGATAAGGAGTAGAGAGATGAGATAAGGAGTAGAGAGATGAGATAAGGAGTAGAGAGATGAGATAAGGAGTAGAGAGATGAGATAAGGAGTAGAGAGATGAGATAAGGAGTAGAGAGATGAGATAAGGAGTAGAGAGATGAGATAAGGAGTAGAGATTTGGAGATTGAGAGAGAGAAAAATTAGATTGTGATATAGTGTGGGTTGTGTATCAGAAAGTGTGGTATGTACTGTTGTTGTTGGTAGCAGTTTTTCTATGTCCTGTGTTTGAGAAATCATTAATAATTACTCTGTTTCATTTGTTCCCAGGGGGGAAGGAGAAGGCACTTTGGGAGTGCTTAGGCAAGAGGCCCGCGGGCATACATATACCCGTAGTATAGTTACTGTCTAGGCACACTAGGTAAGACCTGGGCGGACCACCCCCTGTATTTTGGTTAGGGCACCAGACGGTGCTAAGTTAGGTAAGTTAAGTGGGTAGGCAGGTTAGATAGGAGAGGGGGAACTTTGATATTTACTTTCTTTGCTTTGGTTCCGTCCAGCCCCTTTTCCCCATATTACCGTGTAAGAAAATAAATTCTAGTAAACGGTAAATTCTGCTTTTGTGTCATCCTTACTCGCACCTACAGTCCATACCTCTTGCACTTCAGAGAGTTGAGTTGTAGCAGGGAGTTGCGTTCCCTCTTCTCAGAGGCGTGCGTAACATAATGGGGGCTCATCCGGGATTCCATTAAACCCACCGGACCCTGCTGCACTGAGCTCTCTGTGGTTAGTGATTGAGGTGTGATGGTGGGTTGTGAGTTTGGATGACTTGTTTAGTTTGTGTTTTCAGTAAATTGTTGTGTACAAGATGGCTGCCTCAGCCATCTCCAAGTTCATTGAAGCGCCCTCTATTGATTGTTTGGTGAGGTTTCGAAAACTAGACCTTATAGCTATAGCTGACCATTATGGATTTGTTATCCCTGAGAAAGCCCTAAAGGCTGAGCTTTTGGTGCTAGTCAGGGAGGGTTTAGTAAGAGAAAGAATTCTCTCATTGAAAGGAGAGGAGACGGGTAGACTTTCCGATGCCAAGTCGGAGGACAGGGCGGAGGAAGGGGTTGCTCGTACCCCCTTTACATTGCCTCGATTCGATCCTTTATCTTCTGCTTCAGGTCGTTCAGACGGGACCGCTAGGCTGAAGGTGAGGCTGGCCCGGTAAGAAATGGAGCAAAAAGATAAAGAGAGACAAATGCATTTTGACCTTGAAATTAGGAAAATAGAAGCCGACAAGGAGGTGAGGATCCGACAGCTAGAGCTAGATGCTGGCTCCGGTACGACTCCAAAAGCTGCTCATCATCAAGCCCACTTTGATGTAAGTAAAAATATCGCTTTAGTCCCACCATTCCGAGAGTCGGAAGTTGATTCCTATTTCTCTGCGTTTGAGCGTGTGGCCGCTGCGCTACATTGGCCACTTGAGGTTTGGCCGCTCCTGTTGCAATGTAAATTGTCTGGGAAAGCCCAGGAAGTAGTAGCTGCTCTCTCCCTGGAAGACAGTTTACACTATGATACAGTTAAAACTACCGTGTTGCGGGCTTATGAGTTGGTGCCTGAAGCTTATAGACAGCGCTTCAGGAACCACAAGAAACCCTCTCACCGTACTTTTGTTGAGTTTGCTAGGGACAAAGAGTCTCTGTTTAATCGATGGTGTTCAGCCAGCAAAGCTAACACCTTTGCTGATATTCGGGAGTTGATGCTGTTGGAGGATTTTAAAAGCAACCTCCCTGATAGAATTGTAGTTCATTTAAATGAACAGAAAGTGGTGACATTGGCCCAGGCAGCAGTGTTGGCAGATGAGTACGCTTTGACACACAAGACTGTCTTTGGTGCACCTCGTTTTGAAGGTAGACTGATTACGTCATCAGTGCCTCATTCAGGTCGCTTTTCCTCTGACAAGCCTTTTCATGAGATCCGTGAATGTTTTTACTGTCACCAAAAGGGTCACGTGATTGCGGACTGCCCAGTTTTGAAAAATAAACCGAAACAGTCCCAATCACCGTCCCCAAAAAGGAAAAGTTTGGGTTTAGTCAAGTCTTTGGCTCGTCCGTTGGTCCGAGGTATTGATTCAGCATTTGAGAAACCGGATCCTGTTTATGCTCCGTTTATTTCTGCCGGTTGTGTTTCCTTAACTGGAGAACAAGCTGATCAAAAGCCAATTAAAATCTTACGAGACACCGGGGCGGCGCAGTCAGTAATCATTACTGATGCTTTACCCTGGTCTCCTGAAACGTATTGTGGCTCACATGTTATATTACAGGGGATAGAGACAAAAACAGTACCTGTACCATTACACTGGGTCCACTTAGTGTCAGACTTGGTATCAGGACGTTTCCGTGTTGGTGTAGTGTCTACACTGCCAGTAAAAGGAGTCACATTGCTACTAGGGAATGATATTGCTGGTGGTAACGTTACTCCTGTGTTAGAGGTAGTAGACAACCCAGAAATCAAAATTGCAGATGAGAAATTGGTTCAAGCATTTCCACATGTTTTTCCTGCTTGTGTGTTAACGAGGGCACAATCTCGCAAGCTTGGAGATGTGGTGGATTTGGCTAGTTCCATTTTTGAGAATATTGAAGTAGAAGACAATGCACCGAGTATTCCTTCTGCAAGTCCGACAGTTTTTACTCCTGTAAAAACTAAGAAAGGGGACTGCGAAATCGCGCCCCAATTACATGACATTCTTTTGTCTGTCACCCCTGAGAAGGTGATTGAATGTCAAAAAGGAGACACCAGTCTTCGTAAGTGTTTTGCTTCGGTAATTTCCATTGAAGAAGCTAAAACTAGAGAGACTGCCTACTTTATGGAAGCAGGAGTTTTGATGCGTAAATGGGCAGCTCATGACACCGTTAATGACTGGAGTGAAGTGTGTCAAGTGGTTGTTCCTACACCGTTCCGACAGCAGGTGCTGTCACTCGCCCATGACCAGGCGTGGTCTGGACATTTGGGGATCACAAAGACTTATAACCGGGTCCTTCGTAATTTTTTCTGGCCAGGTTTGAAGTCTGATGTGGTCCAATTTTGTAAAACATGTCAGGTATGTCAACTCACTGGGAAAGCGAATCAAACAGTTCCTAGAGCACCGCTCTACCCGATTCCTGTGGTGGGGGAACAGTTTGAAAGAGTGATAGTTGATTGTGTAGGTCCGTTGCCGAAAACCAGGTCAGGTAACCAGTTCCTATTAACAATAATGTGCAGTGCTACTCGATACCCAGAGGCTATTCCTCTCCGTACTATTACGGCTAAGACTGTGGTGAAGGCACTGGTGAAGTTCTTCTCTACGTTTGGACTCCCTAAAGTAATCCAAACTGATCAGGGATCCAACTTCATGTCCAAAATGTTTTACATTTACATTTTACATTTACATTTTAGTCATTTAGCAGACGCTCTTATCCAGAGCGACTTACAAATTGGAAAGTTCATACATATTCATCCTGGTCCCCCCGTGGGAAGTGAACCCTGGTCCCCCCGTGGGAAATGAACCCACAACCCTGGCGTTGCAAGCGCCATGCTCTACCAACTGAGCCACACGGGACCACCAACTGAGCCACACGGGACCAGCCTGACGGTACGTCCCGCTTATGCACGGACTATCGTCGAGTAAATGCAGTTACAAAGTCTGATTCTTTTCCTCTACCTCGATTAGATGACTGCATTGATAGAATTGGCTCTGCTGCTTACGTTAGTAAGTTAGATTTGTTAACCTGTTGGGGATGGGGGCGCTGTTTAGACTATTTATGCTAATGTGGCTAATTTTTTAAACGGCTTCCCACAAAATCCTTGATCGTACAATATGCATATTATTATTATTATTGGATAGAAAACAGTCTATAGTTTCTATAGGAGTTGAAATTTTGTCTCTAAGTGGAACAGAGCCCATTCTACAGCAATTTCCCTGACATGGAGTCAGATTTGAGAAATGTTGGCCACTTTTCTGAAGTCAGTTAAAAGGGCACTGTCGTTGCTATGACTATACGGACACTTCTTACGTCTTCCCCTGGATGCCTTTACGTGATGACGATTCCAACGGGGTCGATTGCTCGTTCACAGGCCCTACAAATGAAAAAAACCTTTAGCTAGCAAGTCTTTTCTTGCTGCGTAACGCGCGTGGAAGACACCGACCCTCTCCTGTTCCAAGCGTTAGTTTAGCCTGTTATATTTCTCCGGTCATCTTTTCACTCGTTATAGGAGTTAAAAACATCATAAGGTAATTAATTTAAAGCGTTTTATAGCAATTTATATCCGTTTAGTGCGATTTTGGGACATTTATTTTTGCAACGATGTGAAAAGTTGGGCATGCTTTTCAGTTCATCCCGAACTCAGTTGACATTTCCACATGGCAAGAGGACAGCTTTCCACCAAAAGACGATTTCTCCCAAGAAAGGATCCTTTGCCCAAGATACTGATGGAAGAACAGCTCAAGGTAGGACATTTTTATTATGATAAATCGTGTTTCTGTCGAAACATTTTAGTGGCTTAGGACGCCATGTTTTTTGACGTAGCTTCGCTTGGCGCAAACTGTATTGAAAAGTAAGGATAAATTAAAAAATGTAATAACGCAATTGTATTAAGAATTAAATTGTCTATCAATCCCTGTCCACCCTATATTTTTTAGTCACGTTTATGAGTATTTATGTATAAGAGTAGATCACTGTCTAAGTGGCGCAAGGACATTTTCTGACCAGCTGAGCTACATTTCACATTGTCTAACCATGATTTTGGTGGCTAAATATAAACATTTTCGATCAAACTGTATATGCATGTTGTAATGTGATGTTACAGGAGTGTCATCGGAAGAATTCTGAGAAGGTTAGTGAAAAAATTAATATCTTTTGGCGATGTTGACTTTTATCGCTCACTTTGGCTAGAATCAATGCTGGGCTGCTAATTGCTATGTGCTAAGCTAATATAACGATTTATTGTGTTTTCGCTGTAAGACACTTAGAAAATCTGAAATATTGTCTGTATTCACAGGATCTGTGTCTTTCGATTCGTGTATGCTGTGTATTTTTACGAAATGTTTGATGATTAGTAGTTAGGTAAACACGTTGCTCATTGTAATTATTCTAGTCCATTTGTGATGGTGGGTGCAATTGTAAACTATGCCATATACCTGAAATATGCACTTTTTTCTAACAAAACCTATCCCATACCATAAATATGTTATCAGACTGTCATCTAATGAGTTTTTTTGTTGGTTAGGGGCTATAAATATCTTAGTTTAGCCGAATTGGTGATGGCTACTGGTGTTGGTGGACAAATAAAAGATGGTGGATTATGCTAATGTGTTTTTAGGTAATAGATGTACATCTTTACATATTGTGTCTTCCCTGTAAAACATTTTAAAAATCGGAAATGTTGACTGGATTCACAAGATCTGTGTCTTTCATTAGCTGTATTGGACTTTAATGTGTGAAAGTTAAATATTTTAAAAAAATATTTTTTTTGAATTTCGCGGCACTGGTTTTTCAGTGGGGGGGGGGGGGGTGTGCCGCTAGCGCCACGCTGATCCTAGACAGGTTAAAAGGTTATTGGCAGGTGCCTCTGACCTCTAGAGCTTCTGACATATCGGCTTTTGTTACGCCTGATAACTTTGTACAATACACTGTGATGCCCTTTGGCATGTGTAATGCACCTGCTACTTTTCAGCGTCTAGTTAACATTGTGTTTGCAGATGTGCCAAATTGTACTGCATACCTTGATGATGTGGTGATACATTCGTCTACTTGGTCTGATCATCTCTCCACTTTGAAAAGTGTGTTTCAGCGGTTGGAGAATGCTTCTTTAACCCTCAATTTGGCCAAGTGTGAGTTTGGGAAGGCTACGGTGACTTACTTAGGGAAACAAGTGGGACGAGGTCAAGTGCGCCCAGTAACTGGCAAGGTGGAGGCAATTGTTGCTTTTCCTGCTCCCACGACTCGACGCCAGTTGCGCAGATTCCTAGGGATGGTAGGGTACTATCGTACATTCTGTAAGAATTTCTCGACGGTAGTAGCTCCCCTTTCATCTCTGCTTAGTCCCAAGGTACCATTTAGGTGGTCCAAGGACTGTAACCATGCTTTTGAGTCCGCTAAAGCGCTACTTTGTAGTGCCCCAGTGCTTGCCGCCCCCAACTTTGACAAACCTTTTAAGTTGGAGGTTGACGCTAGTATAGTGGGGGTGGGTGCGGTTCTCTTACAGGAAGATGAAGACGGAGTGGATCGGCCCGTCAGTTTCTTTTCCCGTAAGTTCAACTCGTGTCAGTCAAGGTACTCCACAATTGAACAAGAGACGCTAGCTTTATTGCTAGCCTTACAGTTCTTTGAGGTATATGTGGGATCCAGTGCCTTTCCTGTAATGGTCTTCACGGACCATAATCCTTTAGTGTTCTTAAAGCAAATGTACAATCAGAACCGCCGCCTTATGCGGTGGGCTCTGATTGTACAAGGATATAATGTACAGATAGCCTATGTGAAGGGCTCAGCGAATGTGGTTGCTGACGCTCTATCACGGGTTTACTAACTGGGGAAGCGTTGGTTTTTGTTATTACAAACTGTATGTTTGCAATTTTTGTGGTGGGCGTGTTACGTTCCCCAGTTTCTGTGTTCTGTTTTGTATTTGAGTGTGTGTTTCAGGAGATGGCTTCCTGAAGTACTCCCAACCAGCTGATTGGTCAACCTCAGGCTAAGTGGTGATTGGAGCTGACCCCGCCCCCTCGTCAAGAAGCAGCTGACTCTAATCACCATTGCCACCTGAAGATAAAAGCCAGTGTTCTGCCCAAGAGGGTAGAGAGAAGATGAGATTTGGAGAGAGAGGAGAGAGATGAGATAAGGAGTAGAGATTTGGAGATTGAGAGAGAGAAAAATTAGATTGTGATATAGTGTGGGTTGTGTATCAGAAAGTGTGGTATGTACTGTTGTTGTTGGTAGCAGTTTTTCTATGTCCTGTGTTTGAGAAATCATTAATAATTACTCTGTTTCATTTGTTCCCAGGGGGGAAGGAGAAGGCACTTTGGGAGTGCTTAGGCAAGAGGCCCGCGGGCATACATATACCCGTAGTATATTTACTGTCTAGGCACACTAGGTAAGACCTGGGCGGACCACCCCCTGTATTTTGGTTAGGGCACCAGACGGTGCTAAGTTAGGTAAGTTAAGTGGGTAGGCAGGTTAGATAGGAGAGGGGGAACTTTGATATTTACTTTCTTTGCTTTGGTTCCGTCCAGCCCCTTTTCCCCATATTACCGTGTAAGAAAATAAATTCTAGTAAACGGTAAATTCTGCTTTTGTGTCATCCTTACTCGCACCTACAGTCCATACCTCTTGCACTTCAGAGAGTTGAGTTGTAGCAGGGAGTTGCGTTCCCTCTTCTCAGAGGCGTGCGTAACACACATAAAAACCATAATCTCTTTGAACCACTATTGATCTAACAGAGGCCATGCTCTGCTATTTTCCTGTCCCGCTGCTTTCAAGGGGATTTGTTGCGGCTCCTATGAAAAAATGCAAACGCTTGCATGGCAGCATTTCCTCCGAATGCAGCAGGCTCCATTCCCACTCTACACTCATCCTTCCAATGACCAACGGCCCCACATCTAAAACAGGGATCTACCTCCCTACACTTTTATGTTTTTTTTGCTAGGTTTCTTTGTCTTACCGTGGCCATTGAAACCATAGTTAGTAACTTTCACTGTGGCCATATTAACCCTTCGCACGTATGTGAAGTGCGCAGAGTTATATTCCACTCTCAACGCGTCTTGCTCTATTAGATTGGATTTTCCGTTAGCCAGGAAATGCTGACCAATTTTATCCAGTTTGCTCAATTTCTCCCATATTCGAACCGAATTGCTAGAATGCTCGTGCGCTTCTTTCAGCTCCTCCATGGCTTTACTATAATCCTATAGCTGTCACGCCCTGGCCTTAGTATTCTTTGTTTTATTTATTATTTTAGTTAGGTCAGGGTGTGACATGGGGAATGTTTGTGTTTTGTCGGTTTTGGGTGATTATATGGTAAAGGGGGTGTTGGGTGTAGTGTATGGGTTTGTGTTGAGTGCATGTGTCTAGCTGTGTCTATGTTGGTTTAGTTTTCTAGGAGAGTCTATGGTTGCCTGAATGAGTTCCCAATTAGAGACAGCTGATTTCTGTTGTCTCTGATTGGGAGCCATATTTAGGGTAGCCATAGGCTTTCATTTGATGTGGGTAATTTTCTATGTTATACGTTTGTAGCCTGTGTGTGCACTTCGTTCTTAGCTTCACGATCGTTTTCTTGTTTTGTTTAGTGTATAAGTGTTTTTGTTTCGTTTTGCCTTCGTATTCATTAAAAGGAATATGGCTTATTTTCCTACTGCTGCGTTTTGGTCCGTCAATCCTCCACACGATCGTGACAATAGCCCTGCTTTACAGGGAGAATCGGGGTAAATCGATTCTCTCTAAGAGATTTACCCTCCACAGGAACTATCGTGCTCGAGACTTACCCTTTACATACAAGACTTTACCCTCCACAGGATTTATCCTGCTCAGGACTTACCCTCTTTAAAGCTATGAATCTTACCCTCCACAGGATCTATCCTGCTAGGGACTTGCCTTCTTTAAAGCTACGACCGGTCGTAATAATACAATTTGACCACTAAATAAGCTCAGGCTTTCTAGGTCCGTGTCCTATAATTGGTTCAGCCTACGACTTTCATCTCCCCAAGATGTCAAAATTAGTGATAACAGGTGTAGGAACTGTGACTACCTTGTTTCTGGTGCCGGCTCCTGTTTCACTGATTCGGAATCTCTAGTTCAACTGTAAATCGTGGTGAATCCTGCTTGCAGCGCCAACTGTTAGGTTCTAAATGAACCTATTAAAACATCACGGACGCTTAATAAAGCTCAAACCAAGTTTATTCACCCATTGGGTTGATACAGCTGCATAAGACAAAAGACATATTCACACAAGCACTGATATTTAACCTTTTCTCCTATGCTGAGTCTCCTCCTGCACATCTGAACAGCCAATGCATCTCTGTTGCTAGACAGAACCTTAGTGATATCTGTTCTTCCTCACTTCATCCCGACCTGACCTCTGCCCCAAAGTGCTCACTCCTCCCCAACTCACGGCTGTCATGTCGACTCGTACCAGAGGATCCCTGATGGCTAACAATAATATATCCGTACAGAATGTAAACGTTTCATATTCTCAGAACCCAACACTATTTCATAGAAAACCGTAAGGTTTACCCAGCCGATGAGTAACACTGGGAATGAAATATCCAGGGTACATTTTAAACACTTCCTGCATCAGAATTATGGGTTTTGAGTTTTGCAACCCTTGTTGCAGTGGAGCAGATTTGAGCATAGCAGGTTACTTTAAATGGAGCAGGGTTTTGGCAGAGGATAGATTTCTGATGCAGAACTGTAGGTGGATCCACAATTATCTGAGTAATGTACAGTATAAGAGAACATTAAGGGACATGTTGTGACCTTGTTGCCCTCTCGTCTATTATTGTTGTGGTGACACGAGGAAACACGAGGACTATGCTGGGGCCTGTCTGGAGAGCCTGGCCGAAGGCGTACTCTACAGTAGATGTATTACAACAAGTATGACTGGAATTGGGCTGATTGCATCACACTGCTGAAGGGGAGATTCGATTATTTGAAAGTCATCTCATTAAAAACCCCAGTAAAGACATTTCCCAGTGTTACTCATCGTCTCAGCAATAGGCCTATGTCCTACAGGTCAGCAAGGGGCCATGATAACTAAGAATGGGTGGTGCAGGAGACTACCACAATGACACATTTGGTCATAGGAAATGTGCCAAGAGATCCTTATAACAACACAAACTGGCCTGCTTTTGAAGGGCAAATCAATTTTTTTTATTCATTTGAGCTTTTTAAGTCCTTGGCCATTTATCTACCTTGGGCCTCCGTTTGAACTCAGAGCAGTGTTTGCGTTGGCTTAAGAGACTGGGAGAAGGTGAAACTACTGTACAGAAACAGAAAAATAATATTCTATTTCTCGATTATTTGCTCCACGTGGCATACATCAGCATGTGAGAGTATTTTTCAAAACAGTTATAGTTAATAGTTTGTTTCCTAGTAAAGTGAATGGAGAATCCTAATGTATAGGTCTGTGGAGAGCTACAATTACCCATATTTACGTAACAATGCAATATTATATCATGTTGCTCCTCACTACAGACGTGTTACATCATCAATAAGCTAAATTTCAATGGTATCCTTTCAACGTTTCACATTCTGGTGAGACGCTCCCTTCAGTGGGTTGGTGTCTCAGGACACTCTGTTCAAAATGTGGTTCTACACCACTGCCAAATTAATAATCATATACTGTACGTTACATAGTTCAGAAATGGCCCATTCAATCTCACCTATGAGTTTTCATTAATAAGTCCACTCTTCACACAACTCTAAAGTGACATTTTGTTTTTCGACACCAACCTCATCAATTAACAGTACATATAGTATGATGTGGAGTGATAATAATTTATATGATTCAGCAAATTCAAAGTGCTCAGTCATTGCTTATTAGGTTTCCCTTTCTGTCCCAAGTATACATCAGGAAAAAACTGTTTAAATCTGTTAAGGCTAGGGGGTGCTGTTGTCACTATTTATGGTAATCGTGTAATTTTTGAAACGGCTTCCTACAAAATTCTTGATAGTACAATATGCATATTATTATTATTATTGGATAGAAAACAGTCTATAGTTTCTATAGGAGTTGAAATTTTGTCTCTAAGTGGAACAGAACTCATTCTACAGCAATTTCCCTGACATGGAGTCAGATTTCAGAAATTTTGGCCCCTGTTCTGGAGTCAGTTTTAAGGCCACTGTTATTCCTATGAGTATATGGACACTGCTTACGTCTTCCCCTGGATGCCTTTACGTGATGACGATTTGAATGGTGTCGATTGCACAATCACAGGCACTATAAATGAAAAAACCCTGTAGGTAGGAACTCTTTTCTTGGTGCGTCATGCGCGCGGAGGATACCGACCCACTGTTTTTCCAAGCACTAGTGAAGCCAGTTATATTTCTCCGGTCATATTTCTACTCGTTATAGGAGTTAAAAACATAAGGTAGTTAATTTAAAGCGTTTTATAGCAATTTATATCCGTTTAGTGCGATTTTGGGACATTTATTTCTGAGACGCTGTGAATCTCTGGGCACGCTTCCAGTTCATGCCGAACGCAGTTGGCATTTCCACATGGCAAGAGGACAGCTTTCCACCAAAAGACGATTATACCCAAGAAAGGATGCTTCGCCCAAGATTCTGATGGAAGAACAGCTCAAAGTACGAACAATTTATTATGATAAATCGTGTTTCTGTCGAAAAATGTTAGTGGCTTAGGACGCCATTTTTTTTGACTTAGCTTCGCTTGGCGCAAACTGTATTGAAAAGTAAGGATAATTTAAAAAATGTAATTCCGCGATTGTAGTAAGAATTAAATTGTCTATCAATCGCTGTCCACCCTATATTTTTTAGTCACGTTTATGAGTATTTATGTATACGACTAGTATGGCGCACTGTCTAATATGGCGCACGAACATTTTCTCACCAGCTGGGCTACTTTTCTCATTGTCTAACCATGATTTTGGTGGCTAAATATGCACATTTTCGAACAAACTGTATATGTATGTTGTAATGTGATGTTACAGGAGTGTCATCTGAAGAATTCTGAGAAGGTTAGTGAAAAAATTAATATATTTTGGCGATGTTTACGTTATCGCTCTCTTTGGCTAGAATCAATGCTGCTAGAATCGCTCTCTTTGGCTAGAATCAATGTTTGCACATGTGCTATGCTAATATAACGATTTATTGTGTTTTCGCTGTAAGACACTTAGAAAATCTGAAATATTGTCTGTATTCACAGGATCTGTGTCTTTCGATTAGTGTATGCTGTGTATTTTTACGAAATGTTTGATGATTAGTAGTTAGGTAAACACGTTGCTCATTGTAATTATTCTAGTCCATTTGTGACGGTGGGTGCAATTGTAAACTATGCCATCTACCTGAAATATGCACATTTTTCTAACAAAACCTATCCTATACCATAAATATGTTATCAGACTGTCATCTGATGAGTTTTTTTCTTGGTTAGGGGCTATCAATATCTTAGTTTAGCCGAATTGGTGATAGCTACTGTTGTTGGTGGACAAAGTAAAGATGGTGGATTATGCTAATGTGTTTTTAGCTAATAGATTTACATCTTTACATATTGTGTCTTCCCTGTAAAACATTTTAAAAATCGGACATGTTGGCTGGATTCACAAGATCTGTGTCTTTCATTAGCTGTATTGGACTTTAATGTGTGAAAGTTAAATATTTAAAAAAAATATTTTTTTTGAATTTCGCGGCTCTGCCTTTTCAGTGGGGGTGGGGGGGGTGTGCCGCTAGCGGAACGTGTGTCCTTGAAAGGTTAAATCCAGGCAACTTGAATATGCCTACTGTCTCTTATTCCACGGGCTAGATGTGTTCTGTACCACACCATAAAACAATAACAACACAGGAGAATTGGCCACATGTGACTTTGGTGCAATTCCTTGTCCCTTCACATTCCCTTTATAATATGTTTGTTTGCAGGTTTATAAACCAGTCCATTCCGGCTGCACTCCTTGACCCATCAGAAAATTTGCAACGGAACTATTACACTGTGTTGTATGTAACATAGAGTTCATCATCTAGTCAACGCAGTCAAATAAGGAGAGTCAGGCAAGTATTTTGTATAATTCAACCATTCATTTGTTTATTACTACACACTGCTTCACACAGTCACTCAATACAGAAGTGGTCTAAATCAAAATCTCAAGAATTTAATAAATAGTCAATGATATACCATATCGTGTGTTTCAATGTTATGTATTTTTTACTCCCACCCATACGCACATATACACTGAGTGTACAACACATTAAGGACACCTGCTCTTTCCATGACATAAACTGACCAGGTGAATCCAGGTGAAAGCTATTATCCCTTATTGATGTCACTTAAATCCACTTCAATCATTCTAGACGAAGGGGAGGAGACAGGTTAAAGAATCATTATTAAGACTTGACACATTTGAGACATGGATTATATATGTGTGCCAGTTAGAGGGTGAATGGGCAAGACTTAAGTGCCTTTGAATGGGGTATGGTAGTAGGTGCCAAGCTCACCGGTTTGTATCAAGAACTGTAACACTGCTGGGATTTCACGCTCAACAGTTTCCCATGTGTATCAAGAATGGTCCACCACCAAAGGACATCCAGTCAACTTTACAGCTCAATATTAGGAAGGTATTCTTAATGTTTTGTACACTAAGTGTATAATCCTAAACATTGCACCTTTAAATGACCTCAGTCATTTTCCCTGATGAATAACCTGCATAGCAATCATAATATGTTGTTATTATACAATCAAATAATGGAGAGATTAAATATGTTAGGCAAAAGAAAGAGAAAAACACAGTGGTTATCGCATACATAATTTTGATGATCGTATCAGTAGCCTGTCAGTCATATTCTCCCTGTCACATTCTTTCCATCATGACAGCAATGGTCTGCCACTGTTTTGAACACAGACAGCCAGCATACACACATCAAGTGTTCTCTCCTTTACGGCTACCTGGCCAGAGTCTGCCAGTAGCATGGACCACCCTTGTCCCTCCTGCCCCTAACATAAATATTTTGCTGCACAAATAGCCTGTCTGCATCATGCTTGATCCATCCCTCAAGATAGATCTAGCATTCTCTGTCTTCAGGCCTCTGTCACATTTTGTTTTCCAACCTCAATTTATGTGTGCAAACCGACAAACAGACAAGGCAGTCCCACCGGTCTGTGGCCTTCCTGCATGTGACACATCTCTCTACCAGCAGCCCTTTGTTCTGCTCCTCTCCATGTTGGAGGAGTGTCATTTGTTCTGGTGCTCACTCTTCTCTCCTCACTCTGTCTGCCATGCCATGTCGTTTAGCGCTCATCAAGCCCAGGGGCCCTGGCTGCTTCCTTCCTGGGTGGGAAGGCCCATCCCCTGGTTCTCTCAGAGGCTCTGACCATGGATCTATGGAGGAAAGAGACACTGGTCAGCAACATAATCACAAAGGTCATCTTGTGGTACAATATGAAATAATTCTGTGTACAGCCTACGCTTAATTTGATAACCAGAATAGCAAACAGCTGTTCCAGGACTTATTTAAACTCACCTAAGGAAAGTCAACAGGTTGGCACGGGAGCTCTTAATGGCACTCTGGGGTGAAGAGTTATCTGAGCTGCACACAAGAAGAGAGAGAGATGTGGCAGACATTTTAAACATGACATCATAAAACGGTGATCAGTGAAAGAGTTCTCCAAAAGCTATGGAATAAACCATATAATGACACAGCAATTTACCTCGGTGTTGCGAACCGTGAATTGTGGTGGACTTTTACTGTTGTGATAAGATACAGTGCCTTCAGAAAGTTTTCACACACATGGACTTTTTCCACATTTTGTTGTGTTACAGCCTGAATTTACAACCCCTCTTTTAAGCTACTGCTACTCTCTGTTTATCATATATGCATAGTCACTTTAACCATACCGAGATGTACATACTGCCTCAATTAGCCCGACTAACCGGTGCCTGTATATAGCCTGCTACTGTTATAGCCTCGCTACTGTTATAGCCTTGCTACTGTTATTTTTCACTGTCTTTTTTACTGTTGTTTCTATTTCTTTACTTATCTATTGTTCACCTAATACCTATTTTTTACTTAAAAATTGCACTGTTGGTTAGAGGCTGTAAGTAAGCATTTCACTGTAAGGTCTACTTCACCTGTTCTATTCTGCGCACGTGACAAATAAATCCTTTTTTTTTTTGCCAATTTGGCAATCTAAAGACAACTTTATTGTACTTTATTGTACACTAAAAGTTTTACTGACATCATTGCAAGGTCATAGACCAAACAATAATGCCTTTACAATATAATTTCTAAGGGCTCTATTCAATCTGGATAGCTGAAGTGTTACAGACTGCGCGCTAGAAATGTCAAGGTCATTTGTGATTGAGCCGAACATACTGTATGCAGCGTTTACCGTGAATGCAGTCTCCGCTACTGCCTTTCAATTTCAATCCCGCTGTAAGGTAACGGATTGAATAGAGCCCTATCTGTCCCTAAGTGAAAAACAGCCCCTATGTCTCTCCCAATGAGGAACAATGAGTGCAATGAGTCTCTGGGTGTCTCTAGGTGCCTGTATTTGTTTCTCTATCATCCTTAGGAACCATTAATCCTTAACTCAGCCTTTCAATGCTTGAGACTCCTACACACTTCACTCCCCTGTCCCTTCAGCCAATCAAAACATGTGGTGGGGATGCCAGAGCAGCCTGGGATTACACTGCCCCCTCGGGCACTCCGTAACATTGTGGTGCAGATTCATTCCACCGTGAGAGGGAACGCCTGTGTGATACACACAATAACACTCCGTCAAGCTAATAATAGCATCCCAGAGAAGTGAGCTATGCTCTCAGACCACCACGCCTTGTGCACCTTGAAGAGCTCCAACGGGGAGTCCCTATTGTTCTGTGTACTCAAATGGCTGACTAATAAAAGTAATACATTCCACAGTGACTGAGTATCTGTCTGTCTGCGGTGGTGGTGGTGGTGTGTGTGTGATGGTGTCTTGGCCCTTGTTTTGACCCCAACTCACCTGTCCAGACAGAAGCTGATGCAGGTGTGGTCGTCAGAGTCGGCACACACACAGCGACCGGAGGACCTACGGCGACGTGACAGAGGGCTGCCCAAGCCGTAAACAGTGGTCTTACTGCAGAAGGGGAAAGAAAGAAAGGGAATATCAGTTTTATCAGTGACCCTCAAGATATAACCACAATGTTTATAGACTTTGTTCCTTGGCATTAATAAAATGAAAATGCAGTGATGCCAGACAGGGATGATTGCCAGAATAATGTCATATTGATACTAGCTAAAATAAAAAAAACGGTGCAAATATTAATGTTGATCGATAATGTTGATATCATCACACAGGGACGTAATTGACCCACATAAGTGAATTGCTCAAGTATATGTCTGCGAAGCTGAGTAGGTATTTGTTTGACGTACTTGATGGTGTGTAGTGTAAGTAAGTGTACGTGCATCTGTTTCGCTCTAAGAATGTATATACTTCTGTGAGGTGTGTGTGCCCACCTTGGTGTGTTGACCCAGATGATGTCGAGATGGCAAAAGTAGTGGCATTCAGAGTCCAGCTGGTTGTTGCAGGCACAGCGTTTGGTCCGCACTCTGTGAGGTGGAGCCAGATCACTGGACTTAGGCCTCTCTGACAGTGGATGTCCAGAACCTACATGACAGACATGGATATGGCTTAGAAACCAATCCTGGTGCATCAAGACCATACAATCCACCATCCGTTACAGTTACTAGTTACCTGTCCAAAATTGTAATCAGTAACGTAACTTTTGGATTACCCAAACTCAGTAACATAATCTGATTACGTTCCGTTACTTTTAGATTACTTTCCCCTTAAGAGACATTAGAAGAAGACAAAAATGCATGTTACCAATTGAACGACATCTATTGCAGGATAAATCAATGTTAAAGTTTATAAGGATGTTCAATTTTACTTTATGGGTTGATTATGTAGAATTCTTCTAACCCATCGCTTTCAACTACATATAATAATATGATTAAATTATAATTTTACATTAAAAACCAAAGTCTATCAGAATTCCAGTCATTCCAATAAATGTTATACCCCTTGATCATCAAGAATAGGACTTGGAAATATGGAAGTATTGATTGGCCAAATTGTTTTACCTGAGCATAACCCCAAAACTAAGGACGTATTAGCCAGCCTTACTCTGTTGTTCATGATTTTGTTGTCATGGAGTACTGATTGTGCTCATTGATTCGAGTTGAAAAATAAATGCTGCGCTCATTAAATGGCATGTTTTGAGCAATTCTGAAAAGTACTATTTACCTGTGAAAAATGAATGCCATATGCTGCATTTGCTATAGGCCTATTGTTGACCTTTTTGTTGTTGACACTTTGATATCTTGATAATATGCAGTTGGTTAAAGGGCAAATCCACAGATGAAACAATAACCAAACAATCGCCCGGCCTCTGTTTTGGTACCTCCAAGCGTTTATTCAAGTTGGATAATCTTTGGATGCCGACAGCAATCGCATTATTGGAAAGCTTAGACTGTAGCCTACAAAAGCCTATTCGTTCTCTTTTCCCGCGATCCATCAAACACATTTGGTGTGTCATCATAGTGGTCTCTGACTTGTGGTCAGACTCACTCAGGTGGAACAAATTTACATTTGCGCCTTTTTTCAATGCTGATTTGAATGCCATTGAGAAAACAGAAGTGTCAAATATTTTTTCCCCCAAACATCCTTTCTGAATTTAAAAGTAATCCTCAAAGTAGTCATCTAGTTTTTCAAAAGTGTCTGTAATCTGATTACATTTTTTTTTAATGCTTGTAATGTAATGGATTACAGTTAAAAAAAATATATAATCCCTTACTCCCCAACCCTGCCAACAGTATAAAGGAACACTAGACAAGTGTATTATTACCGGTACTCAGCTATTTTCCTTGATCTATCACACCAGTCTAATCAATCATTTCCGTGGAAAACTAGTAATCATCTATAATCGCTGTTATCTGTCTGTTCAAACATTCAAATAGTGAAGGACCAGACATTTAGAGGAAACTTCACCTCTTTATTGACACAGTGGAGTCATAACATCTCATTTGTCCCTATACAGAGATGACCAGAGTATGGAGAAACACATCCTCTGGTATTTTCTGACTGTACAATGACAAGTCTACAACCAGCAAGCAAACATTGTCATGCTCTCACAAGTTCAAGTGTAAGGTGCTTTTGACAACCAAGGTCACTCAAATACAAGATAATCCATTTGCTGTGTGAGATGAAGAGGTTCTCCAGATAATCAACATTTGAGAATGTGTACCCCTGAGCTAGTCAGCAAGGTTGAAGTGAGATTCAACACTGGTCTTAATGTGTTAACAATAAATCTCCATTGATGATGTGACAGTTGGAACGGGGCTTGCTGAAACGTGTCTCTTTGTTGCTTTGTATATCTTGTCACTGAATTTAATGAGTGTGCTTATGAGTAAGTCTTTACATTGCTCTAGACAATGAGAACATGTGGACGATGCTGCACCATGTCACCATTTTATAGGGATATTAATTCGTTTAAATGGAAAGTCAGCTAGTGTTTTGTTGATGCAAGACAGTAGCCTAGAACCTCAATACAATGTCATATTTTTTTGCATCGTGCGTCATTCCAAAATAATATTTTTATGATATTTTGTATTTAGTTATGCATTCAGAAAATGATCAGTGGAAGACACTTGACCATTATTTTTCAACGCTTCAATGACATGATTAAGTCTATGTTGGCTTGTGGAGGAAATAACAAAATCCTAAATCCTATTATAATAATAGCGCTGTGGTACTTACCTTCCTGCATGGACACACACACGGTGATGAGAAGGAGCAGGCTGGCGTGTGCTGACATGGTTGCTGTTGGTCTGTTTGTCGAGCTCACGGTGAAGTGTAATATCCTTAAATGCGCTTTGGCAAATTATCCCAGCTGTCTTCTGCGTTGCTGCTTGCTTGTTTGTCTGCAGGTGTCTGAGCGGTGGCCCTCAACTTATAGTTCTCTTTCCCCATGATGTCACACTGGAAGCCCTGCCCCTTGCTGCTACAATGTTACACAACTCCTCCAGAGGGTTTGAGCCTCTGCTGAAAATTCCAGGAATCTATGTTCACTCCACCCCAACACAACTCCCCAACCTGCAGGTCACTGGACAGACAACAGTTCACTTATCCTCTGTAGCATGTTGCATTCACTTTCCACATGCAATTTGGTTGTGTGACATATACTTTTTCTGTCATATTTTGAGTGATGTTTGACATATGGCGAGAGCCTTGAGGGGGAGAGTAGGAGGGAAGGAGGGAGAGGGAGGGAGGGAGTGGAAGACCATGAGGAAAAGGAGAGAGATGGTTCCTGATTGCCTGCTTTGCATGTAGTCTGCAAGGGAAGGCCAGGGTGCCGTGGAAACAATGTTCAGGGGGAATGTTATCCAATAAAGGGGAGTTGGCAGATGGTGATGGCATGTGGTGGTGGAGCAGATGTGCAGATGTGCATTGGGTGACAATTGACTCATTTCGGGATTGATTGACAGATCAAATTAATTCCCCATGGGGTGTTGAATATTATTTAAGTGTAATTCCACCCTCCATACGCTACTTATTTTCTCAAGCTTTATTTATAGTCTAGACAGTGCAGATGATTGCAGTTGTAACATGTACTGTTTGAATACTGCTGGAAGTGTTACTACTAGGCCATGCGTGCGCCACAGAATAAGATTTTCATTCACACGCAGTTTTGGGTCTACAGTCCCATCGGAAAGTATTCAGACCCCTTTACTTTTTCCACATTTTGTTACATTACAGTCTTATTGTAACTGTTTTTTTCCCCTCATCAAGCTTTCACACAATACCCCATAATGACAAAGTAAAAACAGCTTTTAGAAATGTTTGATAATATATATATACATATCAAATCAAATCAAAGTTTATTTGTCACGTGCGCCGAATACAACAGGTGTAGACCTTACAGTAGATATATATTTAAATAAGTATTCAGACCCTTTACTCAGTACTTTGTCGAAGCACCTTTGGCAGCGATTACAGCATTGAGTCTTATTGAGTATGATGCTACAAGCTTGGCACAACTGTATTTGGGGAGTTTCTCTCATTCTTCTCTGCAGATCCTCTCAAGCTCTGTCAGGTTGAATGGGGAGCGTTGCTGCACAGGTATTTTCAGGTCTCTTCAGAGATGTTGGATTGGTTTCAAGTCCTGGCTCTGGCTGGGCCACTCAAGGACATTCAGAAACTTGTCCCGAAGCCACTCCTGTGTTGTCTTGACTGTGTGCTTAGGGTCGTTGTCCTGTTGGAAGGTCAACTCTTGTCCCAGTCTGAGGTCCTGAGGGCTCTGGAGCAGGTTTTCATCAAGGATCTCTCTGTACTTTGCTCCATTCAATTTTCCCTCAAACCTGCCTAGTCTCCTAGTCCCTGCTGTTGAAAAACATCCCCACAGCATGATGCTGCCACCACCGTGCTCCACCGTAGGGATGGTGCCAGGTTTCTTCCAGACATGACACTTGGCATTCAGGCCAAAGAGTTCAATCTTGGTTTCATCAGACCAGAGAATCTTGTTTCTCATGGTCTGAGAGTCTTTAGGTGCCTTTTGGCAAACTCCAAGCGGGCTGTCATGTGCCTTTTACTGTGAAGTGGCTTCTGTCTCGCCACTCTACCAGAAAGGCCTGATTGGTGGTGCTGCAGAGATTGTTGTCCTTCTGGAAGGTTCTCCCATCTCCACAGAGGAACTCTGAGCTTTGTCAGTGTGACCATCGGGTTCTTGGTCACCTCCCTGACCAAGGCCCTTCTTCCCCGATTGCTCAGTTTGGCTGGGCGGCCAGCTCTAGGAAGAGTTTTGGTGGTTCCAAACTTCTTCCATTTAAGAATGATGGAGGCCAATGTGTTCTTGGGGATATTAAATGATATTCAATGCATACCTTTTTTGGTACCCTTCCCCAGATCTGTGCCTCGACACAATCCTGTCTCGGAGCTCTGTGGACAATTCCTTCGACCTCATGGCTTGGTTTTTGCTCTGACATGCACTGTCAACTTTGGGACCACATATAGACAGGTGTGTGCCTTTCCCAATCATGTCTAATCAATTTAAATTACCACAGGTGGACTACCAATCAAGTTGCGGAAACATCTCAAATATAATCAATGGAAACAGGATACACCTGCGCTCAATTTAGAATCTCATAGCAAAGGGTCTGAGTACTTATGTAAATAAGGTATTTCTGTTTTTTAATTGCTAAAAATTGCTATAAACCTGTTTTTGATTTGTCGTTATAGGGTATTGTGTGTAGATTGCTGAGGAAAATGTTTTATGTAATCCATTAGAATAATGCTGTTATCTAACCAAATGTGTAAAAAGTCAAGGGGTCTGAATACTTTCCAAAGGCACTGAACATTAAATGATTCAGGCAAGATGTGCTTTGAGAACATGATGCATTATTTTGAGGTCTGAGAATATTACGTTCATCTGATTAGTCATTGAACAAGATAAATAGGGTGCAATGGAAATTGAAGACCAGAATGGAAATAAACTCTGGGCTTTGCTTTTTAATCCTCGATTATTTTTGGTGTATTGAATGTTGTCGCCAACTGGAGCAACTTACTACTTTTAATTATCCAATCAATTCAGTCAATTAATCTAAAGGACGTGGTTATGATGAACACTTCACCTAATAATGGTAATTGGGTTGAAGAGAGTTAAAGACAATAGATGTGAGGCGAAGGCCAAGGTACAATACTCACGGTAAATCATGAGACAACCCTTATGACACACTACCTCAAAGTCAGCAACGTACCACACAAAACATCTCATGCAATACAGAAGCAGTGTTTGGAAAATGAAGGCTACAAACCAACAGCGATATCTCTACTACCATTGCCAGCTATTACGTTGTCGTTGTTTTGACAACTGCACTGTCAAAGAAGTAGCTAAACTGTTTCCGGAATTAGATTTGACCAAAATATTCTTGGTTCATTTCCGAGAAAAAATATCCCTTCGTCTCTTGTTCCGTGATGGCTGGCACTAGCCCATGCACAGATAAACCAACAGCTCTGTTCCCTGCCTGAGGGTAGTGGTGCCCCCAGTGCATTGTGCCACCCACACAGTGCCCAGTGAGTGACTGGCCCAGGAGCCAAGGGGGGAACCTTACCACTGCCATGCAGATAGCCAAATGGTAGCACTCCCTCATGCAAATGAACTGTGGCGTTAATCTCCCCACACACTCAGATTAGCCAGGTTAATCAAGAGGGATTTTATCACTGACTCCATAAAGTGGCTTAGGTGTTCGTTAAAGCCACAGGGGCATGGCCGATGAGTAGTTGGTCAATTATCTGATAGGAAAATATGGCAAATGTGTATGGAAATACTGCGTGGATACAGCTGTCAGTCATCAGCATCAGTGTGGGCTGTGATGAGCTCTGTCAGATTTAGATACTGGGGACCACGTGTCTCGACAACACACACACACACGCATCTAGAGTATGATGAAAGAGAAAAAGAGTTGAGTGTGTTTTTTTGTCCAGGCATATGTGTAAATCTGAATCAGTTTTACTTGTGTAATGTATGACCATAGGAGTCTCGGCGCTCTTCTGAACATTGCTGATTATTTATGATAATACTATACTGTGGTTCTTGTGGATGTGAATAAATGTATGTTATCTTTTTCAAATTGTCTATTCTTCACCAGTACTGTATCTAGTATGCAGTCTGTTCACAAATATAACATGACGTAACACACATACACATTCAGAGGAGCACATGGTCAGCCACTGTCACGTTCCTGACCTGTTTTCTGTTGTTTTTGTATGTGTTTAGTTGGTCAGGGCGTGAGTTGGGGTGGGCATTCTATGTTATGTGTTTCTATGTTTAGGTTCATTGGTAATTAGCCTTAGGTGCGGGTCTTCTGCCCATTACTACCAGTGCCTACACCACGCACCAGGCCTACAGTGCGCCTCAGCTGGCCAGAGTCTGCCGTCTGCCCAGCGGCGCCTGAACTGCCCGTCTGCCCAGCGGCGCCTGAACTGCCCGTCTGCCCAGCGGCGCCTGAACTGCCCGTCTGCACAACGCCGTCTGAACTGCCCGTCTGCCCAACGGCGCTTGAACTGCCCGTCTGCCCAACGGCGCCTGAACTGCCCGTCTGCCCAAGCGCCGCATGAACTGCCTGTCTGTACTGAGCCTTCAAAGCCGCCCGTCTGTACTGAGCCTGCAAAGCCGCCCGTCTGTACTGAGCCTTCAAAGCCGCCCGTCTGTCATGAGCCATCAGAGCCATCCGCCAGACAGGAGCAGCTAGAACCTTCCGCCAGACAGGAGCCGCTAGAGCCGTCCGCCAGACAGGAGCCGCTAGAGCCTTCCGCCAGACAGGAGCCACTAGAGCCTTCCGCCAGACAGGAGCAGCCAGAGCCTTCCGCCAGACAGGAGCAGCCAGAGCCTTCCGCCAGACAGGAGCAGCAAGAGCCGCCAGCCAGCCAGGATCCGCCAGAGCCGCCAGCCAGCCAGGATCCGCCAGAGCCGCCAGCCAGCCAGGATCCGCCAGAGCCGCCAGCCAGCCAGGATCCGCCAGAGCCGCCAGCCAGCCAGGATCCGCCAGAGCCGCCAGTCAGCCAGGATCCGCCAGAGCCATCTGCCAGTCATGAGATGCCCCTCAGTCCGGAGCTGCCCTCCAGTCCGGAGCTGCCCTCCAGTCATGAGCTGCCCTCCAGTCATGAGCTGCCCTTCAGTCATGAGCTGCCCTTCAGTCATGAGCTGCCTTCCAGTCATGAGCTGCCTTCCAGTCATGAGCTGCCCTTCAGTCATGAGTTGCCTTCCAGTCATGAGCTGCCTTACAGTCATGAGCTGCCTTCCAGTCATGAGCTGCCTTCCAGTCATGAGCTGCCTTCCAGTCATGAGCTGCCTTCCAGTCAGGAGCTGCCCTGCAGTCATGAGCTGCCACACAGTCATGAGCTGCCACGCAGTCATGAGCTGCCACGCAGTCCGGAGCTGCCACGCAGTCCGGAGCTGCCACGCAGTCCGGAGCTACCTCTCTGTCCTGAGCTACCTCTCTGTCTTGAGTTGTCTATATTTAGGAGGGGCCTTGGTGAAGGTTCATGGACCATGGTCGGATGCGAGGGTCGCCACTCAAGGGACGCTAAGGAGGGGGACAAAGACAATGGTGGAGTGGTGTCCTCGTCCTGCGCCGGAGCCGCCACCGCGGACAGATGCCCACCCAGACCCTCCCCTTGAGTTTTAGGGGTGCGCCCGGAGTCCGCACCTTGAGGGGGGGGGGTTCTGTCACGTTCCTGACCTGTTTTCTGTTGTTTTTGTATGTGTTTAGTTGGTCAGGGCGTGAGTTGGGGTGGGCATTCTATGTTATGTGTTTCTATGTTTAGGTTCATTGGTAATTAGCCTTATATGGTTCTCAATCAGGGACAGGTGTTTGACGTTTCCTCTGATTGAGAACCATATAAAGGTAGGCTGTTCACACTGTTTGTTTGTGGGTGATTGTCTTCCGTGTGTCACGAATCCCGCTTCCTGAGTCTGTTTTTGCCTGTGTTCTGTTCTGGAGTTTTTTTCCCGGTGTCCTGGAACGCACCCTGTCTGGTTGCCGGGCGACGTAGCTAGTTGGAAGATCTCTGAGTACCCGCACCTGTATCCCATCAGCTATCTGCACACCTGGTCCTGATCATCACCCCTCCATTTCATAAGCGCTGACCTGACATCCATTCACTGCCGGATCGTTAGCCATGAACAGTATGTTGTGCCAGCGTATCAGCCTCTAGTTTGATAGATGTTTTGTTGTTTTGTACGTCTTGCTTGCCTTGAACTTACCTCCGTTTGTTCTGTCTACAGTCATTCATCCGGAACACTCACCCCATCCCTGCCTGGTCGTCGGTGGCTTCTGTTACTCCCTTGGATCTGCCTATTCACTCCCATCAACTCACCTCCACTGCCCGCTCCACCACCTGGATCTTTCTACCGCTACGTTTAAACTTGTAAATAAATACTCACCTTCGTCCTACTCTCCTTGTCCTAGTCTGCTTCTGGGTTCAATTGTAGAAGAAGCGTGACACCGTGTCTGTGTATGTCGCACCACACGGGACTGTTTCGTTTTCGTTCGTGTTTGTAGTCTGTTCCTGTTCGTGCGTTCTTCGTGTTATTATTGTAAGTTCGTAAGTTCAGGTCTGTCTACTTCGTTTATTGTTTTGTAGTTTGTTCAAGTGTTCATAGTGTTTCGTCTTGTTAAATAAATTCAGTATGTCATCATACCTCGCTGCGTGTTGGTCCGATCCATGCTCCTCCTCGTCTGAGGAGGAGAACGACTTCGACGACAGTTACAGCCACAGTATAGTGCAGAGATTCGAACCCGCAACCCTCCGCCTCTCTAACATCTAGGCTACATACTGCCCCACCTATTTGTGCAAATATTCCTAGATATGTTCCCTGAGTCAAAGGGATGGCAACTCTCTGTGAGTACTACATGTACTTTGTTTTGGTGAAATTGTGCGTGCCTGCTGGGAAATTACTTCGGTGAGATTAAGATGGAATCTAACAGAGTACAAGTTCTTTAAACTGGTACTTTTCCTACACAAGGATGCTTGGCATGCCACAACAGACAACATTTCCTGGGTAAACTAAACACACATAAATCAAGTATGACATTCACATTAATGAGACATAAACAATGTTTGGTACTATTCTAATTGTAGAATTTACAACCATGGAAGAATAATGGGGTGAATCATGGGATCCAAATGCTAGACTGTTGGGAATGAGAGATTAACAGATTTATCTATCAGTATCTCATAGTATCAACTGTCAGAGCTAATCTGCCATATCTACCAGAGGTAACAAGAAAAAACACTTCCTCCTCCTGAAATTCCCATACTACTGCACTATAGCCCATGATGGCGCCGGAGGGTAGGGCGGCCGTCTTATCGGCTCTCAACCAATCATGCTATTTTGTTTATTTTTTTGTACATAATGAAAAGAGCTTCTGAACATCAGAACTGGGATTATTCACCTCAAATTGGACGAGGAGTTCTTCTTCAATGAGTTGGACGCGAGGGATATACTGCAGACACCCGACCGGGCCCCGATCCCCGTGATTCACTGGAGAAGGAAACTGAGATTTCGAGCAAAAGATCAGGATGCCTTTCGAGGATTAGGCAACGAGTGGCTAATCTGCCTTTGCCTTCCGTTCTGCTAGCTAACGTTCAATCGCTGGAAAATAAATGGGACGAACTGAAAGCACGTATATCCTACCAACGGGACATTAAAAACTGTAATATCTTATGCTTCACCGAGTCGTGGCTGAACGATGGCATTAAGAACATACAGCTGGTGGGTTATACACTCTATCGGCAAGACAGAACAGCAGCCTCTGGTAAGACACGGGGCGGGGGCCTATGCATTTATTTAAACAACAGCTGGTGCACGATATCTAAGGAAGTCTCAAAGTTTTGCTCGCATGAAATAGAGAATCTCATGATAAGCTGTAGACCACACTATCAACCTAGAGAGTTTTCATCTGTATTTTTCGTAGCTGTCTACATACCACCACATAGTGAGGTTGGCACTAAAACCGCACAAAATGAGCTGTAGTTCCACCATAAGCAAACAGGAAAACGCTTATCCAGAGGTGGCGCTCCTAGTGGCCGGTGACTTAAATGCAGGGAAACTTAAATCAGTTTTACCCACCTGTCAGCAAGTTAAATGTGCAACCAGAGGGAAACAATTCTATACCACTTTTACTCCACACACAGAGACGCGTACAAAGCTCTCCCTCACCCTCCAATTGACAAATCTGACCATAGCTCTATCCTCCTGATTCCTGCTTACAAGCAAAAATTAAAGCAGGAAGCACCAGTGACTCGGTCAATAAAAAAAGTGGTCAGATGAAGCAGATGCTAAACTACAGGACTGTTTTGATAGCACAGACTGGAATATGTTCTGGGATTCTTCCGATGTCATTGAGGAGTACATCACATCTGTCATTGGCTTTATCAATAAGTGCATCGAGGACGTCGTCCCCACAGTGACTGTACGTACATACCCCAACCAGAAGCCATGGATTACAGGCAGCATTCGCACTGAGCTAAAGGGTAGATCTGGCTCTTTCAAGAAGCGGGACTCTAACCCGGAAGCTTATAAGAAATCTCGCTATGCCTCCCGAAGAACTATCAAACAGGCAACCATCAATACAGGACTAAGATCGAAACGCACTACACCGGCTACGACGCTGGTCGGATGTGGCAGGGCTTGCAAACTATTACAGACTACAAAGGGAAGCACATCCGAGAGCTGCCCAGTGACACGAGCCTACCAGACAAGCTAAGTAACTTCTATGCTCGCTTCGAGGCAAATAGCACTGAAACATGCATGAGAGCATCAGCTGTTCCCGAAGACTGTGTGATCACGCTCTCCGCAGCCGATGTGAGTAAGACCTTTAAACAGGTCAACATTCACCGCTGGGCCAGACGGATTACCTGGACGTGTACTCCGAGCATGCGCTGATCAACTGGCAAGTGTGATTTCACTGACATTTTTCTCCCTGTCTGATTATGAAATACCAACATGTTTCAAGCAGACCACCATTGTCCCTGTGCCCAAGAACACTAAGGTAACGTGCCTAAATGACTACCGACCCGTAGCACTCACATCTGTAGTCATGAAATGCTTTGAAAGGCTGGTCATGGCTCACATCAACACCATTATCCCAGAAACCCTAGACCCACTCCAAATTGCATACTGCACCAACAGATCCACAGATGATGGAATCTCTATTGCACTCCACACTGCCCATTCACACCTGGACAAAAGGAACACGTATGTGGAATCCTATTCATTGACTACAGCTCAGCGTTCAACACCATAGCGCCCTCAAAGCTCAACACTAAGCTAAGGACCCTGGGACTAAACACCTCCCTCTGCAACTGGATCCTAGACTTGCTGACTGGCCTCCCCCAGGTGGTAAAGGTAGGTAACAACACATCCGCCAGGCTGATCCTCAACATGGGGGCCCCTCAGGGGTGCGTGCTCAGTCCCCTCCTGTACTCCCTGTACACTCATGACTGCACAGCCAGGTACAACTCTGACACCATCATTAAGTTTGCTGATGACACAACAGTGGTAGGCTTGATCACCGACAACGATGAGACAGCCTATAGGGAGGAGGTCAGAGACCTGGCTGTGTGGTGCAAAGACAACAACCTCTCCCTCAACGTGATCAAGACAAAGGAGATGATTGTGGACTACAGGAAAATGAGGACCGAGCACACCCCCATTCTCATCGACGGGGCTGTAGTGGAGCAGGTTGAGAGCTTCAAGATCCTTGGTGTCCACAACAAACTAAAATGGTCCAAGCACACCAAGACAGCCGTAAAGAGGGCACGACAAAACCTATTCCCCCTCAGGAGACTGAAAAGATTTGGCATGGGTCCTCAGATCCTCAGAAGGTATTGCAGCTGCACCATCGAGAGCATCCTCTGGTTGCATCACCGCCTGGTATGGCATGCTCTCATGCATGTGCTGTTAGTAGAATAATCTGTGTAAATGAAATCTGTTGCTGTATTTTTTTATTTATTATCTGTGATCGTTTTGTTTGTCTTGTTAGTTTTTTAATCATTGTACCTAAACTGTATGTGTAAACATGTATATGCAGGGCCCAGCTGTAAAAGAGACCTTGGTCTCAGTCTGTGTTCCTTGTTGAAATAAAGGTATACATTTTATTTTTTAACTGCTCGGCCTCCGACCGCAAAGCACTACAGAGGGTAGTGCGTACGGCCCAGTACATCACCGGGGCCAAGCTTCCAGCCATCCAGGACCTCTATACCAGGCGATATCAGAAAAGGCCATACAAATTGTCAAAGACTCCAGCCAACCTAGTCATAGACTGTTCTCTCTGCTACCGCACAGCAAGTGGTATCGAAGCGCCAAGTCTAGGTCCAAGAGGCTTCTAAACAGCTTCTACCCCCAAGCCATAAGACTCCTGAACAGCTAATCAAATGGCTACCCAGACTATTTGCACCGCCCCCCCACGCTGCTGCTGCTCTCTGCTTTCATCTATGCATAGCCACTTAACCCTACCTGCATGTACATAATTACCTCAAATCAAATCAAGTCAAATCAAGTTTATTTTATATAGCCCTTCGTACATCAGCTAATATCTCGAAGTGCTGTACAGAAACCCAGCCTAAAACCCCAAACAGCAAGCAATGCAGGTGTAGAAGTACGGTGGCTAGGAAAAACTCCCTAGAAAGGCCAAAACCTAGGAAGAAACCTAGAGAGGAACCAGGCTATGAGGGGTGGCCAGTCCTCTTCTGGCTGTGCCGGGTGGAGATTATAACAGAACATGGCCAAGATGTTCAAAATGTTCATAAGTGACAAGCATGGTCAAATAATAATCAGGAATAAATGTCAGTTGGCTTTTCATAGCCGATCATTAAGAGTTGAAAACAGCAGGTCTGGGACAGGTAGGGGTTCCATAACCGCAGGCAGAACAGTTGAAACTGGAACAGCAGCAAGGCCAGGTGGACTGGGGACAGCAAGGAGTCATCATGCCCAGTAGTCCTGACGTATGGTCCTAGGGCTCAGGTCCTCCGAGAGAGAGAAAGAAAGAGAGAAGGAGAGAATTAGAGAGAGCCAAGATTTTCAAAATGTTCATAAATGACAAGCATGGTCAAATAATAATCAGGAATAAATGTCAGTTGGCTTTTCATAGCCGATCATTAAGAGTTGAAAGCAGCAGGTCTGGGACAGGTAGGGGTTCCATAACCGCAGGCAGAACAGTTGAAACTGGAACAGCAGCAAGGCCAGGTGGACTGGGGACAGCAAGGAGTCATCATGCCCGGTAGTCCTGACGTATGGTCCTAGGGCTCAGGTCCTCCGAGAGAGAGAAAGAAAGAGAGAAGGAGAGAATTAGAGAGAGCATACTTAAATTCACACAGGACACTGGATAAGACAGGAGAAGTACTCCAGATATAACCAACTGACTCAAGCCCCCCCGACACATAAACTACTGCAGCATTAATACTGGAGGCTGAGACAGGAGGGGTCAGGAGACACTGTGGCCCCATCCAATGATACCCCCAGACAGGGCCAAACAGGAAGGATATAACCCCACCCACTTTGCCAAAGCACAGCCCCCGCACCACTAGAGGGATATCTTCAACCACCAACTTACAATCCTGAGACAAGGCCGAGTATAGCCCACAAAGATCTCCACTACAGCACAAACCAAGGGGGGGTGCCAACCCAGACAGGAAGATCACGTCAGTAACTCAACCCACTCAAGTGACGCACCCCTCCTAGGGACGGCATGAAAGAGCATAAGTAAGCCAGTGACTCAGCCCCTGTAATAGGGTTAGAGGCAGAGAATCCCAGTGGAGAGAGGGGAACCAGCCAGGCAGAGACAGCAAGGGCGGTTCGTTGCTCCAGAGCCTTTCCGTTCACCTTCACACTCCTGGGCTAGACTACACTCAATTATATGACCTACTGAAGAGATAAGTCTTCAGTAAAGACTTAAAGGTTGAGACCGAGTCTGCGTCTCTCACATGGGTAGGCAGACCGTTCCATAAAAATGGAGATATATAGGAGAAAACCCTGCCTCCAGCTGTTTGCTTAGAAATTCTAGGGACAATTAGGAGGCCTGCGTCTTGTGACCGTAGCGTACGTGTAGGTATGTACGGCAGGACCAACTCGGAAAGATAGGTAGGAGCAAGCCCATGTAACGCTTTATAGGTTAACAGTAAAACCTTGAAATCAGCCCTTGCCTTAACAGGAAGCCAGTGTAGGGAAGCTAGCACTGGAGTAATATGATCAAATTTCTTGGTTCTAGTCAGGATTCTAGCAGCCGTATTTAGCACTAACTGAAGTTTATTTAGTGCTTTATCCGGGGTAGCCGGAATGTAGAGCATTGCAGTAGTCTAACCTAGAAGTAACAAATGCATGGATTAATTTTTCTGCATCATTTTTGGACAGATAATTTCTGATTTTTGCAATGTTACGTAGATGGAAAAAAAGCTGTCCTTGAAACAGTCTTGATATGTTCGTCAAAAGAGAGATCAGGGTCAAGAGTAACGCCGAGGTCCTTCACAGTTTTATTTGAGACGACTTTACAACCATCAAGATTAATTGTCAGATTTAACAGAAGATCTCTTTGTTTCTTGGGACCTAGAACAAGCATCTCTGTTTTGTCCGAGTTTAAAAGTAGAAAGTTTGCAGCCATCCACTTCCTTATGTCTGAAACACAGGCTTCTAGCGAGGGCAATTTTGGGGCTTCACCATGTTTCATTGAAATGTACAGCTGTGTGTCATCCGCATAGCAGTGAAAGTTAACATTACGTTTTCAAATAACATCCCCAAGAGGTAAAATATATAGTGAAAACAATAGTGGTCCTAAAACGGAACCTTGAGGAACACCGAAATGTACAGTTGATTTGTCAGAGGACAAACCATTCACAGAGACAAACTGATATCTTTCCGACAGATAAGATCTAAACCAGGCCAGAACTTGTCCGTGTAGACCAATTTGGGTTTCCAGTCTCTCCAAAAGAATGTGGTGATCGATGGTGTCAAAGGCAGCACTAAGGTCTAGTAGCACGAGGACAGATGCAGAGCCTCGGTCTGACGCCATTAAAAGTTAATTTACCACCTTCACAAGTGCAGTCTCAGTGCTATGATGGGGTCTAAAACCAGAATGAAGCATTTCGTATACATTGTTTGTCTTCAGGAAGGCAATGAGTTGCTGCGCAACAGCTTTTTCAAAATTTTTTGAGAGGAATGGAAGATTCGATATAGGCCGATAGTTTTTTATATTTTCCGGGTCAAGGTTTGGCTTTTTCAAGAGAGGCTTTATTACTGCCACTTTTAGTGAGTTTGGTACACATCCGGTGGATAGAGAGCCGTTTATTATGTTCAACATAGGAGGGCCAAGCACATGAAGCAGCTCTTTCAGTAGTTTAGTTGGAATAGGATCCAGTATGCAGCTTGAAGGTTTAGAGGCCATGATTATTTTCATCATTGTGTCAAGAGATATAGTACTAAAACACTTAAGTGTCTCTCCCGATCCCAGGCCCTGTTACAGCTGTGCAGATCCAGGACAGCTAAGCCCTGGAGGAATCCGCAGATTTAAAGAGGAGTCCGTAATTTGCTTTCTAATGATCATGATCTTTTCCTCAAAGAAGTTCATGAATTTATTACTGCTGAAGTGAAAGCCATCCTCTCTTGGGGAATGCTGCTTTTTAGTTAGCTTTGCAACAGTATCAAAAAGACATTTTGGATTGTTCTTATTTTCCTCAATTTAGTTGGAAAAGTAGGGTGATCGAACAGCAGTGAGGTCTCTTCGATACTGCACGGTACTGTCTTTCCAAGCTAGTCGGAAGACTTCCAGTTTGGTGTGGCGCCATTTCCGTTCCAATTTTCTGGAAGCTTGCTTCAGAGCTTGGGTATTTTCTGTATACCAGGGAGCTAGTTTCTTATGACAAATGTTTTTTTGTTTTTAGGGGTGCAACTGCATCTAGGGTATTGCGCAAGGTTAAATTCAGTTCCTCAGTTAGGTGGTTAACTGATTTTTGTCCTCTGACGTCCTTGGGTAGGCAGAAGTAGTCTGGAAGGGCATCAAGGAATTTTTGTGTTGTCTGAGAATTTATAGCACGACTTTTGATGCTCAACTACCTTTTTGTATTTTCTTAAAACTGCATTGTTGGTTATGGGCTTGAAAGTAAGCATTTCACTCACCTATTGTATTCTGGGCTTGTGACAAATGTAATTTGATTTGATTTGATTCCTCCACAAACCAAATGCATGCTTTTCAACCGTTCGCTCCCCGCACCCGACCGCCCGACTAGCATCACTACTCTGGACGGTTCTGACTTATAATATGTGGACAACTACAAATACCTAGGTGTCTGGCTAGACTGTAAACTCTCCTTCCAGACTCACATTAAACATCTCCAATCCAAAATGAAATCTAGAATCGGCTTCCTATTCGCAACAAAGCCTCCTTCACTCACGCCGCCAAACATACCCTCGTAAACTGACTATCCAACCGATCCTCGACTTCGGCGATGTCATTTACAAAATAGCTTCCAATACTCTACTCAGCAAACTGGATGCAGCTTATCACAGTGCCATCCGTTTGGTCTCCAAAGCCCCTTATACCACCCACCACTGCGACCTGTATGCTCTAGTCGGCTGGCCCTCGGTACATATTCGTCGCCTGACCCACTGGCTCCAGGTCATCTATAAGTCTATGCTAGGTAAAGCTCTGCCTTATCTCAGCTCACTGGTCACGATAACAACACCCATCTGTACCACGCGCTCCAGCAGGTATAGCTCACTGGTCATCCCCAAAGCCAACACCTCATTTGGCCGCCTTTCCTTCCAGTTCTCTGCTGCCAATGACTGGAACAAATTGCAAAAATTGCTGAAGCTGGAGACTTATATTTCCCTCACTAACTTTAAACATCAGCTATCTGAACAGCTAACCAATCGCTGCAGCTGTACATAGCCCATCTTTAAATAGCCCACACAATCTACCTACCTCATCCCCATATTGTTTTTATTTACTTTTCTGCTCTTTTGCACACCAGTATTTCTACTTGCACATCATCATCTGTTCATCTATCACTCCAGTGTTAATTTGCTAAACTGTAATTACTTCGCTACTATGGCCTATTTATTGCCTTACTTCCTCATGCCATTTGCACGCACTGTATATAGACTTTCTTTCTTTTTTCTATTGTGTTATTGATTGCACACTTGTTTATTCCATGTGTAACTCTGTGTTGTTGTTTGTGTCGCACTGCTTTGCTCTATCTTGGCCAGGTCGCAGTTGTAAATGAGAACTTGTTCTCAACTAGCTTACCTGGTTAAATGAAGGTGAAATATATATTTTTAAATAAAACATTCCTGGATCAGAAAGACAGCTGCGTCATGCCCATAGGGGGCACCAAGTCACATGCCCCCTGAGATTGTCCAGTTTAAAAAACATTTTTTACGAAACTTTCTTAGTCAGTATTTTCTTAGTCAAAGTAAAGTGAAATAGGGTGGTCATAATGTTTCATGACAGTCATAATGCTTCATGACAGTGTCATAAAGTGTATTTTCTAAAAGTTATTTAAAATATGATGAGAAAAAAAACATGACCGTGAAGAATTCATTACAACAACAAAGGATTTAAGAAACAAACTTTCAAACGAAAGGAAACTTCTTGGCAGAAAAAACTAATTTGAAAAAATGTGGGTTTTGACACTTACGAAGGTGTCATAACCAGCCATAATATAACGCAATATGTGTCACAACAGGTGTAAATATATAGATCATGACAGTGTTATGACCATATTATGACAGGTTATGACAAGTTATGTCAGCTGTTATTACATATTATGACATGGTTATGCCGTGTCATAACGTGTTAAGACACTGGGTGTCGAGTAAAGTGTTACCACGCCTAGACAGGACACTAGATACTCTAGTGCAGGGTTTCCCAAACTCGGTCCTAGGGCCCCACGTTCAAATTCATTAAGTAGTGCATGAAGAAGCTGTGGTAGTGGTCCTATACGCACTGATAGGCTTACCATGTGATTTGAACCAATAAAACAGTCCCAATATCAGTACTGCCATACTAGCTCACTACACAGAGACATTGTCTGCGGTAAAGGGATTACATAACTTCACCAGTCGGTGTTGTCTCCTTTGGCCTCTGGTTAGAGACACAGTCACACTCCCAATAAACCCTGCTCAAATGTTCTAACCATCATCTGTGCATGGGCCTATTTGTGATTAGAGGTAGGGCATGTTAATATTTGATCTGAATTATTAATATTCGGCTCTCCTACTTCTTAATACATTTTAACACCTAATTTACCTACAACCTCTGGGCGACTGCTTGTTCTCCGATAAAGCAGTACCACTAGATGTCACTACTGATCCACATAGATATAAGAGATGTTTGCAGCAAGGGTCTGTCTGAGCTGGGCTGTTTTACTTCGAGAAGAGACACTCATGGTCTGGTTTTTATCTAAGTGCAGAAGCACAGTAGAGGAGAGGTCACTAGGGCTCCTCATCTGCCTTGTCAAAAGGAGATTATGCTTGTCATCCCAGAGCCATAAAGAGCCTTCATGATTTAATTAACAGAATAATAAATCTCAGTATCTCTGTTAGTTTATGGGTAAAGTGCAGTGCACTAGAGTTGGGTGCCATCTCCAGTTATGTTTTATTATGTCATACTTTTCTATCACTCTGTCTAAAAATGTATACTTCCAGCACTGTAGCAAATATCTGATGACAATCATTAAAAAATGCATTTCTAAATGCAGTAATTGCACTGATTTGTTAACCATTTATCATTATATGCTATTTTCAGGAATATAAGACAATGTTTATATTCACATAAAACTGTGCCTTGCCCACAGTGGTGGAAAAAGTACCCATTGTCCTACTTGAGTAAAAGTAAAGATACGTATCTTAATAGAAAATGACTCAAGTCAAATTAAAAGTCGCCCAGTAAAATACTACTTGAGTAAAAGTATTTGGTTTTAAATATACTTATACATATACTTAAGTATGAAAAGTATCAAAATTGTTGGATCCTTTAATGCTGCAGGAGTTCCACCGTCTTCGTCCGGATCGCCCTGTGCCTCGCTCTCCGGGTCGTCCCCGAGGCCGGTGTCGATGCGCGGCTCAAGGGGGGTGGGTACTGTCACGACTTCCTCCAAAGTCGGTCCCTCTCCTTGTTCGGGCGACGTTCGGCGGTCGACGTCACCGGTCTTCTAGCCATCGCCGATCCACTTTTCATTTTCCAATTGTTTTGTCTTGTCTTTCCACACACCTGGTTTCAGTTCCATCAATTACATGTTGTGTATTTAACCCTCTGTTCCCCACATGTCCTTGTCCGGAATTGTTTATTGTAAGTGCTTGTGCACGTTATGTCTGGTGTGCGTCGGGTTTTATACCCATTTATATATTGTCCTGTTTTCCGGTGTTTTTTATTATTAAACTGCGCCGTTGGAAACACTGTTTTTGCACTCCTGCGTCTGACTTCTCTGCCGCCAGTACGCACCCCTTACAGGTCAAGTAAAAATATAATTCTAATTGCTTATATTAAGCTAAGCAGATTCTCACGTTTCATTTTTTTACTGATAGCCAGAGGCTCAATCCAGACATAATTACAAACGAAGCATGTGTTTAGTGAGTCCACCAGAACAGAGGCAGAAGGGACAACCAGAGATGTTCTCTTGATAAGTGTGTGAATTAGTGTCACGCCCTGACCTTAGAGATCCTTTTTATGTCTCTATTTTGGTTGGTCAGGTCGTGAGTTTGGGTGGGCATTCTATGTCTGGTGTTCTATGTTGTCTATTTCTTTGTGTTTGGCCGTGTGTGGTTCTCAATCAGAGGCAGCTGTCTATCGTTGTCTCTGATTGAGAACCATACTTAGGTAGCCTGTTCCCACCTGTGTTTGTGGGTAGTTTTCTGTTTTGTGTGTATACCTTGCAGAACTGTTCGTTTGTCGTTTTTGTTGGTTTTTGTATTAGTGTTCAGCTTTTCCATTTAACAGAAGATCTCTTTGTTTCTTGGGACCTAGAACAAGCATCTCTGTTTTGTCCGAGTTTAAAAGTAGAAAGTTTGCAGCCATCCACTTCCTTATGTCTGAAACACAGGCTTCTAGCGAGGGCAATTTTGGGGCTTCACCATGTTTCATTGAAATGTACAGCTGTGTGTCATCCGCATAGCAGTGAAAGTTAACATTACGTTTTCAAATAACATCCCCAAGAGGTAAAATATATAGTGAAAACAATAGTGGTCCTAAAACGGAACCTTGAGGAACACCGAAATGTACAGTTGATTTGTCAGAGGACAAACCATTCACAGAGACAAACTGATATCTTTCCGACAGATAAGATCTAAACCAGGCCAGAACTTGTCCGTGTAGACCAATTTGGGTTTCCAGTCTCTCCAAAAGAATGTGGTGATCGATGGTGTCAAAGGCAGCACTAAGGTCTAGTAGCACGAGGACAGATGCAGAGCCTCGGTCTGACGCCATTAAAAGTTAATTTACCACCTTCACAAGTGCAGTCTCAGTGCTATGATGGGGTCTAAAACCAGAATGAAGCATTTCGTATACATTGTTTGTCTTCAGGAAGGCAATGAGTTGCTGCGCAACAGCTTTTTCAAAATTTTTTGAGAGGAATGGAAGATTCGATATAGGCCGATAGTTTTTTATATTTTCCGGGTCAAGGTTTGGCTTTTTCAAGAGAGGCTTTATTACTGCCACTTTTAGTGAGTTTGGTACACATCCGGTGGATAGAGAGCCGTTTATTATGTTCAACATAGGAGGGCCAAGCACATGAAGCAGCTCTTTCAGTAGTTTAGTTGGAATAGGATCCAGTATGCAGCTTGAAGGTTTAGAGGCCATGATTATTTTCATCATTGTGTCAAGAGATATAGTACTAAAACACTTAAGTGTCTCTCCCGATCCCAGGCCCTGTTACAGCTGTGCAGATCCAGGACAGCTAAGCCCTGGAGGAATCCGCAGATTTAAAGAGGAGTCCGTAATTTGCTTTCTAATGATCATGATCTTTTCCTCAAAGAAGTTCATGAATTTATTACTGCTGAAGTGAAAGCCATCCTCTCTTGGGGAATGCTGCTTTTTAGTTAGCTTTGCAACAGTATCAAAAAGACATTTTGGATTGTTCTTATTTTCCTCAATTTAGTTGGAAAAGTAGGGTGATCGAACAGCAGTGAGGTCTCTTCGATACTGCACGGTACTGTCTTTCCAAGCTAGTCGGAAGACTTCCAGTTTGGTGTGGCGCCATTTCCGTTCCAATTTTCTGGAAGCTTGCTTCAGAGCTTGGGTATTTTCTGTATACCAGGGAGCTAGTTTCTTATGACAAATGTTTTTTTGTTTTTAGGGGTGCAACTGCATCTAGGGTATTGCGCAAGGTTAAATTCAGTTCCTCAGTTAGGTGGTTAACTGATTTTTGTCCTCTGACGTCCTTGGGTAGGCAGAAGTAGTCTGGAAGGGCATCAAGGAATTTTTGTGTTGTCTGAGAATTTATAGCACGACTTTTGATGCTCAACTACCTTTTTGTATTTTCTTAAAACTGCATTGTTGGTTATGGGCTTGAAAGTAAGCATTTCACTCACCTATTGTATTCTGGGCTTGTGACAAATGTAATTTGATTTGATTTGATTCCTCCACAAACCAAATGCATGCTTTTCAACCGTTCGCTCCCCGCACCCGACCGCCCGACTAGCATCACTACTCTGGACGGTTCTGACTTATAATATGTGGACAACTACAAATACCTAGGTGTCTGGCTAGACTGTAAACTCTCCTTCCAGACTCACATTAAACATCTCCAATCCAAAATGAAATCTAGAATCGGCTTCCTATTCGCAACAAAGCCTCCTTCACTCACGCCGCCAAACATACCCTCGTAAACTGACTATCCAACCGATCCTCGACTTCGGCGATGTCATTTACAAAATAGCTTCCAATACTCTACTCAGCAAACTGGATGCAGCTTATCACAGTGCCATCCGTTTGGTCTCCAAAGCCCCTTATACCACCCACCACTGCGACCTGTATGCTCTAGTCGGCTGGCCCTCGGTACATATTCGTCGCCTGACCCACTGGCTCCAGGTCATCTATAAGTCTATGCTAGGTAAAGCTCTGCCTTATCTCAGCTCACTGGTCACGATAACAACACCCATCTGTACCACGCGCTCCAGCAGGTATAGCTCACTGGTCATCCCCAAAGCCAACACCTCATTTGGCCGCCTTTCCTTCCAGTTCTCTGCTGCCAATGACTGGAACAAATTGCAAAAATTGCTGAAGCTGGAGACTTATATTTCCCTCACTAACTTTAAACATCAGCTATCTGAACAGCTAACCAATCGCTGCAGCTGTACATAGCCCATCTTTAAATAGCCCACACAATCTACCTACCTCATCCCCATATTGTTTTTATTTACTTTTCTGCTCTTTTGCACACCAGTATTTCTACTTGCACATCATCATCTGTTCATCTATCACTCCAGTGTTAATTTGCTAAACTGTAATTACTTCGCTACTATGGCCTATTTATTGCCTTACTTCCTCATGCCATTTGCACGCACTGTATATAGACTTTCTTTCTTTTTTCTATTGTGTTATTGATTGCACACTTGTTTATTCCATGTGTAACTCTGTGTTGTTGTTTGTGTCGCACTGCTTTGCTCTATCTTGGCCAGGTCGCAGTTGTAAATGAGAACTTGTTCTCAACTAGCTTACCTGGTTAAATGAAGGTGAAATATATATTTTTAAATAAAACATTCCTGGATCAGAAAGACAGCTGCGTCATGCCCATAGGGGGCACCAAGTCACATGCCCCCTGAGATTGTCCAGTTTAAAAAACATTTTTTACGAAACTTTCTTAGTCAGTATTTTCTTAGTCAAAGTAAAGTGAAATAGGGTGGTCATAATGTTTCATGACAGTCATAATGCTTCATGACAGTGTCATAAAGTGTATTTTCTAAAAGTTATTTAAAATATGATGAGAAAAAAAACATGACCGTGAAGAATTCATTACAACAACAAAGGATTTAAGAAACAAACTTTCAAACGAAAGGAAACTTCTTGGCAGAAAAAACTAATTTGAAAAAATGTGGGTTTTGACACTTACGAAGGTGTCATAACCAGCCATAATATAACGCAATATGTGTCACAACAGGTGTAAATATATAGATCATGACAGTGTTATGACCATATTATGACAGGTTATGACAAGTTATGTCAGCTGTTATTACATATTATGACATGGTTATGCCGTGTCATAACGTGTTAAGACACTGGGTGTCGAGTAAAGTGTTACCACGCCTAGACAGGACACTAGATACTCTAGTGCAGGGTTTCCCAAACTCGGTCCTAGGGCCCCACGTTCAAATTCATTAAGTAGTGCATGAAGAAGCTGTGGTAGTGGTCCTATACGCACTGATAGGCTTACCATGTGATTTGAACCAATAAAACAGTCCCAATATCAGTACTGCCATACTAGCTCACTACACAGAGACATTGTCTGCGGTAAAGGGATTACATAACTTCACCAGTCGGTGTTGTCTCCTTTGGCCTCTGGTTAGAGACACAGTCACACTCCCAATAAACCCTGCTCAAATGTTCTAACCATCATCTGTGCATGGGCCTATTTGTGATTAGAGGTAGGGCATGTTAATATTTGATCTGAATTATTAATATTCGGCTCTCCTACTTCTTAATACATTTTAACACCTAATTTACCTACAACCTCTGGGCGACTGCTTGTTCTCCGATAAAGCAGTACCACTAGATGTCACTACTGATCCACATAGATATAAGAGATGTTTGCAGCAAGGGTCTGTCTGAGCTGGGCTGTTTTACTTCGAGAAGAGACACTCATGGTCTGGTTTTTATCTAAGTGCAGAAGCACAGTAGAGGAGAGGTCACTAGGGCTCCTCATCTGCCTTGTCAAAAGGAGATTATGCTTGTCATCCCAGAGCCATAAAGAGCCTTCATGATTTAATTAACAGAATAATAAATCTCAGTATCTCTGTTAGTTTATGGGTAAAGTGCAGTGCACTAGAGTTGGGTGCCATCTCCAGTTATGTTTTATTATGTCATACTTTTCTATCACTCTGTCTAAAAATGTATACTTCCAGCACTGTAGCAAATATCTGATGACAATCATTAAAAAATGCATTTCTAAATGCAGTAATTGCACTGATTTGTTAACCATTTATCATTATATGCTATTTTCAGGAATATAAGACAATGTTTATATTCACATAAAACTGTGCCTTGCCCACAGTGGTGGAAAAAGTACCCATTGTCCTACTTGAGTAAAAGTAAAGATACGTATCTTAATAGAAAATGACTCAAGTCAAATTAAAAGTCGCCCAGTAAAATACTACTTGAGTAAAAGTATTTGGTTTTAAATATACTTATACATATACTTAAGTATGAAAAGTATCAAAATTGTTGGATCCTTTAATGCTGCAGGAGTTCCACCGTCTTCGTCCGGATCGCCCTGTGCCTCGCTCTCCGGGTCGTCCCCGAGGCCGGTGTCGATGCGCGGCTCAAGGGGGGTGGGTACTGTCACGACTTCCTCCAAAGTCGGTCCCTCTCCTTGTTCGGGCGACGTTCGGCGGTCGACGTCACCGGTCTTCTAGCCATCGCCGATCCACTTTTCATTTTCCAATTGTTTTGTCTTGTCTTTCCACACACCTGGTTTCAGTTCCATCAATTACATGTTGTGTATTTAACCCTCTGTTCCCCACATGTCCTTGTCCGGAATTGTTTATTGTAAGTGCTTGTGCACGTTATGTCTGGTGTGCGTCGGGTTTTATACCCATTTATATATTGTCCTGTTTTCCGGTGTTTTTTATTATTAAACTGCGCCGTTGGAAACACTGTTTTTGCACTCCTGCGTCTGACTTCTCTGCCGCCAGTACGCACCCCTTACAGGTCAAGTAAAAATATAATTCTAATTGCTTATATTAAGCTAAGCAGATTCTCACGTTTCATTTTTTTACTGATAGCCAGAGGCTCAATCCAGACATAATTACAAACGAAGCATGTGTTTAGTGAGTCCACCAGAACAGAGGCAGAAGGGACAACCAGAGATGTTCTCTTGATAAGTGTGTGAATTAGTGTCACGCCCTGACCTTAGAGATCCTTTTTATGTCTCTATTTTGGTTGGTCAGGTCGTGAGTTTGGGTGGGCATTCTATGTCTGGTGTTCTATGTTGTCTATTTCTTTGTGTTTGGCCGTGTGTGGTTCTCAATCAGAGGCAGCTGTCTATCGTTGTCTCTGATTGAGAACCATACTTAGGTAGCCTGTTCCCACCTGTGTTTGTGGGTAGTTTTCTGTTTTGTGTGTATACCTTGCAGAACTGTTCGTTTGTCGTTTTTGTTGGTTTTTGTATTAGTGTTCAGCTTTTCCATTAAAATGACGAACACGTACCACGCTGCACCTTGGTCCTCACCTTCTTCCACCAACAGCCGTTACAATTAGACCATTTTCCTGTCCTGCTAAGTATTCAAAATGTAACGGGTACTTTGTGGTGTCAGGGAAAATGTTTGGAGTAATAAGTACATCATTTTCTTTAGGAATGTAGTAATGTAAAAGTAAAATTTGTCAAAAATATAACAGCAAAGTAATGTACAGATACCCCAAAAAACATCTTAAGTAGTACTTGAAAGTATTTTTACTAAAGTACTTTACACCACTGCTTGCCCACCCAACCCCTGTTGTCCCTGTTAGCCGTTGATGTTACTCTTCAATAACACAAACCCCAAAGCAAATCATGGGGAGGGAATTAGGTTTATTCCAAGAGGATAAACCATAGATGTTATGCTGAGAGGTAGATGGTCATTCTCCCCTGTCATCAGTGATGCTCTCTCAGTGGTTCTCTTCAGTTGTTCTCTCCAGTGGTTCTCTCCCCAGAACAAAGGGACAGCATGTAGTTTTATAACCCAGCCCTAGCCTGTGGTTGACCAATTAGAATTCCTTGCAATAAAACTAGCCAATGGCCAAAAAACAAGTATCCTATTTCAGAAGACATATTCCTCCCATGTCTCTGAACCATTGATCAATAATTCCCCATTACAGAAAAAAACACTATTTCCATTTATCGTTAGTACTCTATTGACTCTCGTCCTCTTGACCTCTCGTCCTCTGTCTCTGCGTTGCGTATTTATCTACATCCCCAACTGTATCCATCCACTCTTGAGGATGGTCGTTCACAAATCGACATAGAGACATCAGTAGGGTTATCTACACTTCAAACAGACTGCGGGCAGTCAGAGCACATCAAAGGGGAAAAAGGGGAATACTTTATTGACTTGCACACAAAACATCTGAAGACACCCTATTTTGTAGGTTTCATGTCCCAAATAAAAGGGAGGAAGTGATTTGGAATACTCCATACCTCCTCCACGGCAGTGTGCAGAGGAGGTGAAAGTTCAGAGACCAACAGGGAAGCAGGGGATGTTGGGTTGGGGAGTTTATTAAAGATGAGTAATTGTGCATGGGGGTGTGGTAGAAAATTAAAAACAAAATACCAACAGCAAGGAACAAAGACTATTCAGAGACTCAGCCCTCTACTCTACTTTCTAAACAGAAGGGGGTTAGTGTATAAACTGCTTATCTTGCTTTTCCTTGACTTGCAGACACTCCATTGTCATTGATATGAAGTCGGCTGCTGCCTTTTGGGATGTGTTGTGGTGTGTTGCTGCTGCTTCTGCTGCAGAGACTGAGAGGGGTTGTGCTCCTTATGGGATGAACTCATGACCTCTGTCTGCAGAGGCGTCATGCCCCCTCAGATTTTTCATTTTAAATTCATTACTTCAATTACTCAACCTAATTTCTAAGCCCACGTTTTATCATAATTACTTATGAAAAGATCTGTCAGCTGTATTTTGCGGAGGGGGCACACTGACTGGACCAGGCAAAGAGGACCAATCTCTTGTTGTCCCTAGTAAGTGGTTCCTTCCAAGGTGCACCAAGCAACAAAGACATACAGCGTTTGATTTGATTTTAGCTGCCGGTGATGGGCTGGACAAAAATGTTCTGTTGTTTCTCGGTCATACTAGCCAGCTAGCCATTTTATGAAGTTGACTTTAGCTAATCATCAAGATAGGAAACCTATCTCTCAACCTTATCACTAGCTACAACCTCTCCCTCTACTTGATTAAGACAAAGGAGATGATTGTGGACTACAGAAAAAGGAGGACAGAGAACGCCCCCATTCTCATCAACGGGGCTGTGGTGGAGCAGGTTGAGAGCTTCAAGATCTTTGTTGTCTATATCACCAACAAACTATCATGGTCCAAACACACCAAGACAGTCGTGAAGAGGGCACGACAACGTTTATTTCCACTCAGGAGACTGAAATGATTTGGCATGGGTCCTCAGATCCTCAAAAGGTTCTACAGCTGCACCGTCGACAGCATCCTGAATGGTTGCATCACCGCCTGGTATGGCAACTACTCGGCCTCTGACCGCAAAGCACTACAGAGGGTAATGCGTACGGCCCAGTACATCACTGGGGCCAAGCTTCCTGCCATCCAGGACCTCTATACCAGCCGGTGTCCGTGGAAGGCCCAACAAATTGCCAGGACTCCAGCCACCCTATTCATAGACTGTGCTCTCTGCTACCGCACGACAAGTGGTACCGGAGTGCCAAGTCTAGGTCAAAAATGCTTCTTAACAGCTACCCCCAAGTCATAAGACTCTTGAACAGTTAATCAAATGGCTACCTGGACTATTTGTATTGTCCCCACCCCCCATTTTTACGCTGCTGCTATTCTCTGTTTATTATCCATATCACTTTACCTCTACCTACATTTACATATTACCTCAATTACCTCGACTATATGTAAGATGGCACCGGTTGTAAGATGGCACCGGAGAAGAAGGCAGACGTTTTACGTGCCCCCAACCGATTGTGTTTTATGTTTATTTATTTGCAACTTATTTTTTTTACTTATTTTGTACATAATGTTGCTAATCCTTTTCTTCTTTCACGACTCTGACGAGTCCGACGGAAAGGATATACTGCCTCCTCGGGAACAGACCCCGATCCCCGTGATCTGCGTGAAGAGGAGGCGGAGAAAGAGGGGCCGAAGAGCGGGCTGCCTTCTGAGAATTCGTAGGCGATCAAATAAACCCCCACTTCCCTCCATTCTGCTTGCAAATGTGCAATCCTTGGAGAATAAAATCGATGAGTTACGCGAAAGATTAAACTACCAACGGGACATTAAAAACTGTAACATCTTATGCTTCACAGAGTCGTTGCTGATCACCGACAATATCAACATACAGCTGGCTGGTTATACGATGTTCCAGCAGGATAGAACAGTGGCGTCTGGTAAGACAAGGGGCAGCGGACTATGTATGTTTGTAAATAACAGCTGGTGCACGATATTTAAGGAAGTCTCAAGCTATTGCTCACCTGAAGTAGAGTATCTCATGATAAGCTGTAGACCACACTACCTACCGAGAGAGTTTTCATCAGTATTCTTCGTAGCTGTTTACATACCACCACAGTCAGAGGCTAGCACTAAGACAGCATTGAATGAGCTGTATTACGCCATAAGCAAACAAGAAAACGCCCACCCAGTGGCGATGCTCCTAGTAGCCGGGGACTTTAATGCAGGGAAACTTAAATCCGTTTTACCAAATTTCTATCAGCATGTTAAATGTGCAACCAGAGGAAAAACAAACTCTGGACCACCTATACTCCACACACAGAGACACATACAAAGTTCTCCCTCACCCTCCATTTGGCAAATCTGACCATAATTCTATCCTCCTGATTCCTGCTTACAAGCAAAAATTAAAGCAGGAAGCAACAGTGACTACCTCAATTAAAAAGTGGTCAGATGAAGCAGATGCTAAGCTACAGGACTGTTTTGCTATCACAGACTGGAACATGTTCTGGGATTCTTCAGGTGGCATTGAGGAGTACACCACATCTATCACTGGCTTCATCAATAAGTGCATCGAGGACGTCGTCACCACAGTGACTGTATGTAAATACCCCAACCAGAAGCTGTGGATTACAGGCAGCATCCGCACTGAGCTAAAGGGTAGAGCTGCCACTTTCAAGGAGCGGGATTTTAACCTGGAAACTTATAAGAAATCCCGCTATGCCCTCCGATGAACCATCAAACAGGCAAAGCTTCAATACAGGACTAAGATCGAATCGTACTACACCGGCTACGGCGCTCGTCAGATGTGGCAGGGCTTGCAAACCATTACAGACTACAAAGGGAAGCACAGCCGAGAGCTGCCCAGTGACACAAGCCTACCAGACGAGATAAACTACTTCTATGCTCGCTTCGAGGCAAATAACACTGAAACATGCATGAGAGCACCAGCTGTTCCGGAAGACTGTGTGATCACGCTGTCCGCAGCCGATTTGAGTAAGACCTTTAAACAGGTCAACATTCACAAGCCCGCAGGGCCAGATGGATTACCAGGACGTGTCCTGCGATCATGCGCTGACCAACTGGCAAGCGTCTTCACTGACATTTTCAACCTCCCACTGTCCGAGTCTGTAATACCAACATGTTTTAAGCAGACCATCATATTGCCCGTGCCCAAGAACACTAAGGTAACGTGCCTAAATGACTACTGACCCGTACTACTCACGTCTGTAGCCATGAAGTGCTTTGAAAGGCTGGTCATGGCTCACATCAACACCATCATCCCAGAAACCCTAGACCCACTCCAATTTGCATACCGCCCCAACAGATGATGCAATCTCTATTGCACTCCACACTGCCCTTTCCCACCTGGACAATGCTATTCATTGACTTGAGATGGGCGACACCTGGAGGGTCCTCAGATCCTCCAGGACAAAGACAGGTGAAACCAATCAGGGTGTGACAGATACAATATTAAATAAAACAACAAGTTACAACTTTTATCATTACAACCACAACAATTTCTTCATTCAATCAAAACAACTGCCCATCTCATTCAACACATCTAACACTACAGTCGTAAACTGCCCTGGCGGCACCAGGAAATCCAAATGCAAGGAGATCTGCAGGCTATTCCAAGAATGGGGGGCATTACATTTACATTTACATTTAAGTCATTTAGCAGACGCTCTTATCCAGAGCGACTTACAAGTACATACATTAAAAGGCACTGTTTTATGTGAACATAGTTTTATATAAATATGGTTTTACATTCCTGCAAATAACATGGAATGATAAATGGTTTACAAAACCAGTTCAGTCACTGCATTTAGAAATGCCTTTTTAAATGATTGTCATATCAGATATTAGCTACAGTGATGAGTGTTAATTTTTATACAGTGATAGAAATGTATGATGCATTATGACTGTGTTGACATAATAAAACACAAATGGAGATGGCACTCAGCTCTCGTGCACTGCACATTACCCATACACTAACAGAGATACTGAGATGTATTATTCTGTTAAATCTTGAATGTTCTTTATGGCTCAGGGATGACAAGCATAATCTCCTTTTGACGGTAGATTGAAGGTAGATGAGGAGCCCTAGTAAGCTCTGCTCTACTGTGCTCCTGCACTTCGATAAAAATCAAACTATAAGGTGTCTCTTTCGAAGTTAAACAGCCCAGCTCAGACAGACCCATGCTGCTGTACAGATTGCAAACTAGGCAGCTAGAAATGTGAAGTGCAAACATCTCTTATCTCTATGTGAGTCAGTAGTGAAATCTAGAGGTACCGCTTTATCAGAGAACAACAGTCACCCAGAGGTTGTGGGTAAATTAAGTGTTAAAATGTAGTAAGATGTAGGGGAGTAGAATATTAATATTGAAGGTGCAATGTGCAGAAATTGCTCCATTTCCTGGTTGCTAAAATTTCTACTAGTTCACCTAATTTCAGTGTATGTGACAAAACAAGCAACAAGTGTAACATCTAAACCACTGTGAAATATATTTTTAATTAGAAGAAATGTTGTACTTTTCAACTGTTTTAAACAAGTGTACAAAACCGAAAGAGAAGCAGTTAATCTCTCGTCAACTCTCAACCAGGAAGACTGGCATGTATGTTGTTGATGTTAGTTCTGTATTCGCAGTTAAGGGCAAGGCGTGCTGCTATGTTTTGTCACTCTCTCTCCTCCTCCACTGACGATACTGCATGCACTAGAGTGTCTAGCATCCTGCCTAGGCATCTCTTTGCTCATTGCCAGGTCCAGGCGGGATCATAAGGCCCAACTGGATCAAATCAAATCAAATTGTATTTGTCACATGCGCCGAATAAAACAGGTGTAGACCTTACCGTGAAATGATTACTTAAAAGCCCTTAACCAACAATGCAGTTCAAGAAATAGTGAAGAAAATATTTACTGAATAAACTAAAGTAAAAAAATATAAAACGTAACACAATAAAATAACAATAACGAGGGTATGTACAGGGGGTACCGGTACCGAATCAATGTGCGGGGCTACAGGTTAGTCGAGGTAATTTGTACATGGATACTGGATGGCAGGAAGCTTGGCCCCAGTGATGTACTGGGCCGTACCCTCTGTAGCACCTTACCGTCAGATGCCAAGCAGTTGCCATACCAGAGGGTGATGCAACCAGTCAGGATGCTCTCGATGGTGCAGCTGTAGAACGTTTTGAGGATCTGGAGACCCATACAAAAAATGTTCAGTCCTCTGAGGGGGAATGTGCCCTCTTCACGACTGTCTTGTGTGTTTGGACCATGATAGTTCATAGGTGATGTGGACACTCGAAACTCTGGACCCGCTCCACTACAGCCTGGAGACGTTAATGGGGGCCTGTTCGGCCCGCCTTTTCTTGTAGTACACGATCATGCTCCTTTGTCTGGCTTATATTGAGGGAGAAGTTGTTGTCCTGGTACCACACTGCCAGGTCTCTGACCTCCTCCCTATAGGCTGTCTCATCATTGTCGGTTATCAGGCCTACCACTGTTGTGTCGTCAGCAAACTTATTGATGGTGTTGGAGTCGTGTTTGACCACGCAGTCATGGGTGAACAGGGAGTATAGGAGGGGAGTAAGCACGCACCCCTGAGGGGCCTCAGTGTTGAGGATCAGCGTGGCAGATGTGTTGTTGCCTGCCCTTACCACCTGGGGGTGGCCTGTCAGGAAGCCCAGGATCCAGTTGCAGAGGGAGGTGTTTAGTCCCAGGGTCCTTAGCTTAGTGATGAGCTTTGTGGGCGCTATGGTGTTGAACGCTGAGCTGTAGTCAATGAACAGCATTCTCACATAGGTGTTGATGTGAGCCATGACCAGCCTTTCAAAGCACTTCATGGCTACCAACGTGAGTGCTACAGGTGGTAATAATTTAGGCAGGGAGGTTGCAGGATCGGATGGAAGACAGAGGCGTCACAAGGGCATGGGGCATGTGCCCCCTCAGATGTGTCCTGTTTTTGAAACCTTTTCAGATGTTAAATTAATTACTAAACAGAATTTCTAAGCCAACTTTTTGTCATAATTATTTATAAAAAATACCTGTCAGCAATATTTTGCGGAGGGGGCACACTGACTGGACCAGTCAGGAGGATACCGATAGCTCAAGAGGTTTAAATGTAATCTAGCACCTTATGATAATATCATATTTGTGTATTAATTATGATTTGATTTATTTAACTGTTATTTAGTTAAGGGAAACCCATTGAGACCAGGGTCTTATTTTCAAAGGTGCCCTGAGCACAGCAATACAACTACACAACAGTACAAAATGATCACTAACAAAAAAACTACAAGTTACAGTACAACTTTCAACATTACAACCACAACAATCACTTATTTTAATCAAACCAACTGCAAATCTCATTCAACACATCTACAGTAATACTAGTCTTAAACTGCCCTGGCAGCCCCAGGGAATCAAGATGTAAGGATTTCTGCAGGCTATTCCAGGAATCGGGGGCATTAAAACTGAAAGTGATCTACCTAGATCGGTACGGACTAGTGGAACTATCCCTGTGAACGGGTTTGGTGTCTTATTTTAACAGTGAAGTATGTTGGAAGATTTTTCAGCAGCGTGATCTACAAGAAAGTGATCTACACGACTTTAGTAAGGGCCAGCCGACCTTCTGATACAGGATGCAGTGATGAGTGTTAAACCTGTCACCTGTGATAAAGTGAAGTGCGCTATGGTAGACTGCATCCAAGGGTTTTAGAGTGGTGTCTGCTGCATTTTTTATAAATGGTGTCATCATAGTCCAAAACTGGCAGGGATGTTGATTGTACAATCTGCTTCCTGCTGTTTAGAGAGAGGCAAGATCTATTTAAATGAAAAAGAAGCCCAATTTAAATCTTAGCTTTTTAACTAGCTCTTCCGTATGCGTTTTAAACTTTAGATCTTTATCAATCCAAATGTCCAGATATTACAGGCAGGAACCCGCTCGATGAGAGAACGATCCATTGAGTAGACATGTAGTTCATCAAATAAATAATTTTGTGAATTAGAGAACATACAGTATATTTAGTTTTGCCCGCATTAAGTACACTTTTTAAATCAACAAGGGCATTCTGTAATGTAACAAAATCAGATTGCAGCTCTAACATAGCTTGGTCAACAGTCGGTGCAATGGCATACATAACCGTATCGTCTGCATACGGATTAATATTACATTGGTCTATCTATATTAATAGATAGACCAATATTATTTATATAAATAGTAAAGAGAACAGGTCTCAAAACCGACCCCTGCAATATCATGATGCCATGATATGTGCCTGTGTTGATGATGTGTGGTATTATCCCATGTACTGTTGTAATGTGGATGTAATATCCTAGACATGTTTGTGCAGTATGAGATGTGTGGATTACAACAGTCGGAATGACAGCGTCATTCAAATGCAATTGAACAGGTAAAGAGGTACGCTTACATAACCCCCCCCCCCCCCCCATCCATCCATCCTCACGTTCTCCGTGCCCCCTCTAAAACAATGGGTGCATGACGCGCTTGGAAAGCATGGTCGGTCTGTAGCCTTTTTCTTCCTCACAAATATGGTATTTAATTCACCAGAATATGTTACATCTTCATCCCTTAAATATTGAAGGCAGTACGATGTTACAGTTACCTTTAGACATATAGCCAGCAGGCCTACCCACCACTGAGGTATATAATTAACCCACCCAAACTAGGCCTATCTGAAATATGAAAATTATCAAAGACATTGCAAGGTAGCCTATTGTTCTGTCAAAGATGCCTTCGTAACAGATTGCTAAACTGTATTTTATATGGATAGTATGAACGTTTTTTGCCAGGCAAAACCGGAGAAAATGAAACAAGCACTTTCTGGTCTAATCTGGATGGAATCTAATCTGGATATGTGCACCCACCTTCGCACGCCAATTTGTCAAGACGCGCAAATATTTGGTTCTGGATAACAGAAAAGACAAGAATTTGAGACAAGAATTTGGTGCAATGCCGTAGGCCTATGTTAGTGGCCAGATCGAATAGGCAAAGGTATAACTATATTTTTCCCCCATTCAATTTTGTAATGATGCATATTGATACATGTGTACAGTGCACACATTGATATGTGTACTACCTTTCTTGGGGTGGAAGGTTAACTGTAATAAATCATGGGCTAACTAAAGCCAAGGTTGCCTGGGAAAGAGGAGACGGGGACAGAAGTGAGGGAGAGGCTGAAACTGTGACTGGGTCAGAGATGGTAGTAGATAATGGAGAAAAAAGTGATGCAAGTATGGAGCATAGTGGTACAAATAAAGGGGGAGAAAGACAAAAACAAAGTGGGAGAGAAAGTGAGTAGGGGTTTGAAGGGGAGCGAAAGGTCTATGTAGGCAGAGAGGAGGCAGAAAAGAAGAGCAACATAGTTTTCCAACGCTAGCGGCAGTTCGGAGGTAGAGAGTTCTGAGGAAGGGCAAGATAAGTTACGAGGGTAGCATGGAGGTGAGGAGGAGAGTTAAGTGATTCGGAAGTTTAGGGAGGAAGGGGGACTTGGGGCGATGAGTCCGATAAGGTGGACGGCTGTGATAAAAGTTGGAGAAGTTGTCAATGCTAAAGTGTTAAGAGACGGGAACTCCTTGGTGTTCTGTAAGGACATGGCACAGAGGGAAACAGTTCTCAGAGTGAAGCAAATCGGGAAGTGTATGGTGGTGTCGAGCAGCTGGACTGATCAAACAGGGAAGCAGTGGATTAAAGGGGTGATAACAGGAGTGCCTGTGAGTGTTACACTAACATGAGAGGAGGCGTTCTAGTGAATGTTTGCAAGCTTGCAAAGATTGCAAGCAACAAGGGGTGGAGTTAGGGTAGATAGCCAGTCTATTCTGTTACACTTCAAGGACCGGATACTGCCAAATAAAGTAACCATAGGATGTATGAGTTGTTATGTGAGGGCTTATGTACTGAAGCCTTTAAGATGTTATAACTGTCAGAGGTTTACACCAGGCGGTGCAAGAAGGCGGCCTTAAAAATTTGACTCCAGCCACCCAAATCATAGACTGTTCTCTCTGTTACTGCACGGCAAGCGGTACCAATGCACCAAGTCTGGGACCAATAGGTCACTGAACAGCTTCTAACCCCAAGCCATAAGACCGCTAAATAGTTAACCAAATAGCTACCCAGACTATCTGCATTGACCTATTTTGCAATAACTATTTTGCCTAATTAAATATGCTGATGCTACTGTTAATTGTCTACCTTGTTCCCTAGTCACTTTGGCCCTACCTACACTCAGTGACCAGTTTATTAGGTACCCGGTTGGAACGCCTTTGTTTCCAGAACAGCCTGAATTCTTCAGGGAAACATTGCTCAATTGGTATCAAGGGACCTAACAGAAAAACACCACCAGCCTGTACCGTTGACACCAGGCAGGAGGGGCCAAATCCTGACTCTGCCATCAGCATGACGCAACAGGAACCGGGATTTGTCAGACCAGGCGATTCCACTCCTCACTTATCCAGTGTTGGTGATCGCGCAACATACTGGAGACTATTCTTCCTGTTTTTAGCTGATAGGAGTGGAACCCGGTGTGGTCATCTGCTGCAACAGCCCATCTGTGACAAGGGCCGATGAGTTGCGTGTTCTGCAATGGCATTCTGCACACCACTGTTGGACTGCGCCATTATTTGCCTGTTTGTTGCCCGCCTGTTAGCTTGCAAGATTCTTGCCATTCTCCTTTGACCTCTCATCAACGAGCTGTTTTCGCCCACAGACTGTATGTTTTTTGTTTGTCGCACCATTCTCGGTGAACCCTAAACACTGTCGTGCGTGAAAAGCTTGTTTTGCCCATTCTAACATTCAACTGAACAGTAACTGAATACCTCAATGCCTGTCTGTCCGCCTGCTTTAAATAGCAAGTCACAGTCAAGTGACTCACTGTCTGTAGGAGAGAACCATTTTCATGAACAGGGTGGTGTACCTAATAAACTGGCCTCAGTGTATATGTACATATCTACCTCAATGACCTCGTACCCCTGAACATTGACTCAGTACTGGTACCCCGTGTATATAACCAAGTTATCTTTACTCATTGTGTATTTATTCCTATAATTTTTCTCTCTACGTTGTTGGGAAGGGCCCTTAAGTAAGCATTTCACTGTTAGTTTACACCTGTTGTTTACGAAGCAAGTGACAAATAACAATTTATTTGATTTTGTTGATATTAGCTCCAATTGTTATTTTGTGGAATTCAAACAGAAGCATTCTAAATGTATTAATCAATCAGTATTTTGGTTGATCTATTAAAAAATGACATACCATTTTTCAAAAACAAGAAAACAAAACAAGTAGACAGCCTCACAGAAGTATTTTTATTGGTTCTGAAAAAAAAAATGTCCTGTGTGAAAATCTTTAGGGCACTTGTTCCTCCTTGTACCATATTCAATCTTAAAAGAGACCTTCCTCTCCCTCACAAGTCTTGAGAAGATTATGAAAAAGACAGACACATGACAAAATAAAAATGGCATGTTTTTTTTCCTCCAAAAATGTGAAGTAAAAAAACTTAAACAAGAATGACTTTCATAGTTTAACAAAATAATAAATATGGAGCACTCTTCCCTGTACAGAGACATAACATTGACATATCTTTTTATAAAAAATATGACTTCAGTGCATTTTCTTTGCAAAGCACTGTTCCTTCAGTATACCACCTCATATACCATATTTTAGAATACCCTGACATCAATGCAATGGCCTTAAACAGATAGTTTGGTGTTTTGGCAATTCATTTTTATGTCTCTGCATCCAGTATGAAGGAAGGTAGAGGTTCTGTAGTTTCGCGAGCCAATGCTAACTAGCTTAGTGCAAAGACTGGAAGTCTTCGGGTACAGCTAGTTAGCATTGGCTCACGAAACTACCTCTAACCCCAAACTATCCCTTTAAGGATACAAACAATCATCACGCCACACAGGAACCCCCTTCCTGGAAACACAGAGTGTATATCAAAACTTCACAGCCTTTTTTCTTTGTCGTCATCTCAAGACACAAACCCAGAAAGAAAAGGCACAAGTAACTACAGTTTGGGTAATAGTGGACAAAGAGACAAAACAACATGTGCATTTATTGTTCATTAAAGATTTTGGTCATTTACAAATGTATTCATATTTATTTGACATGTATATTTAAATATATATTAAGATAGCAGTATCTATAGAGATACAGAAGGTAAGATCAAGAGATTTAAAGAAATCGTCAACAATAAAAAAGTGCATTTTATAACAAACCTGAATATTGCAGAAGAACTAACATTTAAGTTAACAATTGGATTGAAAACTGTATAAAAACAAAGCAACAAAGCGTAAAGGATGCATGACATATCAAAGGGTGGAGACTAAGTGCTCTGGCCTCGATTGGTTGAGTCTCCGCCTTTGCTCCTTCCTCTACCAATTCTGAACCAGTCGCTCTGGACCGCAACCCTGGTTGCTGCCTCTCAAACAGCTATCCAATCCGGTGTGTGGGAGGGGGGGACTGGCTGACTAGGGGGATGGTCCTGCCTGGCCGTGTGAGGGCCATCGTTTTCTGGTCTCTGCCTCAGACCTGTGGGAGTGGGAGGAGCTGTGTAAGCTGTCCTTTTGCATTGTGTTTATCATCCCTGGGTCCATCCTACCCTGGTGCGAGGTGGAGGGGTTGAAACATATGGGTGGGGTTATACTGGGAATGCACAGCCCTGATTGGCTGGCTCCTACTACTTCCTGGCTGTCAGACCAGTGGTCCCCAGGAGTTCTGAGCCCTTGAGTTATGGGGGTCCTGCACCAGGGGGTTTCCCTCCTGGTCTGGCCCAGTAAAAGCCCCTCCATTGGGGGACAGGAGGCCGAGGTGGGAGTAGTGGGGTGGGAGCGGGGACGAGCCTGCACCATCTGAATGCCCCCAATGGGGATCATCAGGTAGGGCACCCTGGCCTGCTGGGAGTGCAGAGGCAGGTGGCTGAAGATGCGGTCCATGGACTGGGACTGGGCTTTAGGGCTGTCAGTAGGTGACAGACGGAAAGCTGGGGGGAATGACAGGCAGGGTTCTGGACCAATCTGCCCTTTACTTGGTGTTCCTATCCTCTCCTGTACGGGGAGCAAGTACCTCATCATTACTTCACACAGTAGAAAAAAAACACTGAACATGTTTTCACATTGCCTTTGGCTAAACTGGGCTTCCAATGCAGGTTTTAAAACACAGGGGAGGGGAGCAAGCAAGACGCAACCACAGGCATTAAAAACACCATCAGTCGCGAGCCTTATCATAGGAAAAAGAAAACTCTCTCAAAAGTAAATTCACAAAGTGTTGCAGAGTTAGGTATTTAAGTCTTTGCTATTAGCTTAGTACCAAAAGGGAAATTACTCTGCAATAAGATGTGTTTACTATTGACCATTACTGACAATGTAGTTATGTGGAGGGATGGCTAATTACATCTCATTTTGTAACTGACAAGAATAACTGTGGCTTAAAATAACACGAAAAACTACCGGATCACCAAGTGAATTATATACATAACTTACCATTGAACCCACCTGTCTGCGATCGCTGGCCATCATACTGGGGATGTCCCATGGCAAACAACTGGGAGACCTGCGAGGTCTATGTTGCACCCCCAGGGACGAGGGAGAGGCCCGGGCCCACAACACTTGATACTGGCTAGTGGACAGAGGCCGCAGGGGGTACAGAGCTCTGATGGGGGATGGTTCTCTCTTGGAAGAGGGCGAGAGGTGTCGGTTGGGGGAGGCCAGCTCCAGTCTGGGGGAAAGGCTTCGGATGGGAGAGCAGCTCTCACTGCTAGGGGAGAAGGCCCTGGGGGAGGCGTCCCAGAACAGTGCCCTCTGGCTTTCTGGAGAGGAAGCACGCCCGCTGGGCCACAGTCTACGGGTGGGAGAGGGCTCCTGGCTGGGGCAGGGGCTGGGATCTGGCTGGGGTTCTGGGGCTGAGGGGTCAGGCGTGCCCTGCTGGGACCGTCTTCCGCTGCTGGAGTGCCCCCATGTGGATAGACGGCGGTCGGGTGAGCAGGAGGAGGACGGCTCGTTGTGAGATGAGGACTCCTCTTCCTCCTCCTCGTCATCGTCCTCCTCTGAATCCTCCACGTCCGAGAACTGGTGGTCATCCTGGTCCTCGGAGCCAGATAAACGCTCTTCAATATCTCCTGATGAGAAAAGGGGGAAACTTACACTAAGCCTAATTCTCCAAACTCCAGTCCTCCAGGCTGCACCTAAATGAACACAGTTGTGTTCAGTAGTCAGGAAATGGAAGAAAGCAGTCCGAAACAGAGTGAAACGGGGAGGTACTATCTGAACTTGTCCAATACGGAACGCTCGGTCTAAACTAGTTCCAGATTGAAAGGCAAGACTGAAAACCAGCAGACAATGCAGCTCTCCAGAAACTGAGTTCACCTAAGTCACTATGGACTTACAGTGAGCTCCAAAAGTATTGGGACACAGACACATTTGTTGTTGTTTTGGCTCTGTACTCAAGCACATTGGGTTGGACTACGAGCTACAATAAAAACACAATGTGTTTCTAAACACTTCTACATAAAGGTGGATGCTACCATGATTACAGATAGTCCTGAATGATTTGTGCGTCTAGCTTTCTCACTGATCATTATTCATGATTCATTCAGGACTATCCATAATCGTGGTAGCATCCATATTCACGTAGAAGTGTTTAGAAACTGCTATTCTTATTTACAATAAAAGTGACTCCAAAATGACACGATACATTATTTACCATTCATTACTATTGGGCAGAACATATATCTGACCACAACCAAAACAAACAAAGAAAATGCATCCAACAAGTTTGTAGAGGCACAAGCCTGATGTAATCATTGCATGCTAGGTACATGGGACCAAATACTAAACGTTTGCCTACTTTAAAATACATAAGTAAATTTGTCCCAATACCTTTGGTTCCCGAAAATGGGGGGGGACTATGTACAAAAAGTGGTGGAATTTCTAAACGGTTCACCCTATTTGGATGAAATGGCCCTCAAATTAAAGCTGACAGTCTGCACCTTAACCTCATTTACATTTACATTTAACCTCATAGTCAGTGTATCATTTCAAACCCAAAGTGATGGAGTACAGAGCCAAAACATAAAACATTTGGGCACTACACCCCAATACTTTTGGAGCTAACTGTATATAAACACACACTCATACACACAAACACGTGAAATGGGCACAAGGACCAGGACAGGGTGACTTCCTACCCAACATAACATTCTATCAACCTGATGCTATAAATAGCGAGCAGACAGGCAAGGTTTGATTTAATGGAATCGTGCTGCTGTTCCCATTCATGAAGTCTTACAGCTGGCTTTTGAATGGAAGGGTTGTTTGAATGGGCTGTCCTTGGCTCAGTGTTGAGTGCAGTCTGCTACCGGGAGGGATGGGTGGCATTGAGCCTGCACAGAGAGGGGGTGGATGTGAGTGTCTGGAATGCTGTTCTTTATAGGCCAGGACTGCCGCCTTGAAAACAACACTGTACATCTCTCCCATCCTGCACCAGAAACAGACTCTATGGAATGTATTTGGCCATGTATTCTTCATGTGTTAATTTAATATTTTTCCCATTTCTCTTCAGCACAAGAGTAAGGAGAATAGCAACATATAGCCTTCCATATCCGACATACATGTCATGCCCAGTTCTAGTTTCTTCAGAGGAGCAGATATAGCTACAAGGCTAGCTATCGTGTCTGGTTTGAGGAAAGATGTTTGATGAGTGAAGTTTCCTCCCTATGGTATTGTACCTGCTTCCTCGGTCTCCGGCTCGTCCAGCGAAGACCCAGACGTTCCCATTGACTGGCACTTCTTCCCATGAGCCTTGGACTTCATGTGCTTGGTAAGGTTCCCTATGAAGACAAGGAAAACAAGAACAGCAAAGCCACATTAGACTGAACCAGAGCAGGGTAGATGAGGAATAATTGATGGTGGGGAGAGAGACCGGAGTACAACCAAATAGTCGAGCATAGCTAGGTTTGCAAAATTCTGGGAACTTTCAATAAATGCCCAGTTTTTTTCCCCAAAATCTCGGTTGAAAGATTCCCGGAATCAGGAGGGGATCAGCAGGAAATCCAGAAACATCCAACCAGGATTTCTGTAAAACCAGGGAATTTATTGAAAGTTACCTGCATTTTGCAACCCTAAGTCCCAGTCGTTTTTAGACGGAACGTCACAGTTCGCCGATGGGGAAAACCACCTGTTGTTACCCAGGTTACCCCCGTTGGCTCACAGCAAAAACTTGACCTTTTCAAACGGAATTTTCTTGTCAGCTTGTTTTAGTCAATTACAAAACTACATTTAAGAAAAGTACAACATGTCTAAAGATTACTTTTCAACATTGCCTACTCCCAAGCATTCTCATTACTAAAAGTAATATTGTAGGGTTTCCCTCATGCCCATTTTCATGACGCACGAGGGCTTTTGCCTTCTGGTAGGCCATTGTAAATAAGAATTTGTTCTTAACTGACTTGCCTAGTTTAAATAAAATAAATAAATAAATAAAACATTTGGGGGAAAATTGACGGTGCTAGCAGCCACGTGAGTGAGTGGTAGCTACCTACTGACCAGAACATTATAGGCTAGCAAAAACCAACATAAACAAACAGACTATACAGTTACAAGTAGTGAGTGGAGTTACAAACAGACTATACTAAACAAGTTAAATGTCTTAAACGTGATGAAATGTTTTTCACACACACATAGCTACAGTGCATTCGTAAAGTATTCAGACCCCTTGACTTTTCCCACATTTTATTTACAGTACAGCCTTACTCTAAAATGGATTAAATAAACCCCCCCCCCCAATCAATCTAAACACAATACCCTTTACGACAAAACGAAAATAGGCTAATATTTTTTTGTGCAAATTTATACAAAAATATGACCCTTTGCTACAAGACTTTGTATTGAGACCATTTGCTATGAGCTCAGGTGCATTGTTTCCATTCATCATCCTTGAGATGTTTCTACAACTTGAACTTAAATGAAATTGATTGGACATGCTTTGGAAAAGCACACACCTGTCTATATAAAGTCCCACAGTTGTCAGAGCAAAAACCAAGCTATGAGGTCAAAGGAATTGTCCGTAGAGCTCCGAGACAGGATTGTGTTGAGGCACAGATCTGGGGAAGGGTACCAAAACATTTCTGCAGGATTGAAGGTCCCCAAGAACACAGTGGCCTCCATCATTCTTAAATGGAAGAAGTTTGGAACCACCAAGACTCTTTCTAGAGCTGGCTGCCCAGCCAAACTGAGCAACCGGGAGAGAAGGGCTTTGGTCAGGGAGGTGACCAAGAACCCGATGGTCACTCAGACAGAGTTCCTCTGTGGAGATGGGAGAATCTTCCAGAAGGACAACCATGCAGCACTCCACCAATCAGGCCTTTACGATAGAGTGGCCAGACGGAAGACACTCTTCAGTAAAAGGCACATGACAGCCCGCTTGGAGTTTGCCAAAAGGCACCAAAAGGACTCTCAGACCTTGAGAAACAAGATTATCTGGTCTGATGAAACCAAGATTGAACTCTTTGGCCTGAATGCCAAGTGTCATGTCTGGAGGAAACCTGGCACCGTCCCTACAGTAAAGCATGGTGGTGGCAGCATCATGCTGTGGGGATGTTTTTCAGCGGCAGGGACTGGGAGACTAGTCAGGATCGAGGGAAAGATGAAAGGAGCAAAGTACAGAGAGATCCTTGATAAAAAAACCTGCTCCAGAGCATTCAGGACCTTAGACTGGGGCAAAGGTTCACCTTCCAACAGGACAACAAACCTTAGCACACAGCCAAAAACAACGCAGGAGTTGCTTCAGGACAAGTCTTTGAATGTCCTTGAGTGACCCAGCCAAAGCCCGGACATGAACTCAATCGAACATCTCTGGAGAGACCTGAAAACAGCTGTGCAGCGACGCTCCCCATCCAACCTGACAGAGCCTGAGAGGATCTGAAGAGAAGAATGGGAGAAACTCCCCAAATACAGGTGTGCCAAGCTTGTAGTGCCATACCCAAGAAGACTCAAGGCTATAATCACTGCCAAATGTGCTTCAACAAAGTACTGAGTAAAGGGTCTGAATACTTAAGTAAATGTGTTAATAGTTTTAATTTCTATTTTATAAATAGTTTTTGTCATTATGGGGTATTGTGTGTAGATTGATGAGGGGAATTTCTGAATGCTGAATACTTTCTGAATGCACTATACGTGTAGCCTACTTGGGAACCGGCCCCCATATTTTCCACGCCAAATAGCCTGAAGCCACAGGGCTCTTCTCGTAGGTTCCATTTCCTTATGTTGAAGCATTGCGAACCGTAGTTCGGGATTTTTTTACCTGGTTATATGTACATTGAACAACACAGCAGTTTTCCGGCATGTTTTGTTATTTCTGTTTAATAATAACATTGACAAAGTTGGCTATTTCACAAATGGGCGTCAATGGGGAAGAATGTTTTGTTTCCCCCAATTTGTGGACGTGGTCAAGAGGAACTCCTCCTTATGACGTGAATATCAACTTGGAGCATAGCTAAACGTTACAGAAACTGCTCAACCATATACAAAGACAGAGCAACACTGATGCTGTATTATGACTTGGGTCCTATTTAGAAAGGTCACACCTCCTCCTCCTCCTCTTCCTCACCTTTGGTTTTGAAGGCAATGTTGCAGTGTTTGCAGACGTAGGGCCGGGCGTCCGTGTGTGTTCGAATGTGCTTCCTTAGCATGCTGGGCTTCTTACAGCGGATCCCGCACTCTCCGCACACATACTTTCCTCGGCCGCGACCCCGCACATACACATACTCCTCATTAGACTTGTACCTGATGGGAAGGAGGGGGAGACGGACAGAGAGAGGAAGTGGGGGGAGAGGGAGTGAGAAAAGAAAAAGAAAATACATAGTTAAAAGTAGGTAAAGATAGCTCCCTGGGCCTACAAGGCACTCTTTACACCAGAACGGAGTAGCCCCACCAAACCCCTGCTTCCTCTAAGTCCCCTCTCTCTCCAGCCTGTCTACGCCCGGGGCAGGCAGGCAGAGAACCCAACCTTTATCCTCAGTTTGGGTGGCTCGGCCAACAACAGCAGCAGCTACAGAGAGGGAAGCCTGGCTTTAGCCAACTGCCCCAAATAGACAATACATACAAAATCAAACTCTACATTTAGCTCTACTCCTCTAAAAAAGACTTGTTTATATGTTGTTTTTAATACTTACGGAAATACTATGAACTACCCAACCCGATGTTATCTTTAAATACAAAATGTGTTATACAGTATACTTTATCAACATGAATAAAGATCAGTATTCGCATTGAGCTCCAATGAGGCAACAACAGTACTTTGAACTAGAGGTCGACCGATTATGATTTTTCAACGCCGATACCGATACCGATTATTGGAGGACCAAAAAAAGCCGATACCGATTAATCGGCTGATTTTTATATATATATTTGTAATAATGACAATTACAACAATACTGAATAAACACTTTTATTTTAACTTAATATAATACATAAAAAATATCTATTTAGTCTCAAATAAATAATGAAACATGTTCAATTTTGTGTAAATAATGCAAAAACACAGTGTTAGAGAAGAAAGTAAAAGTGCAATATGTGCCATGTAAAAAAGCTAAAGTTTAAGTTCCTTGCTCCGAACATGAGAACATATGAAAGCTGGTGGTTCCTTTTAACATGAGTCTTCAATATTCCCAGTTAAGAAGTTTTAGGTTAGACAATACATACTATTGTATGTTCTTATAGGCACTATAGTATTGCCAGCCTAATCTCGGGAGTTAGGCTTGAAGTCATAAACAGCGCAATGCTTGAAGCACAGCGAAGAGCTGCTGGCAAACGCAGGAAAGTGCTGTTTGAATGAATGCTTACGAGCCTGCTGCTGCCTAACACCGCTCAGTCAGACTGCTCTATCAAATATCAAATCATAGACTTAAATATAATATAATAAACACACAGAAATACGAGCCTTAGGTCATTAATATGGTCAAATCAAAGCAGCAACAACGGATGGTGATAATGTCATTGATGGAATGCAACAGCGTTTTGAGTCACTACTGTGAGTGCAGGCACACGGCATACACCCAGCAAGAGAAACTGGACAATTTTTTTAAAAATGACATCACACTGACAATTTCAATCTGTTTCTGGTTGTGATGATGCTGGGCATGAATGTGACTACGAATTATGGTGAATGCTGCATTCCTACATGTTGAATTTCATACCATACAATATGATAAACACACTGCTCATGACCACACGGGTTAACAGTGGAACGAGCAAAGCTGACCATGTCACCAAGCCAATGAGAAAATGTGACAATGTATTTACTCCATGAAGATGTGTGCGTCTGGCAGTGTTAAGAGCAACTAGACAGTTGCAGCTGCTCTAAGTGCAGATTAAGGAGATTAAACCCAATGTTCCGCTGTCAGAGGACACTCACAGCTCCTTTAGTTTATATGAAAAGCAACAGTGAGGAAAAGCCTGAGAGAGAGCCCCCCAGTCAGTCCCTCCTCCCTCACAGACGTGACTTAATTGGATCAGGATGAAAACATACAAGTCATTAAAAACACAAACAGAGCTGGGCTGCTTTCCTTCCGTGTATTTATAGACAGTGGCGATGTGCGTTGTGTAGCAATGAGGGCAGTCGTGGTTGGGAACAGAGGAGAGAGGTGGAATGAATGACACACTGTTTCCGGAGTGTTACATGCATTGTGTGTGTGTGTTCCCCAATATTTGCAAGATTTAAGTGTCCCAGACAAGTTTCAAAAGATAAGGATGAAATGTGCACGCCGAGAGACTCGTTCGCACGTCCTCCTGCTCATAGTGTGAGATGGTCAACAAGCCTTGATGGATGCTGTTAAGTTCTCCAGATCAAGACTGGGACGTCACAAAAATGTTGTTCAGACATGTTTGATATTTTTGCCATAGTCTGAGATGTGTTAAGAGGGGATACCCATATGAACAGCTGCGCTAACCGTGGAAACGCATGTCAAGTGCCTCTGCTCGAGTCCCCAACAAACGGTTGTTCCGGTTTTCAGGGGAAATGGAAAGAGAACCTGTGACTGGACTTCTGCTCCATCTTAACTCCTCCTCCACATTCACTGGATTGGTTGAACAGTGCAGAAGAGAACCTCCCGACAGTTTTTTTTCTTCTCCTCAAGACCAGTATGTAGGTCATTGTAGGGGATCAGGTTTCAGGCCTTTATTTTACGCCTGCTACGTTAGGTTAATCTGTTGGCTACGGAACCGAGAGAGAAGTCAGCTGTAGCATATTGTATTTTTTGCTGTGCAACTTGGACATTGGATTTGAGCACAGTGCTTCTAGAAAAATCTCCCAGAGGTCAAAATTCTGTTTATGCCATTGTGTTGTCTCCCGATGCGCAGCAGCTGTTCCCCATTCCCCAAGTCAATCTTCCCCGTTTAGCATACATCACATTTCATGCCCAAATCACCTCTTAAATTGATTGTGTTACTCAATGAATTGGTAAACAATTATTTTGAGATTTAGGCAAGGAAAACAAGGCCTCCCAAAATGCTAATGTTGCTAATTGTTTGCAATGGCTAGTTTCAAAAAGCCAAAGTATGGATTGCAGTCACTACTTTTCCATAGATTGCTTTCAATTTAAACAAATATTTAACATATGTAAAATCCCTGAACTGTCCCTTTAAGGTCAACATTTTATGGCTTGAAAATTGTAAACCCCTGATGATAGCAGGGGCGCAACTTTGGTTTTAGATGTGTGTGTGTGTGGGGGGCATAACCTGGCTGTGGGCAATCTATAGCTAATTTCCTGCATTTCTACACAATCCAATATGCTGTCTCTATTTAGAACAACAAAAAGTAAACACAAATGCCCACAGTCTTCAAGCTAGGTAAGAGATCATTATTAAATATGTTTAAGTGATTGATAAGACTGAACTAGATCAAAGGTAAATCAATAATCAATTTTGTGTTGCACCTTTAAACAATAACATAACAAAGTAACAAAAATACAAAGACTTGATTGTCTTTATTAAAGACATCTATATAACATTTCTGCCAGACCGCCTAGCCAGCCTGAGCTGCCTGCACGCCCGACCCCCACCAGTCTAGTACATAACTCAACTCTCCCCCAACACAATTTCCTTCCCACCTTTTTTTGTGTTTGGACACAAAAGTAAAGTAAAATAAATAAAAAACACATACACCTCAAATATAAATTAACACAGAAACAGCAAATCCCCCATATAATTAATCTCATAGGCCTAATAGTACTGTAGAGATCTTTTTACTTGCACACAATACAGCTGGGTCGTCCCATCCTGTTCCTAGGAGTGCAACACCCTGCAGCGCCCCAATCCAACACACACCACCCAGCTTTAGGATCTTAGAGAAAAATAAATGACTGGTTTCAGGTGTGTTAGGCCAAGGCCAGAGTGACAACCCACAAGCCAGCAGATCCCCCAGGGCCAGGATTGAGCAGTCCAGCAGCTAGGGATTGCCTAAAAAGGCATCTCTGCTGACTTGGGCATGTTTTCAATAGACTGCTTTTGTAGTACTGCATTCCATATAAGGCATCCAGACTAGGGCTGGGTGATATGGCCAAAATCTCATATCCCGATAACGATACATATCACGATATAGCACATTTTCTGTAAATTCAATGAATAATTTGTTGATATAAAATGACCACATGTAAAGGCCTATTTCTTATTACATTTTGAATTATACTCAACTAATAAAAGGAACTTACTCATATTTGATTATTTCTCCTTTTCTTTAGAACCTTTGTGCAAATTTTCAATTAATCATGTAACAAAATTTAAAATATGGATATATAAAAAATATAAAAAGGTAAATAGAAAACATTTCAACTATAGTTGCAAACAAAATATATATAGGCCTAAAATATATAACATATATTTTTAGGGGATTGCCTGTTTTGCATGTTATTTTGGCATTAATACGTGTCACATGCATTGCATTTGGTACCTTGGGTCGAGTGTTAGCACCAACTCACGAAACCCCCGTTTCTCGACCGTGTAAATTGGGGCCATGTCTTTGCGGATGTAAGTTGTAACGGGAGCTGTTATCGCCTTCCATCTTCGTGATTCTTTGCCATATGGTGTGCCGCGGGCAAAAGCCTTTTGCAACGTCTAAGTCGGGAGTTTGTTTTGAGCACTCCTCTGTACTTTTTTGGGTCTCATCCGTAGACTCTCCCCGTACTGTTTCACATGATTCTTGCATAAGTGGTAAAAGAGGTTAGTGGTGTTTGAGCCTGTTGTCGGGATCGGCCTGCGGAATATTTTGCAGAGGACGGTTTTCTGGTCCGTGTCAGACTTTTCATACCCAAATCGCGTCCGAAGTAGCCCCTCTTATCGATACGAGCTCTGTGTCTCCGTGCCCTGTGTCATGTTCACTCTCCTCCATGTTTGTTTGTGTTGCAAATTGCATCGTCCAATTGACTAAAAATATTGCCGTAAAGACTGTGATTTGCGACACAACGAAATAAACGATAGAGCATAATATGAAACGATAGACGTTTCTCGATCGTCACACGATATATATCGTCATATCGCCCAGCCCTAATCCAGACCTTATGAAAGTGCCCAGTATACCATTAAACTTGTAATAAATCAAATCTGGTGATACATAACTTGATATTTCTGCCATCCATTGTGACATTGTGGAAGGATAACCAACCTTACAATTAATGGCAATGCATTTCTTAGCCGCTATAAATGCTTGGTTACACAGTTTCTTCTGTTAAGTCTCCAGAATCAACATTTCCTAACAAACAAAAACAGGGAGAAGGGAGAATCTGTAGACATGCTGAGATAAAACAGACTTCACAAGACCATAACATACGAGTTTCTAGAGTTGCATAACATATGAGTTTCCGATAGCAGCTGCCAATGTTCAGCTAGTGGGGGGGGGAGACGACTCCTTGCCCGTCGACTCCCATTCCTGGGTGTCAAGCTTAGATTTGGCTAGGAATAGACTCCTCGACTCCTGAGATTCAGTATTTCTGCAACGGAGGAAACCGTTTTTTGTAGTCTACTAAGAGAACACAAACTCTCGCATCTTTCACAGCAAAGAAAGAGCAAAGCTACTGAGGGAGAGAGAGAGAGATGGAAGTGGCACAGCCAGGCATAGGTAGACATGTCGGCTACCAGGCAGACAGTCAGAAGCGTGCAGGTAATCAAAATCTGTAGGCTAAAGGCATGCTGTATTTCGCAATTCCTTGGCTTGCAATGTCTTGCGCAAGTTCACCAAAGTAGGGGCTATCAATAAGTAAGCTGAGCTATTCTACACACAACAACCGAAGACCTAACCCACACTAGCATTTTCATAGCGAAGAGAAAGAGGAGCAAGCGAGGGAGAGAAGTCCGAGGCAGGCAGACAGCCAGTCAGAACCGTCCGCATAGGCTATATCTTGGCAATCTGTATCTAGCAATGCCTCGTAAATTCACCAAAAGTATATTCAAGTATATATCAGGTTATCAATGAGTATGGCTAAGATTTTCTTCATAGTGGAAGTGAATTGAAGTTGAACATCGCCAAATGCATCAATTAAATTAGGCCTAAATGTGCAATAAAAAGTATTATTATTTAATGAAACCCTAGCTGGCCTAGATCAGGGCTCTCCAACCCTGTTCCTGGAGAACTATCTTCCTGTAGGTTTTCGCTCCAACCCCAGTTGTAACTAACCTGATTCAGCTTATCAACTAACTAACTATTGACGCAGATGCGTAAGATTAGTGTTGGAGTGAAAACCTACAGGATGGTAACTCTCCACGAACAGGGCTGGAGAATCCTGTCCTAGGAAATAGATCGCAAAACAGGATCCCCACTAAACTTTTTGGAAATGGCAAGTTCACTTTCTCATCCATAAACACGGTCAAGTGCAAATATGGTTCAGCAGCTCAAATCAGTAGGATTGCTATTAGGAAGGAAGTCTACCACGGATGGATCGCTAAAATAATGATTACGTACGATCACAATTCATTCATTTAAATATTATGGGAAGACCTATACATTTGGAAGCCAAGCATATTTGGAAGCCAAGCACATTTGGAAGCCAACCACATTTGGAAGCCAAGCAGGAGTTATCAGTGTAGCCTATTATCGTCTGGACATGACGTTGAAATATCTTCACGCCTACAGCAACAAAAAAACTCCAGGCTTCCGTCATAAGAGTCGATTCAATTAGAAAAATTAAGAATTACAGGCGGCAGTTTTGAAAATCGTGTGTGAATTCGTCTGGAGTAAGGCACATGCTTGGTTAAAAACTACAAAACCAACGTATCTAGTAATATCCGTTCAAATAGGGCAATATCATGGCAAAGAATAGGCTTATGAGCAGAGTGCACCGCGTCATCCCATGGGATCAGTCAAGGCAGTGCACAACAGAAATATCACTGAAATATTAGAGTTCCTACACATCACCTTCTATATTCAAACAAAATAGCCCTTTTATAGGCAAATGGGCAGCATCATGCTCATGTTAGTCCTCTAGAATGCAAATGTAGTCTTCCTAGTAGGACTCTGCAACAATGAGGTGGATGTGTGCGCGCCTCTGTTTCAGCGTGTTTTGGGAGTCGAGCAAGGGTCGACTCCTATGACTCCAACCACGACTTCTACAACTCCTAAATTCCTGGAGTCGTGCACCCTTATGTTCAACTCTCCAGTGCTGGTCCAGCCAGCCTTCCAGAAGCTTTGCCTTCACACAGCCTGTCCGTCCGCTTTGTGGCGTCCGCGTGGTCCTAAATCCAGCCAAACAGCCTACCCGCCTATTATGCGTGGGAATACTTGGGAACAGATGACCAAAATTAGAATCACTTGAAGCTGACTCCCTTGTGTTTGTACAGTCTTTCATGCCCTCCCAAAAATATATATAAAAAAAAATCCTGGGGGGGCCATATAAAACCACCACCAGTTGGGGAACCCTGACTTATAATATCTGTATGCATTAAACACATAACTTATTTTCATTATATTTAATGGATTCATTCCTTTTATATTCCAAAACTGTGTGATCATGCCTCAAAAAACATGCTAACCTCTCACCATTACCAATAACAGGGGAGGTTAGCATCTTTGGGGGGGTATGCTATTTACTGTATGCCTCTAACTTTCATTATTCATTATTCGTGATTCATTCATGATTATCCGTAATCATGGTAGCATCCACATTAATGTAGATGTGTTCGGAACCAACTATATGGAATTCAAATTTTTCAGATTTTCTAATTATAACTCTCTATATTTGAAAATGATATGGTGATTTGTGGAAAGCTCTACTCCTATATATTATTTTGGCTGGAATTATCATTCTTCACAAATGTTATAATAAATCAATGTATGAGTAACAATTTTATGAGAAATCATTATTAATATCCTAAAAGTGTCAATTTGATCACAAACAGCATTGTATAAGCGTAATCGCCCACCCCCCAGCCCACACACAGAAGTTTTTACAACAAATGACAGATGGACAACATAAGAGGTTTATGTTGTCCATCTGTTATTCGTTGTAAAAACTTCTCTATCACACATCTTTCTATCAACACCTATCGGTTCGTATTTCTGTCTCCATCTCTTTCCAACACATGCATGTATGTCCTTGTCTGTCATAAGGAAACTAAATGTTTCCTTCTATATTTCCCTCTCTCCACCATTTCCCCTCCGTCTTTCCCTTTCAATTCCATCTCTATCACACTCTGCCTTTTACTGTGCTCTTGGCAGATCACTATCTGTTGGCTAGACTGCGGCAGCTGCCACGGGAAAGGCAGCTTTGTGAGCTGCGATCAGAAGCAACAGTGAGAGCATATACTGCAGTGGGAAGACTCTCACACACCTCGTAGCAATTAGCCGTGTTCAATACCCACACCCAATTATTGCCTTCACTCAAGAGACTTTAGGGGACTTCTTTCCTACATATGCATGTACAGTACAGCAGCTAAACTTCAGTTGCTCTCGTGTCATTGAGAGGACGGTATATCAACACTAATGAGAATCTCATAAAACAAATCTGGTGGGATGCTTTCTGCTTGTCTGCTGCACCGCACAAATCCCAACCCCATTCAACACTCCACTGAAAATCTACATTTTCTACCAGCTGTGAATGGGAAAGGCTCCGCTGTCGGTTTAAATGAAGTACCTGGGGGCTAGCTCACCTGTTTCTCTGTTATTCTGGAAGGCTGAAGTGTAAAACACTCTCCACTGTTACTGCTGTTTTTCCCCTCATAATGTGTCATTTATATTTTGAGACTCAGCATTTGGTGGCAGCCCTGTGCTTCCTGGTACTGCTACCGTATCTGAATACAAGGACTCACATCTACTGTATCGTTACATCTCTACTGCCTTTATCTGTCAGTAACGTTGAATATCTGCCTGATGAATTTCGCAGGGAAATCTATCTGCTCATAGAAAACTCCACTAGTATTAGCTGATCAGGGCTTACCCGCCCTCGAAGATTTGAACACGGAGAGGTTCGCTCTGTTTGGAGGTGGAGGGCCCTTGCTCCTCTCTCTTCCCCTTCTCAGGCTGCTGTGGTGGCTCCTTCACTTCGACAGGGGTGCTGGGTGGGGTAGCATGTATCTACACTCAAAGACAGATACGGGCAAATTCACAAACGCACCCTGACATCTTGGTTGGCAATGATGATATACAGTATATTGGAACAACAATTTATGTCAAACATTTCATGTATTGGTTGTGTATAATCTAACAGCATAGTGTCTGGTCATTTCCAGCTGTGGAGTTGTGGGGCATGCATTATTCTATATAATTCATAACTAAAACTGAATCAGGGGTTTTGGTAGTTTTGGTCTAATTTGCCCATGCTGTGTTTTCCTACATATTGAATATTGCTGTTATATTTACTTCTGAAATGTGGGGCTTTCTGCTGCTGGCAGGGACCACCTTGCCCGTCACCGGCGTTAGAGCTGTGGCCATGGTGTAGGTCTCTGAGCTGTGTGTCTGCTTAGAGCGCAGCAGGGACAGGGACAGCTTGGTGGACAGGCCTGGCAGGTTGGGGTTGTGCACGCTGACGCTCCAGGAGGTGTAAACGGAGGTTTGTGGCTCCCTCTGGGCAGACGGGTTGGGCTTCACGTAGTTCAAGTAGCACCAGCTGACTGAGGTGGTGGTGTGGAGGCTGGGATACGAGGGGGCTTTGGCTCCCTCTGGACTCTGGGGTACAAAGGAAGCACTCACTCCCTGGCCCTCCTTCCCCTTTTCTTTCTTAGGTTCAGCCTTCCCTTGCATCTCCCTCTCTTCCCCGTGCCCTTCTGTGTCCTGCACATTCTCTTCCTCCTCGACTTTCACAGTTACTACTCCTACCTGGGCCATTTCCGTCTCTTTCTTTTTGTCTACCCCTGCTTCCAGTTTTCTCCCAGAATCCCTATTTTCCTCTTCCTCTCCCACCCTCTCTTCCTCCTCCTCTTCCTCCTTCACTCGTTTCTGCTGGCGCTGGGCCTCTGTGCTGAGCTCCAGACTGGCTGCAGGAGAGAGCATGCGTTTGCTCCCTCCAGCCCCCAGTTGTTCATAGCCCTCTCCGGACACAGAGCCCAGCTCCAGGGGTAGAGACAGGGGCAGGTAGCTCTTGAAGTCCGGGGTGGGGATCTTCAGGTAGGACCTCTGCAGATTTTCCTGCTCCAGCTGGCCCATAATAACCATGGCCATGCAGCAGATGGGCTCCTGGGAGCGGGCTGACGCCAGGATCTGGGAGAGGGTGGTGTACAGGGCACTGGCGTAGGTGATCATGTTGGTCTGGAGGCGCACTGGCACCACCAGTGACACGACTGGCGTCAGCTGCGCCAGGCACGTTGCGATGACAGGCAGGGGATGGTGGCAGGGTAGAGAGACTGGGGCAGGGAAAACCACAGTGGAGGGTATGGGGGGCTGTGTGGGGACTTGGATGGCGAGCCCAGGAGAAACAGCCTGGCCAGCCCCAGTAGGGTACTGCAGGGAGAGCAGAGGTGAAAAAGGATGGAGGGGCAGGCCAAGGCATTCTGCTATGTGAAGCTGCCCTGGATGGACTTGTATGGTTGGAGGGGAAAGGTGTGTGTGTAAGAAGGCTCTGTGGATGATGTGGGTGGAGAAGACATCTGAGATGGCAGTGGTGACCGGGTGGAGCTGGGCTAACTGGCCAGGAGGGAACCGATCATGCCCAGTTGGTCGCATGGGGAATGGGAGTATCCGGGGCTGGTGGAACAGCTGTACGGTCTTCCCTATGGCCTCTGGGCTGAGCCTAGAGGTGCTGGCTTCAGCTGGGTGGAGGGAAGGGTGGCTGGTGTAGGACGGGCCCGGCTTGGGGCTCCCTGGTCGGCCTGAGTGGCTGGCCACGGCCCCTTCCTCGTGGTCTGGCTCACCGAGAGTGGCGTGCTTCACCAGTAGGCACTTCCTCCTCTCCCTCCAGGCTGACGCAGACTGCTGCGGGGATAGGGACCCGTAGTCAAAGGATTTGCTCCTGGTCTCCACGATCTCATCCGTATGCTGGGGGCTGGCCGGGGCCTGCTCCGAGGCTGAGCGCCGCATCTCCCTTTGGGGTTGGTATTGTTGGTGGGGGCCCGAGGGCACGGTTAGCATGTGGGAGCCCTGGGTGCTGCTAGAGTCCCAGGGGGAAGGCTCAGCAGGTTTCCCCCCCATGTCTTCAAAGAAGGCAGAGAGGCTGGGTGAGTGGGAAATGTTGCTCTCCTGGCTGGGGCTCCGGGGCCCCAGCAATACCGACTCAAAGCTGGACTCCCCGGAAGACTGGGCAGCAGCCTCGGCTAGACGGATACGCTTCTTCTTTGGTGGCAGCTTCTCGGCGGGGAGCTGAGCCATACTCTGGCTGCGCTGAGGCCACTGGAACTCCTCTACCACTCTCTCTGGCTCCTTGGACGAGGATGCCATCGCCATGGGCGACACTGACACCATATCAGCGTCAGGCTCCACCGTCACTAGGATCTCTGGCACTTGGATGTTGTGCTGGCGGACTAGGCGGGACATGGAGGGCGCTGATTTTGGCTGCGGCTGTTTTTGCGGTGTTGACTGGCTCTCTCTGAGCTCTATAGACTCCTGGCTCTCCATGGATATACTTTCCTGCTTCTCGAAGGAGCTGGTGTGCTGGATGACCGAGATGCCCTTCCTGTCTTGCTGCTGCTGCTCAGCCTGTGAGGGAGCACCTGAGAAGGCCTCACTCTGCTGCACCAGGTTTGGCACTGCAGTGGTGGTTGCAGGGCTGCAGGTCACAACAGCTGTAGGCCCGGGGCTGGGAGGATCCTCCTCCAGACTCTCCTCTTTCCGCCTCTTCCTCACTGCCATGGCCAGCGCCCGGAATTTATAGTGCATCATCTGGGGGCGGTCATCCCGAAACGCCCCATCCACCTGTCCTCTCTCCCGCTCCTTTATTGGCTTGCCTGTGCAGAGACCCCTGTGGGCCTCGAAACTCTCCCTTTGTTTACAGCGGACTCCGCAGGCCTCACACTCATACAGCTTTGGACCTTTGCGTTGCTGCTGGTGCTGCTTCCTGGTTAGGTCAATTTCTGTAGCTACGGAGGAGGAGGAGCTAGCCTCCTCCAGGCTGAGATCAGCCCCAAGGGGCAACTCGATGGCGGGCTGGCGCCTCAGCAAATGGTGCTGCCCGCCCACCCTCATCTTGGCCACCACGGCCTGCTGCTCATCAAAGGAGTGGCTCAGATGACAGAAGCCCCAGGGAGAGGTGGTTGAGTGGTTTCCCTGGCCTGCTGGGGTGGGCATGGAGTGGCTTCTCAGCAGAGGCAATGAGGAGGACTCCTGGACCCCCGATGGGCCCATGTCTTGGATATGGGGACGGAATGATTGGCCTGCCATACTGGGGCCTGGGCTTTCTCCCTTAGGCTCAAACACATAGGGATCTTTGGGGGAGAAGAACTTGGGTGACTCCAGACTACTCTTCCTGGAGAGCGAGGAGCGCCTGGGCTTGACGCTGTCGATCTCGCTGGTGTCCACAACCGCCTTGTTGATGGTGATGAGTTTGGTGATGTGCTCGATGACCTGCATCTTGGGCACGCTGAAGGGCATGCTGCTCTTCTCCTCCATCCCCGATGAAGAAGACTGGGCGTGCTGCTGATGGGGACCGCGCTGCTGCCCTCCAAGCCGCCCATACTTGCCCAGGATGATCTCGGCATAGGTTTTGGCGTTGGGAGGGCTCACCTGAGAGTCAGCTCGACTCATCTCAGAGCTCCTCGAAAGGGAGAAGTAGCCTGACTCTTGGCTGCCTTTACTGCTGGGGTCCAGTGAGGAGGAGGCGGAGGGAGGGTCGTCCGGGCCACGCTTCCTCTCGCTCAGCCTCATGGCCAGTCTCTGCTTCACGGCCTGGGAGTCGTCAGATCTCTGGCCCTCCTCTTGCCCTGACAGCGCCAAACTGCTGCTGCTCTTCTGCTTAACCAGCCGCTCCTTCCTGTACTGACCAGTCTCCTCTTCAGAGTCTGTGCTCTCCCCCTCCGTGGGCTCCTCGGGATCCTCTCCCAGGGCGCTCATCTCGGGTCCACTCAGGCTCAGCTCGTCCCGGCTGGATGCCAGGCCTGCCTTGATGCGGTGGGCGTGGGACTTGCGGTGCTTGTACAGGTTACTCTTGGTCTTGAAGGAGAAGCCACAGGGGACGCAAGGGTAAGGCCTCTCCCCTGTGTGAGAGCGGATGTGTTTCTGGAGAACGCTGGGTTTGGCACATGTACGGCCGCAGTAAGTGCATACGTACTTCCCCGGTTTCTGGAGCTTCCTCTCGCCTCTTTTAGATGGGCTGCCCTCTAGGACTTCCTGGTTGGGCTGGGACTGCACCCCCTGAGTGTTGTGGCCTTGGGTAGAGGAGGATTGTAGGGATGAGGTGGAAGGGGAGGAGAAGCTGCCTCCTGAAGGACCTGGGGTGTCTGTTGAGAGCTGACATGCTGCTTGGGTCTTGTGCTGATGCTGGAGCATGAGAAGCAGGTCGCTACGTTTAGGCTTGCGGTGGTGGAGGCATCCCAGGCCACCGTGGATGGGGCGGGGGTTGGATGGCGGCTGCTGTGGCTGAGGTGGACGGGACCCTGTTGGGGGCTCAGCGGCCCCAGGAGAAAGAGGCTGCTGTTGTCTTCCGGATCGCTCCCCATCAGCAGGGTGGCTGGGCTCCGCCTCCATAGAGTGGGGAGGAGGCCTTACAGACACACAGGGAATGCCTCTGGGAGCAGTGCGCCACACAGCCTCATGGGGCTAGACACAGTGCCGCAGAGATGCCTGGGACGAGGGAACATCTAACGGAGTATCTTTTTTATGAGCAGGCCAAAAGTCATTCAAGAGGACCAAATAAGACATAATTAAAAAGTGCCCCAGAGCAGCATAGAGGATGTAGGTAAACATAGATCCTCTCTCATCACGGAGTAAGTCTGAGCCATTGTGATAGGTCTTCACTATGGACTGGGAGCTAGATGAGGGTTTGGCTTGGCATACTGCTGGACCGTTCTGACACTGTGGCTCTGGTGAGTAGAAAACTCGGGGTCTTCTCTTGTTCCTCTTAGGCCGTCACTGGTCAAACCTAGTACCTCACTGGATCTGCAGAAACACAGAAATAAGCAGAAGTGAGTCACAGAGCTTAGGCGGACCTGACGAAATACACCTAGGCATTAGCTTCATCATTATTAGTTGTGACTCGTGACACTATCGATGACTAGGTGGCCAGTCCCTAAAGACCCCAAAAACAAACTGTTTGTCATGGAGTTTAGGCCTAGTCAAAGCCCTGTGACCAAACACTGACTCTCACGTTGATATTGCTGCCACAAATCATACCCTGACAAATAAGGCCACATTTCCTTAGCCTGATAAGTGGAGGAAGTGCTCTAATGATCACATTAGCGAGGTAATTGCGGTAACACCGTGTTATTGCTCTGATCTATTCTTGCTCTACCTGTATGCCGGAGTCTCTGCCACATACAGAAAAGGTCTATTTCAGTGTACTTCTACCCTGTAATGTTGGTTCTGTATGCGGAAATGTGCTCAAATGGTCTCAATGCACTGACGTGCAACATCCAACATAATACCTCCTAGTTCTAAAAAGAGCTCAGACACAGAGAGAGAGAGAAAACTCTACCACACCACTATGTATCTATCTCTGACTCCAAACCATCTGGCTAGAGCACAGTCTGCACGAGACACCACTGCTCTGAGAAGGCCAAGACAGGTCAACATCCAGGGCAGCTGCACCAACAGAGGGTAAAAGTGAAAAAGTGGAAAAACAAACATTTGCAATTTAGCCTGAGCTTATTCGATCTTGTTCTCAAGCTGGGGGAAGAGGGGCTATCTTCTTGTAATGAGTAAAGATGAGATGACAGCAAGAGGCCTTCAGGTTCTACCCCTGTGTTGCACTGTCATGTACAGCCACTAGGGTGCAGCATGGCAGGGATGAGATGCCAGGTGAAGTAGTTGAAGATAGAAAAAAAGACTGTAGGAAGATGGGGAAGGGTACCTCCCCTCTTTTATCAAGACATATCTGATGTTAAATTTCCCACTTTAGGAGAAACCCAGGTCTCAACTCCACACACATTATTATTGTACTGCAGCCAATCAAAACACATTCTGGGAGCAGTCAGAGCCAATCAAAAAATGTCACTGAGCTGTCGTAGCCAATTGCTGACAGTCCGAGCTGAGACCCATCCACTGACATCCATCATCAGAGCAGAGCCATCAAAACACACTTCTCAGTAAATCATATTTCAGAATACCACTTTCAGGGAGGGAATAGATGTAGGGGTTATAAGCTAGTGCATTTAACACTGTGTCTCCCTCCCACCTTCCCTGGGTAAGGCAAAAGCAGTGGCAGAGGTAGAGACTGACAGGTTGACAAGGTGAGTGAGTCTTCAAGCGAGAGAGAGAGAGATTCCACTCTGAGAGGCTGTGTGGAGTCATTCAGTGTCCCAGCGGCTGGCTAAAAAGACCTAGTAGAAGACTAGTCTGACTGACTCCAGCTGGGGCAGCGGGGACAGGTTTTTTAATGAGCCCGGGTTTCACTCGTTCTCCATATGTTCCTGAAAAACACAGCACAGTCTGGCTTCTTAACAGTGGAAAATAAAACAGAGAATCACACTTCCTTTTTGGAAGTGAATTGACAGATTCTCCGCTCCATTTCCATGTTCCCCTACATCTGATGATCATACAATTAGTCTGTTTCTCCGAACAGAAGTTAACGCTTGTGTTGTCGCAAGGGTCAAAAATGACCCGACACTGTTTGATAGCAGAGAAAACCCCTTACATTATATTTTTTCCAACTTGAAATTTGATGACTTTTCCTAAAGTGACCCCAACTTTAGAAAAAGTGAAACGTCGCCTTTGTTCATATGTCCATGAAAGCTGTACACTACCAGGGTACAAACATTTTCTTGGGGTTATTTTTGACCCAGCAGTTATAAAATAATTTACACACCAAAAAAACACACACACACACACACACACACACACACACACACACACACACACACACACACACACACACACACACACACACACACACACACACACACACACACACACACACACACACACACACACACACACACACACACACACACAATGAGAAATTGAGATTTCAAATCAGTAGCACACACTCAGACAAAACAAAAACGTTATTGTACATGTGCAGCATCTCCCCTCCACGACCCCACACATGACACAAGTTCACAGACAAAATAAAAACTATTTCAGACTAAATACATTTATTTAGGCTATAAAGGTGCTGCAGATGACAGTCCCCCCAGTTCTCTCTTTGCTGAAGCCATGAGTGCACGTTTCAGTGCACAACAGGTCGTAGATCTGTTTTTTTCAGATGTCCAGGAGGAACAAGAGATCAATGATTTAGAAGAAGAGGTATCTGAAGAAGAAGATGGGGAAGAAAACAACCCAGAGAACAATGCATCATCTTCAGATGAAGAAGAAAACCCCCAAGCTGAAAGAGAGACATTTTTTGTCAAAAGAACAGCAAAATAACATGATCCTTGTCACCATATGACAACCAGGGCAGAATGGCAGCACAAAATGTCATAAGGATGACCCCAGGGCCCACAAGACATGCAGTTTCCCATGCCCAGGACATCACCTTAACATTTTACATGTTCATCACACCAGCCATCAAAAAAATCATCCTGGAGATGACAAATTTGGAGGGTTTCCGTAAATATAGAGACAACTGGAAAAGGATGGATGAGATTGACCTGCGTACCTTCATAGGGCTGCTAATCTTAGCGGGTGTGTATAGGTCCCAAGGCAAGGCTACATGTAGTCTCTGGGATGCAGAGGGGGAGGGAAGCCTTCTCATCAACAAGGGGCAGAGAGGACTTCTCATCAAAGTTTGCCAGCCATCATCCTGGACTACAACCACAACAAAGGAGGCGTGGACAACCTGCTCAAGGTGATTGGAACTTATAGCTGCAGGAGGATGACTGCCCTCTGGCCATCTTCCATAACATCATTGATGTGTCCTAATACAATGCCTTCGTGATACGGAAAAAGATCAACCCTACCTGGATGCTTGATAAGCGGAACAAGAGGAGGGTGTTCCTGGAGCAGCTGGGAAAGGCACTTGTAAACCCCACACATTCAAATAAGGGAGCGCCTCCCCCGCACAGCAGCCTCTGCAGCGCTTGTGAAAGCTGTTCAGGAGACTGAATCTTGTCCTGATCCACCTGAGGCTGCAGTTGGGGCAGGCAAGAGGAGGAGATGCAAATTCTGCCCCCCAAAGAACAACTATTAAAAAAAATACTATGTGCTGCACATGTGAGAAATACATCTGCAAAGTCCATGCACACACACTTGCATACTGTCCTACATCTGCAAATTAGAGTTGATTGATTTGTTCTTCACGTTTTTGTTTTGTATCTATTATCTTATTCTTATTTATTGTTGTTGTTTATACACCTTGTGGGTGGGGGCAATGGTTAAAAAATGGGAGAAGACTAGTATTTTGTAGTTGAATTCCTCATTGTACAGTATATAAGAATATATCACTATGTTGCCAAAAAAGTTCAAGACTGTCATTGTTTCCCTTCAATAAAATACAATCAAAACTACTTTCTGCACATTTCTGCTACTTTCTTAGGCTATACAAGTGCTATCTCTTGCTAGAAAATTTGTTTACACCTATGCCGTACCTTTAGCAATAATAATAACAATAATCATAAACCTTTACTTTAGTAAAGGAAACAATTATGACAGGTGTGTTGTAGTAAAAACGAGTGGTGTCCACTGATTAAATGCAGTCTTTCTAAATTGTGAAGAGGGAAAACACAGATATTCAATGTTTGTGAGGAATGATAGGTTGTTTCTTCATGCAAAATAGATTTGGGCTTTAAAATTCAATTAAGCTGCTTTATTTTAGGGGTTTAGTGAAGGCGGGTAATTTTTTACCCTTGGGACAAGGGGAGTATATAGAATGTTAAGACTACACAATGGTTAACTTTGTTTACAGCAGAGTACTATCAACAGTAGCAGTTATTAAGAATAACAGACTGAAGTGACAGCATTAAAATGAACTCAAACGCCTCACAGTAAGAGAGGCAGACGAGAAAATGTTCTGAGCTGTCCAGCTACATTGTGGTGTTTGCCTTGGGAATTAGCTAGAATAGTTAGAAAAGGGATTGGTTTTATACTGTAGCTAGGTCATGTACCAAAGTGGTCTCTTCACACACAATTCCCAAGAAAGAAAAGTGAGGGTGAGAATATTACAGGAGTGTGAGACTGAGAAATAAAAAAGGTATGAGTGGGAGAGACAGGAAAAGACAGGTAAAGAGTGGGAAGATGAATGGGGAGAAAAGGACTCCTTCATTAAATAGTACACGCAAAACACCTGTCTCAACGTCAACAGTGAAGAGGCGACTCCGGGATGCTGGCTTCTGTATTCTTTTGCCCATCTTAAATCTTTTCTTTTCTTTTTATTGGCCTGTCTGAGATATGGCTTTTTCTTTGCAACTCTGCCTAGAAGGCCAGCATCCCGGAGTCGCCTCTTCACTGTTGACGTTGAGATTGCTGTTTTGCGGGTACTATTTAATGAAGCTGCCAGTTGAGGACTTGTGAAATTTCTAATTGACCCCACACTTTTGAACTGTAGTGTACATCACAAGAGAAGGAAGCTTGGATTGCCATAGATACCAGCAATAACATTCTATAATTCAGAATAATTCTAAACACAGATTCCCCTCTACCTTAGCATCCTCTCACCTTCAGAGATAGCAAGCTTCAAAATCCTTTGGTTGACAGCATTTAACTTTAAAAATGTCAGTGTACAACTTGAGTCCGACTGAGTCTGGCAACTTTTACTTTGACTCAAAAGATGAGTCCGGTGATGAGGCATTCTGATGGCGCATAAGCTCAACAACCATACTGCCAATGGCTACCAGTCAGAAGGCAGGCACACCATTGGAGAGGCAATGAATCACCTGGAAACTCATCTCAACTGGCTCAAATATATGGTTGGTTAGAGCTTGGAACTCCAGAGTTGGTTACTGCTGTTCAACGAGAGATGAATCAAACAACTAATCCTATACAGACTGAGTTTATTAAACGTATTAATAACATTCATTTCATTTGGCTACATTGTCATTATTGTATTCCTTTCACAATTATTTGAGATTGGATAAGGGATAGGAAACTACACTGTTTAGAAATAATAGGCTAATTCCTAATGGTTGTACTACACACGGAGCAATCACCTTGGGTAGGGGAAATATGGCAGAGACTGTCATGTTATTTTCTTGAAACACATGCACGCACCAACTCGCTCACACGTTACACTGCCCAGAACACCCTCCTCTGTAGCCTGTCGGTCTCAAATCCATTCTGACAGTCAGATCAGGTAAAGAGATCCTGCTATCCCAGTGGCTCTGGTGGCTCTCAATGTTTCCTCCTGTTGTTTCACAAAGGCTTTTCCTTCCCACTGACCCCGTTACCTTACAATAATGCTTTACGATAACCAGGTAGAAGGAACCATATGAAGGAAGTGAGACAAAAAACATTTACAGCAGTTGAAGGCTGACAGTCCAAACACTTCAATGCTGGAACCTCAGGATGGTAATCAGAAGTATACTGTGGATGAATGCAGACGGGGAAAAAGGTTGCTGATTCACTCATTCACAAAGATCTATTTATAGTCTATGGGGTGTGAATGTACTGTTAGCGAAGCCGACGACGCAGCTCTGTTCTCTTTTCTTACAGTGACACATTCCTTTGATAGGAGTTGTCACACGTAAAACTCCAGAGCTAATATTAGTATCAGGAAATGAAACGGCTAATCCTGTACCCTGCAGAATCAGGTCCTTCAGTATGGGAACCTGTAATGGGACACACCTCTCTGCTGTCTACTAGTGTCTATCTTTAACCTCTGTCTGTACAGTACATTCCTTTGCTGTCATCAGTTGGACACAGTACCAAGAAGACTCGGGGTGTGGTGTGAGTGTCTTTTTATGTCTGTGTGTGTGCGCATGCGTGTGAGGTGTGCATATCATGGTCTGAAAGGGATTTCCTAGCTCCTGCCTAGCGCAAACTAGGAAGAGAGGAGAGGGGGGGTGGGTGGAGGAGGGGGAGTGCGGTGCACCGTCTGCAGAAACACAAACAGTGGTGGAGGTACCCAGGGCAAAGGAGACCCGGGAAGAAGCTTTCTGAGGCTCCCTCTCTTATTGTTCCATGGAACACTTGCAGTGAGTCTGCAGAGACATACAGTATTTAAATGCAGGACAAGTTAAATATCCCTTCACTCTTCACTTCACAAAGACCTGAGGGGTTACCCCTGAATTTCATCAACAGAAAAGATAGCAGCTTCGTAGGGCATCAGCCTTATCAATATGGCAGCCACGGAGTTAGGGCTCAGCTTACATGTATCAGAGCATTATTCTTCAGTACTGATTACAGAAGCACTTTGCTTGATACCTTGCTTCATGTCTTGAGGGGGAGATTAAAATAGACTGACACCTGACTAGATTTATTTTCCGAGACATTTCCAGGTGAAAGGAACTATGCATTTCCAACTAAAGGCTAAACTCTTCTCTCGAGGTCTGTTGATAAAACTGCGAGGAAATGTTGTTAAAATTGGTTGTAATGTGTGGACGACATAAGAGGAACAGCACTGACTATTTAAGCAAAATGTTCACTCAGGCTCCAATCTAATGTTCTAACCCTTCTTTAGGCAGCAAGATTATTCTGACATTGGTGGGAGGTTTGTAAAAGACAGAGGAAACCTGATCATGCCAATGACAGCTAGCAACATTGCGATTACGTTGTTAGAGTTCTTTGAGCAACCGGGTCTGCTGCAAATCCTGCTATGTTAACCTTGACATCTGAAGATTGAGACACAGCAACAAATCTTGATCTACTGTAACTTTGATAAGTTGAGGTCACATAACATGAGGCATCATCACAATCACCATTCAGTCACTCAATATGCAAAAAGCTGCACTAGTACAATATCAGAACTGTTTTTCATATTAATATGAACAGACACCAAGAATAAAGAGCAGTCCGGGTTATGTATTTGTGCTCATTTTGGCAGGTCTTTCCACGCCTGGTAATTATGGATAAAAATATGGGCTAAACATTAAATTAGCTTGTGCCTGGAGAAGCGATAAACCCTCTTAAGTGCGTTCAAAAAAAATAAAAATAATCGTCTGTCATTCTGTCCGCCTCTCCTTTCCTCGCTGCAGCCTGGTGCTGTTGGTTTCCATGGAAACGGGTCTACTCTGAGCTACGGCAGATGGAGAGAGAGCTGGAGGGCTACATGTATCACCCAGCATCCTCTCTGGGTACAGATGCACGCTAGCAGGAGGAAGTGGTGGAACAGCCTGACTTCTGCATCCATGCAGAACAGCCCCTAACCCCTGACCCCTGGGCTTGAGGGTCGCTGAAGGTAGAAAGCAGCCTACAGATCTAGCTTACCTTCACCAAATTGTCACCGTAACCATCAGGTCATGACAATGCAACACTGGTGTTAGATCAGTGTCTCAGGGGCAACTTGTTTACATTCATTACTTAGGTCTGTGCAAGTGACATTAGCTCAAACCATGTTCTTGGTTTTCTTTCTCAGAGAGAGTGTAAGCACTTTTACCAGATCAAATGCCCAAACCTGAGGGTGTTTTTGTAACCAAGGGGCGAAAACACAATAAAGCTATTTTTACTGGAACTTACAATTAAAGAAACCCAGGGAACAGAAGCTCTAAAAATCAGATGGCATGTAAAACCAACGTGCCCCAGACCCACCTAGGGTTACTCCCACTGTGTCTAGTAGTAGGAGATGTACACACCCACAGAGGGAATTTTCTTAAACTGCATACAAGCAGTCCCTTTGAGGTCTGCTCTGCTGTGCCTCGAAGGCCGTGAGCTGGCAGAGCAGGATTTCAGAGGGCTTTGATAAGACAGGCAGTTCACAGCGATCACCATGTTCACTTTCATTAAACACAAGCCGATTGGACTGTCGGTCAATTCTACCCTCCAAATCAAACACAAGCAGCACAAAGGCATAGCGAAATGTACATCTAAACTAGGGATGTGACAAAAATGGGGGAAAAAAATCGTAATGTTTAAACTATAATAACCACGTGAATTCACAATGCAGCTGCACTGCTACCAGCAACGGTTTGTGTCTCCGATGGTTAAGCAATGCACCTGTACTACCATTACTGTACCTCAATTTCACTTCGCAAAGTTTGCATTTCGTTCTCGTTTAACTTCTCAAAGTATTGCCATACAGGACTTCGCTGCTGATGACAAAGTGGTGGAGAGTAGACTCCAAAATAGTTGATTCCTCGACTCCTTGCATGTCGACTCCCATTTCTGAGGGTCAAGATTCGATTCCGCTAGGAACTGTGCACTAAGCCTATCCATCGGCAATCAAAAGCTGTACAGTGAAGTCAGAAGTTTCCATACACTTAGGTTGGAGTCATTAAAACTCGTTTTTCAACCACTCCACCCATTTCTTGTTAACAAACTATAGTTTTGCCAAGTTGGTTAGGAAATCTACTTTGTACATGATACAAGTAACTTTTCCATCAATTGTTTACAGAAAGATTATTTCACTTATAATTCACTATATCACAATTCCAGTGGGTCAGAAGTTTACATACACTAAGTTGACTGTGCCATTAAACACGCAGCCGTCATACCGCTCAGGAAGGAGACGCGTTCTGTGTCCTAGAGATGAATGTATTTTTGTGCGAAATGTGCAAATCAATCGCTGAACAACAGCAAAGGACCTTGTGAAGATGCTGGAGGATACAGGTACAAAAGTAGCTATATCCACAGTAAAACAAGTCCTATATTGACATAACCGGAAAGGCCGCCCAGCAAGGAAGAAGCCACCGCTCCAAAACCGCCATAAAAAAAGCCAGACTACGGTTTGCAACTGCACATGGGGACAAAGATTGTACTTTTGGAAATGTCCTCTGGTCTAACAAAAATAGAACTGTTTGGCCATAATGAACATCGTTATGTTTGGAGGAAAAAGGGAGAGGCTTGCAATCCGAAGATCTCCATCCCAACCGTGAAGAACGGGGGTGGCAGCATCATGTTGTGGGGGTGCTTTGCTGCAGGAGGGACTCGTGCACTTCACAAAATAGATGGCATTATGAGGCAGGAAAATTATGTGGATATATTGAAGCAACATCTCAAGACATCAGTCAGGAAGTAAAAGCTTGGTCGCAAATGGGTCTTCCAAATGGACAATGACCCCAAGCATACTTCCAAAGTTGTGGCAAACTGGCTTAAGGACAACAAAGTCAAGTTATTGGAGTGGCCATTACAAAGCCCTGACCTCTATCCTATAGAACATTTGTGGGCAGAAATGAAAAAGCGTGTGCGAGCAAGGAGCCCTACAAACCTGACTCAGTTACAGCAGCTCTGTCATGAGAAATGGGTCAAAATTCCCCCAACTTATTGTGGGAAGCTTGTGGAAGGCTACCCGAAACGTTTGACCCAAGTCAAGCAATTTAAAGGCAATGCTAATAATTAAGTGTATGTAAACTTCTGACCCTCTGGGAATGTGATGAAAAAAATAAAAGCTGAAATAATGAATTCTCTACTATTATTCTGACATTTCACATTCTTAAAATAATGTGGTGATCCTAACTGACCTAAGACAGGGACTTTTTACTTGGATTAAATGTCAGGAATTGTGAAAAACTGAGTTTAAATGTATTTGGCTAAGGTGTATGTAAACTTCAGACTTCAACTGTATATCGCAATGGAATGCTGTGGCATGCAATGTCTCGCAACTCCAGTAAAGCGGGCTTAGAATCAGTGAATAGGCTAGGATATTCAACACGCAACAGACCGAAAACTGGATACACACACTCATCATTAGCGAGGAGAAAGAGCAGGCGAGCCAGCGCGAGGAGTTTTGTGATAACTGCAAAGAATGTGATAATTTGGTGGGGAACAACAACAACAAAAAATTTCAGTTAGGGATTTCACTTCATGTTAAAAATCCCAATTTAGTTTAAACGTTCACACCCCTAATATAAACCACAAGAAAAGCCCAGGAGGATTTGACAGAAATGTACAAGGGGCTAGGATGAAGGTCATTGATCATGTATTCAGGTAACATTATAAGAAGCGGAACTGACCAAAGCTCTAACCGAAATGCTTCTCTCATATTTTCACAAAGTCTAGTGATTCAACCCAATCCAGTGGGACCAGGCTGATTAGCCCGTAGACGCTGTCAATACTTATTTTACTGCCTTTTGAACGTATTAAGAAAGGCAAAGAGCCCACCCACACCAGGAAGTGGAGGGATGCCTGAATCATGCATATGTAGACCACTCATCACACACTCCCATACACGTGAGCACACACACACACTGATTAGTCATCCTCTCTCTATCCACCATTAACCCTCCAAAAACAAATGGAGAGTATTGAGGACTTTGTTTTTCAGAGATGCCCTTTAATAAACTCACTACCATTTAGCTGCACTCAAACATGAGAAAGAACTAGAACTCAGGTAGCTGCTACACTCACATCCAGTACATAACACACTCAAGCAAACTGGAGAAAAGAAGACAAATCAGGAACGGCAACCCATTCAGAGAAAGCAAACAAATAGAAACACTACCTATGGTACAGCAGCAGATCACACAACAGACAGTTATGAGGACTATCAATCCCAATCTAACAGACTAATTCCATTACAGTGACCATTTAGCCTCAGAGAGTGTATGAGAGAAAGTTGTGAGAGAGAGGAGAGCGAAGAGCGAGATAGTGAAAGAGGACAGAGAGATTGAGGATGGAGAGAGAGAGAGAATGAGCGAGGGAGGATGGAGAGCAGTTTACCTGGGAGAGAGTAGTCTGGTTTCACCCCTCGGAGGAGCTTCAGAGTCACTGAGAGACATTCGGGGAGAGAGTGAGCAGATATGAGTGCTTGAGTGGGTGTGTTTCTTAGAGAGGGAGGGGGTGAGGTGAAAAGAGAGTGATGGAGAGAAAGAGTTAAGTAGAGGGATGATGGATGAAAACACTTAAATAGCTAAGAGAGAGCTAGGAGGGACCTACAAAGTTGCTACCATCATCATCAAGATCATCATCATTACAATCATTATCAAGATCGTCATCATTGTTGTAACATCGAAGCATATTAACTAGGGATGAACCGATATGACATTTTGGGCCGATACCGATATCCATTATTTTTCCTTGCCAAAAAAAACTACACCCGATATTTAGCATTCTAGTAAGTAAATCTATCTATCTATCTATCTATCTATCTATCTATCTATCTATCTATCTATCTATCTATCTATCTATCTATCTATCTATGGTGGCGACACAGTAAAGAGGCTCAGAGAGAATGCCAGCGAATTAGCTTGTTCACAGCCTCTAGTAGAGTACTTTTTCAAGTTTTAACCCCACGGTCTGTGTCGGCAGTTTTGTTGAGCAGGCGTTTCAATGCCATGACAGAGGGTATCACATCTGCTGCAGACGCAGTTGATGAGAGCTTACTTCTCGAGTCAGTTGTTCGAATGGAACTAGGAGTGTGTTCATGTTTCCAAGTTTCAAACAGGTTGTCAAATGCCATTGAAATGGCAGCAGCGGTATGAGAACCAGCACATTCTTGACCATGCAATAAGGCTTTCCTCAGTACGAAATCCTCGTCGACCCACTGTGCTGTCAGACCCAGCATGCTCACGGGGCTGACACAGCTGGTCCAAATGTCAGTTGTGAAGCTAATAGCAGTGACGACCATAGCAAGTAGCTCATGGATGTGTGTTTCAATAATACTGTGTAACTCCGGTAGGGCAACATCTGAAAAATAGCGCCAACTTGGTAGTGTGTAGCGGGGCTCAAGGTGCTCGATCAGTCGGCGAAGGCCCACATCATCCACAGAGAACGGATGATTGTCAAGGGCAATGAATCCCATTATCTTGGCGTTAATGGATTTCGCCTTTGAGTTGTCTCACTGAAATGTTCTTACTCTTTCAAATGACTGCTCGACTTGAACTTGTTTAGTCGTTGGAAGTGTGCACTTTTTTTTCTGCTTTTGTAGTCGCTGAACATCTGGGGGGTGATGAACTTTCAAATGAGTAATTGGGTTTGTGGTATTGAACGATTTCACTTTCTCCCCTCCTCGAGAAATAATAGCAGCAGAAACGTTGCATATGGCCTTTTAGTTATCTTCCTTTGAAACTTCAAAATAGATCCACACAGCAGACATTATGGGCTAGGTGAGGAATGCTGTATTGCACGTGTAGCACTGTATTCTTCGTGGCGTCATTACGTCATCTACCAACGTTATATAGGTATGCATGTCAGCTTTGACATCGGTTTTGCACATTGGCGTTAAACTAGATTTTTAGCTAATATTGTCCGATTCCGATATGCTTACCGATATATCGTGCATCCCTAATATTAACGTTTGTGGTCAGACTTTATGAGGAAAATAAATATCGTGCCAGGACTATGAATGAAAACACGCACACTCATTCAAACCAGGTCTAAATCCTCTTGCTTCGAGACCTCTCCTCACAATTGCTCCTCTTTGCACCTTTAATAAACAGTGGCACAGTCGGCTATAGATTCCATTACAAACAGGTCTTAAAACAGGTCTTTTCCCCGGAGCGGAGCACAGGACACCGAAGGGAGACGGATCCTGGGGAAAAACCCAGCAACCCGTCATCATCGCCAACCATTATTGACTAAGTAAGCGGAAGTAGTGATGAAGGCATGTTGAATTCCCAGAAGATTTCACCCAAGAAACACTGGAACGTACAATGACTGTCTAACGGCGGTCTTTTCCTGCTAACAAAACATCAGTCGTATAAGACTGTGCTCTCTCCTTTACATATAAAAAATGTACCTTCCAAAGAAATCTGCGGTGCCTGTGCACTAGTAAATGAATTCCAGAGCCACCTCATCCATTCAAGCCCCCGCACAGTATTTCCGTGTGGAATTGAGAATGAGAGGAGGCCCTGCTGATCCATTGAGGCTTGCCTCACTGGCAGAGCACAGGAAGTGTGAGTCACACTCGAAAATAAACAGTCGCACACAGCGAGCCGCGAGCCCAACCGACACACATACAGACAAGGGTGGGAGCGCTGTCTGCTAATTATTACCCAGTGGGACCATTACCATTCTCCTTATTGGGCGGCAGGCATGAGATACAGTGAAAGACAGTGCAGGTCACTACGGGTGTTTCTACAGTCTCTCAACCTCTCTCTATATCCTTTGCTAACCTTTGCCCCCTGCTAGTTTTCCATTATCCACCTTCTCTTCACCCATCTTTGTCCCTCTCTCTTAGTCTCCTCTTTTTTTATCCACATTCCCCTCAACCCTTTCGCTGTCCCACTCTCTATTTTTAGTCCCATTCAATGCTAACCTTAACCCCCAACTCTGTGTAGCAGGCAGGCGTTGTGGTGCTGTGGTGGCCTGGGGCAGGTCCTGTCCTGGCCGAAGGGCCTCTATAGTATTGTACTGTATTGTGTTTGGGATGAATGTGATCTTTGTGGCCGCCGTACGGCAGCCGCAGCACACACCTCCCATACTGTACTTCCCAGAGAGGGAGTTTCACCCATCCTTTTGTCCTCTGTTCTTCAAACTGGGGAAGGAGTGGGGCTTACAGTGGATGGGCGGTAGGTAGGGACAATACAGCCTCTGTTGACAGGGAAGCTGCTACACATTGGCATGATGATGAGAAGGGCTGGGGACCAGGCTGCAAGCTCAGTGACACTCTGGAAAAAAGGAAACAGAAAGTAGGAAATTCAATAATGCCAGAAATGACAAAGGAATTTGGCCGAGGACTTTTACTGCAATGAATCGGAGGCAAAAGACATTGATTATCCTGGACCAGGCCCAAAACACCAGACACTCGAAGGAGGAGACAGAGCATAGAGGCCGGCATGCAGGATACCTGACGAGATTACGTTGGAGAGTGGATAAATCGTTCCCCCTGACAGGTGTGGCATATCAAGAAGCTGATTAAAACACCATGATCATTACACAGGTGCACCTTTTTCTGGGGACAATAAAATGCCACAATAAAATGTGCAGTTTTGTCACACAACACAATGCCACAGATGTCTCATGTTTTGAGGGAGCATGCAATTGGCATGCTGACCACAGGAATGTCTAGCAGAGCTGTTACCAGAGAATTTAATGTTCATTTCTTTACCATATACCGCATCCAACTCCGTTTTAGAGAATTTGTCAGTACGTCCAACCGGCCTCACAACCGCAGACCACGTGTAACCACAGCAGCCCAGGACCTCCACATCCGGCTACTTCACCTGCGGGATCATCTGAGACCATCCACCCAGACAGCTAATGAAACTGAAGAGTATTTATTTCTGTAATAAAGCCCTTTTGTGGGGAAAACCCACTCTGATTGGGTGTGCCTGGCTCCCAAGTGGGTGGGCGTATGTCCTCCCAGGCCCACACATGGCTGTGCCCCTGCCCAGTCATTTGAAATCCACAGATTACAGCCTAATGAATTAATTTCAATTGAAGGATTTCCTTACATGAACTGTAACTCAGTAAAAATCTCTGAAATTGCTGCATGTTGCATTTACATTTTTTTTCAGTATATTTACCAAGAGAGCTTTCATCTATCTTTTTCGTAGCTGTCTATTTACCAACACAAACTGATGCTGGCACTAACACTGCACTCAATGAGCTGAAAAGGGCCATTAGCAAACAAGAAAATGCTCACCCAGAGGCGGCGATCCCAGTGGCCGGTGACTTTAATGCAAGAAAACTGAAATCAGTTGTACCTCATTTCTACCAGCATGTCACCTGTGCAACTAGAGGTGAACAAAATGTACTCCAAACACAGAGATGCATATAAAGCTCTCCCTCACCCTCCATTTGGCAAATCTGACCGCAAGACTATCCTCCTGATTCCTGCTTACAAGCAAAAACTCTTAACAGAAAGTACCAGTTACACGCTCAATACGGAAGTAGTCCGATGAATGGGATGCTAAGCTTACAAGACTGTTTCGCTAGCACCCCAACAGATCCACAGATGACACAACCTCTATTGCACTCCACACTGACCTTTCCCATCTGGACAAAAGGAACACCTACGTGAGAATGCTGTTCATTGACTACAGCTCAGCATTCAACACCATAGCACCCTCCAAACTCATCACTAAACTAAGGACCCTGAGACTAAACACCTCCCTCTGCAACTGGATCCTGGACTTCCTGACAGGCCACCCCCAGGTTGTGAGGGTAGGCAATAACACATCCACCACGCTGAACACAGGGGTCCCTCAGGGGTCTGTGCTTAGTCCCCTCCTGTACTCCTTGTTCACTCATGACTGCGTGGCCACACACAACTCCATTACCATCATTAAGTTTGCCGACAACACAACAGTGGTAGGCCTGATCACCGACGATGATGAGACAGCCTACAGGTAGGAGTTCAGAGACCTGGCAGTTTGGTGCCAAGACAACAATTCTCTCTCAATATCTGCAAGACAAAGGAGCTGTTCGTGGTTTAACAGAAAGCGGAGGGCCGAGCACGCCCCCATCCACAGCGATGGGGCTGTAGTGGAGCAGGTTGAGAGCTTCAAGTTCTTCTGTGTCCACATCCCTATGGAATTATCATGGTCCACACACACACCAACACAGTTATGAAGAGGGCACAACACCGCCTATTCCCCCTCAGGATGCTGAAAGGATTTGGCATGGTCCCTCAGATCCTCAAAAAGTTATACAGCTGCACCATTGAGAGCATCTTGAATGGCTGTATCACCGTTTGGTATGGCAGCTGCTAGGCATCTGACCGCAAAGAGCTACAGAGGGTTATGTGTACAAGCCCAGTACATCACTGGGGCCGAGCTCCCTGCCATCCAGGAAGTCCATACCAGGCGGTATGTCAAAGACTCCAGCCACCCAAGTCAGAGTCTGTTCTCTCTGCTACCGCATGGCAGGTGGTAATGATGCACCTCGTCTGGAACCAACAGGACCCTGAACAGCTTCTACACCCAAGCCATAAGACTGCAAAATGGTTAGTTAAATAGTTAACCAACAGTCCAGGTAGCTATCTGCATTTACCCTTTTTGAACTAACTCTTTTGACTCATCAATTATGCTGCTATTACTGTTTATCCTGTTGCCTGTTGACAGACAGCAATACAGATGGCATATTCTCGGACTTGCACCCCGTAAACTGGAGACATAGACCGCAAAAAGGGCCAAAACGGAGCAAACTGAAGAATTCCTCCAATCCAGAAGGCAGCCTATTTAAGATGTGTGTGTTTACGTTAAGCCGAACCTCTCTGTGCACAGACTGTGGTGTTATGATATAAACAGGATCCATTTAGACTGTGCCCACCTAGTTTACATTTACATAGAGGGCCACAGCCTGGCTCTGTCCCATTTTCTGCCTGTTTTTTGTATTTGCGTAGGCTGGGGGTGAAAAACAGATACCCCTTACAAGAAGGCTTACCTCAACGCTGCAGATAGACTATCCTCAAGGAACTGCCACTGAGGGATGGCGTAGCTTTTTCGTAACACATAGACCATGATACCAGGGCAAAGTATTGCCTTAACTAAGTAGGTAGAAAGCACAAAAGTAAACACACACCTATGACTACACACAAACACACAGCTCCACTCCAGTGAGAAGGAAAGAGAGGTTCAAGCCGACTAGCTTCTCTGGCAGCTAATGGAGTCCTGCATGGGAGTCTTTTGTTAATCCCAATCGATACTTATTCTCAGCCAGATCTGACATCTGATCCGGTAAAACACAGATTGACCACCCTGCCTCTCTCTCTCACTACCATTATCACCCTCTGGGGACCCGACTCTCATTTTCCATTTTTTCTTTTCCATCTCACTGGGGCAGTTCTATGCTGCAGAAGATTCCTACACTTGACAAAAAAGGACAGAATGACAAAAAGAAATAGACGAATAATATTATTTAAAACTCCATAGTGCTGGCTAATTAGTGCTTTTGAGGTCGGTTCTGTAAAAACAAAAAAAAGTGGTTTTGAAATAAAACATTAAATGCACTACACATTATGTGGGTTGAATGTTGTACCACCACAATATAAAACAATAAAATACATTTTTTCTAAATAAAAGCAGGTGAGCTGGTTCTACTGTTTTTGGTAATTTTCTGGTGTTTCTGGTGGAAAACTGAGCGGGTCGAGCATAACACGTCAACCCTGTTAGCCTGTTATAGACGGGCTAAAATTGTTTGAGCAATTTCATTTTTTTTTTATGAAGCTTGCATTCAATTGCCACTCCCCGTTTGTATTTGTATTTATTAGGGATCCCCATTGGTTGCTGCCAAGGCAGCAGCTACTCTTCCTGGGCTGAAGATACCTCTGGTGGCATGTCTTGTGGGGTATGCATGGATGTCCCATCTGTGTAGTTTAAACAGACAGCTCGGTACATTCAGCTTGTCAAAACTTATTACAAAAACAAGTAGTGTTGACGTCAATCTCTCTTCCACTTTGAGCCATGAGAGATTGACATGCATGTCATTAATGTTAGCTCTCCGTGTACTTTTAAGGCCCAGCCGTCCTGCTCTGTTCTGAGCAAACTGCAATCTCTCAGCCAATCATCAGTTATTTGTGTAAGTGCTGTGATTGTTGAATGTCCTTCCCTACGGTATACGCGTGCTGAAAGTCTGCTATCAATTTGTTTACTGCATTGACTCTGGTAAAACACAATTTTTTCCCAGAAGTTTACTAAGGGTTGGTAACAGGGTGATTAGACGGCTATTTGAGCCAATAAAGGGGGCTTTACTATTCTTGGGTAGCAGAATGTCTTTAGGCCTGGCGGGAAGCTAAGGGCATATACTTTCTAGTAGGCTTAAATTGAAGATGTGGCAAATAGGAGTGGCAATATCGCACGCTGTTAGTAATTTTCCATTCAAATTGTCAGACCCTGGGGTCTTGTCATTGTTGATAGACAATACTTTTTCACCTCTTCCACACTCACTTTATGGAATTTAAAAGTACAGTGCTTGTTTTTCATAATTAGGTCAGATATACTTGGATGTGTAGTGTCAGCATTTGTTGCTGGCATGTCATGCCTAAATTTGCTAATCTTGCCAATGAAAAAATAATTAGTTTGTCTTTTCCCCAAAATGTAATTTAAGGTGCCCCTAAGCTTTTTACTACCATTCTTTATATTATTTATTTATGTTTCATAGTATAGTTTATTTTTATTTAGTTTAGTCACATGATTTCTTAATTTGCAGTACGTTTGCCAATCGATTGGGCTGCCAGACTTATTTGCCATACATTTAGCCTCATCCCTCTCAACCATACCATTTTCAATTCCTCATCAATCCAAGGGGATTTGACAGTTTTTACAGTCATTATTGCTTATTAGTAACTGGAATAAGCAATTTCAGAAATGTGTCAAGTGCAGTGTCTGGTTGCTCCTCATTACACACCACAGACCAGCAAATATTCTTTACATCATCAACATAAGAATCACTACAAAACTTCTTGTATGACCTCAACAAGCTTCCATTCCCCTTGTTACAAGGGAATTTATGGCTGATTTAAGAAGAAATAGTCAACCCCTTCACTGCCAACCCTGTTAATTTAATAGCCACATTTTTTTTATTTAACCTCTAGATTCGGGAAGAAAAAAAATTATGAAGTTGAACATGAGCTCTTTATGACAGAATTTTACCAAATGACACTTCTCAAAAGGCACTGAATTGGTGAAACGACCCAGCTGGGAACATGCACTGGCAGACAACCAAAGAAGGCCCACACAGAAAGCAAACAGAAGTAAACCAAACACTTAGTGTCGGTCTAAGTATTTTCAACTGCCACAGTAGCTGTCTGAACCCAACCCAAAACAACCCAGAGACATAGAACTGACAAAAGAGATACACAAAGGAAAGAAAGAAAATGTGACGCGTCATGGCATGAGGGAAAGATAGAAGACAAAAATAGAAAGAGGAAGTGCCATTTATAGATGCCCCCCCCCCCCACACACACACAGGTTTCGCTGCTGTTGCGTAGGCGTCTGGACAGCATGCAAATATTTTTACACTTTCACCCCATCTTTCACACTCCTCTACTTACACTCACTCAGTCTAGAGAAAACTCACACTCAGCCTATAGTCCCACAGAGCCAATAAAGTCCTTCTAAGGTCACCATAATCTGAGGTGAATGAGAATTTGAAAATAGAGAGGGAGTTGTATGAAAAAAATGGAATAACTCACAGTACAACTCAACAACTGAGCAAAGACATCCCATCACTTTCAACTAAAATCCAAAACCTGACAAGACATCAGGAACCGAGTGGTTGAAGCAACACCACGACAGGCAGGGAAAGACCCATTCAAATTCCCTCCAGAGCTACCCTCGTATAGCAGAATCCCAGGCCTGCCATCACTATTGGTGCGTTGAGTGTAAACGGGCGCCATATCAACGGATCTTTGTAACCGCTGTGACTATGTTAAACTATGCTAATGAAGTCTAACCTGTTGGGCACTCCCCTGCACAAACACAGGCTCAGGGGAGTGCCCAACGGGTTAAATGTGTTTAAATGTGTTCAAACAAGGGCAACAGGTTGCTGGATGTCAGGGGTCTTCCGGTGGTAAATAGATCTCCCAGCCTGCCACGGCAGGCAGCCTGCTAAGGAGGGAGTTTACCCACACCACCGCCCAGCCAATCTAAGTAATAACTCTCTGCCCACAGCGACAAACACCTCCATTCAGACCCAGAGTTGGTTTACAGTTAACAAAATCCTCCCCTCTGTTCCCGCTCTGCCCAGGCCAGTACACTGCATTGCCATAATGCAGAAATAGTGTTAGGGAGAGATATTCTCCTATGTCCTTAACAGTACCATATAGTGGTCAGAACCTGGTAATACCAGGATGTATGATGGGATATAAACCTAACAACTCTGAACATGGATAAAAAACTATCCCCAAATTCTATAAGAATACATTACATAGGATAAAGAAACATTACTCCGAGCCGCAGCTCCATACTACTTGTCAGACATAGAGAACTGACACTGCATACTTATTGGGTTGGGACTGGAGTGGAGTGTCCGTGGGTGGCTTTTGACCATTTGTTTGGATTCCACGTCTTACTCATTACTACGTTTCCATCCACAAAAGTCATATCGTATAAAAAAAAAAAAAGACAGCTGTGATGGAAACTGGAAGTTTCGGTACAATTTTATAAATGCCGACATCATTTTTGTGTTCGGCATGGTGGGATGTTTTTATGTCTGTAAACTTAATTACGTAAGAAATGACAGTGGAAATTTCTTTACGTGCAAATATTCATATAATAACCTATAATAACCATCATGTCACGTGATGATATGGTGTGTGGTCCTCCCACTACAACTCGAGACATCCAGTTTATTATGTTACAGATGAAATAAGTTATGATGCTTCACAGGGTGCTGAAAATGCATGGTGATGAGCTTGATGCTCTGTTCCAATAAATATTGAGTGTCTTATTCTGGTGACATGATCATCGATGCTTGTCTGCCGTTTGACAAATACAAATATTCTTGCTCTTATCCATAATATTCTCATAATGCAGACTTGCCTACCCGCACAGCCTACCCACTGTGTCTGCGAGCTGTTTTTCTACAGTGCACGCGCCAAAACCATAGTAGGCACATTTGCTATTTAACGCAACAGTTTTTGTGACTAAACTATCGGTAGAGTTGAAAAAGTGACGGAAACACATTGAACTTAGATCTTTATTCATTGAACTTAGATCTTTATTCGGTACATGAAAACTTAAGCAAAACATTTTATCTTGTGTGCACCACGTCCTCACACATTTCTTATTACATTATTTTATATATAGATTGTTTTTTAAAACTTTTACCCCTTTTTCTCCCCAATTTCGTGACATCTAATTGGAAGTTAGTCTTGTCCCATCGCTGCAACTCCCCTACGGACTAGGGAGAGGTGAAGGCCGGACGCTAACAAGAAATCCCGCTATGCCCTCAGACGAACAAACAAACAGGCAAAGCTTCAATACAAGGCTAAGATTGAATCCTACTACACCGGCTCTGATGCTCGTCAGATGTGGCAGGGCTTGCAAACTATTACAGACTACAAAGGGAAACTTAGCCGCAAGCTGCCCAGTGACGCAAGCCTAACAGACGAGCTCAATGCCTTTTATGATCGCTTTGAGGCAAGCAACACTGATGCATGCAAGAGGGCACCAGCTGTTCCGGACAACTGAGTGATCAAGCTTTCCGTAGCCTATGTGAGCAAGACCTTTAAACAGGTTGACATTCAAAAGGCCGCAGATGGATTACCAGGGCGTGTACTCAGAGCATGCGCGGACCAACTGGCAAGTGTCTTCACTGACATTTTCAACCTCTCCCTGGCCGAGTCTAATACCTACATGTTTCAAGCAGACCACCATAGTCCCTGTGCCCAAGAATGTGAAGGTAACCAGCCCAAATGACTACCGCCCCGTAACACTCACATTGGTAGCCATGAAGTGCTTTGAAAGGCTGGTCATGGGCTCACATCAACACTATCATCCTGGAAAGCCTAGACCCACTCCAATTCGCATACCACCCCAACAGATCCACAGATGACGCAATCTCAATCGAACTCCACACTGCCCTTTCCTACCTGGACAAAAGGAACACCTAGGTGAGAATGCTGTTCATTGACTACAGCTCAGTGTTCAACACCATATAGCCTAAGGACCCTGGGACTAAACACCTCCCTCTGCAACTGGATCCTGGATTTCCTGAAGAGCCGCCCCCAGGTGGTAAGTGTAGGCAACAACACATCTGCTACGCTAATCCTCAACACTGAGGACCCTCAGGGGTGCGTGCTTAGTCCCCTCCTGTACTCCCCGTTGACCCATGACTGCGTGACCAAGCACAACTCCAACACCATCATTATGTTTGCTGACTATACAACAGCGGTAGGCCTGATCACCGACAACAATGAGCCAGCCTATAGGGAGGAGGTCAGAGACAACAACCTCTTCCTCAATGTGAGCAAGACAAAAGAGATGATCGTGGACTACAGGAAAAGGAGGGCCGAACAGGCCCCCATTAACATAGACTGGGCTGTAGTTGAGCGGGTCGAGAGTTTCAAGTTCCCTGGTGTCCACATCACCAACAAACTATCATGGTCCAAACACACCAAGACAGTTGTGAAGAGAGACAAAAAATGTTCCCCCTCAGAAGAGAAGATTTGGCATGGGTCCCCAGATCCTCAAAAAGTTATACAGCCGCACCATTGAAAGCATCCTGACCGGTTGCATCACCGCCTGGTACGGCAACTGCTCGGCATCCGATCGTAAGCCGTTACAGAGGGAAGTGCGTACGGCCCAATACATCACTGGGGCCAAGCTTCCTGCTATCCAGGACCTATATACCAGGCAGTGTCAGAGGAAAGCCACAAAAATTGTAAAATACTCCAGTCGCCCAAGTCATAGACTGTTCTGCCTGCCACCGCACGGCAAGTGGTATCGGCGCGCTAAGTCTAGGTCCAAAAGGCTCCTTAACAGCTTCTACCCCCAAGCCATAAGACTGCTGAACAATTAATCACAAGGCCACCTGGACTATTTGCATTGACACCCCTCTTTGTTTTTACACTGCTGCTACTTGCTGTTTATCATCTATGCATAGTAACTTTATCCCTACCTAAATGTACAAATTACATTGACTAACCTGTACCCCCGCACATTGACTCGGTACCGATACCCCCTGTATATAGCCTCGTTATTGTTATGTAATCTTGTGTTACTTTTTATTTCATTTTTTACTTTTTTACACATGTTGTATTCGGCGCATGTGACAAATACAATTTCATTAGATTTTTTGATATGCATTTAAGTGCCAGACCACGCCCACGTGAATGTTTATTGCTCAATAGCAGCCATGTTGTTTTAGGTACAAGTCTGAAAAATATTGAGTTGAGAGACCTTTGTAAATAGATGCCACATATGAAGTTTTGTGCAGATCAACCATTCCATGCCAGAAGAGTAGTGTTTTAAGTATTTGTTTTTTAACAAAATTCAAAATGGTGGAAATTCCATCATGGCAGACATGGGTCTCGTCAAATTGGTTCATTGTGAGGAGAGGTACCAAATGTACCAAATGTCATGACTTTAGGTCAAACGGGGTAAGTAGCGTGACCTTTCAAAGTTTGAAAATGCTAACCCTGTAGCTCCGGATTTCTATGGCAAGACGCATCATTCACATATGTTTCGTCAAAATTGGGCCAGTGGTGTCTGAGCTATCGTGTGGATTAGCTAAACTCATAGTTGTCGAGGGTGCTGACTTGTTGCACCCTCTACAACTACTGTGATTATTATTATTTGACCATGCTGGTCATTTATGAACATTTGAACATCTTGGCCATGTTCTGTTATAATCTCCACCTGGCACAGCCAGAAGAGGACTAGCCTCTAGCATTGCTTGCAAGCATTGCTTGCTGTTGTTTGGAGTTTTAGGCTGGGTTTCTGTACAGCACTTTGAGATATCAGCTGATGTAAGAAGGGCTATATAAATACATTTGATTTGATATCCCTGAGCATGTGTGCCAAATTTAATCTTCGGAGTCAAACAGATCACAAGATATAAACATGTGCCTGTTATAGCGCAACCGTAAGGCTGATATGAATGTTCTTGCACACGTTGATTCTTGTGTGTACCGGAGCGACCAAACGGTTCCTGAATAGCTGCTACCCCCAAGCCATAAGACTGCTGAACAGTTAATAAAATGGCTACCATGACTATTTGCATTGACCCTCTTTTTATTTGCTCTCTTGCACCAGCTCTATGCATACTCACTGGACTCTCCCCACACACTCAAACATATTAGACTGACGCAACAAACACACCCACACATTTTGACGTCACACACACCCACCCACATAGGAACACTTTCACACTGTTCACGTATGCTGCTGCTACTTTGTTTATCTACCCTGATCGCCTAGTAATTTTTACCCCTACATATTACCACAACTACCTCACATTGACACTGTACTGGTACTCCTTGTATATAGTCACGTAATTGTTATTTTATTGTGTTATTTTCTTTTTTGCTCTGCATTGTTGGGAAAGGGCTTGTAAAGTAAGGTTTTCACGGTGAAGTCTATTCGGCACATTTGACAAATAGAATTTGACAGAGCATGTGCAATTGTTGTTTGAGTATACTCAAGTACACACAGAAGGCTTACAAATGCACACACACACACACACACACACACACACACACACACACACACACACACACACACACACACACAGTTTACAGTAATGTAACTCTTTCTGTTAAGCATTAAAGGAGTTCTGCGTTGCAGAGAAAGACATTCAGAGCGAGAGAGCGAAATGGAGAGGGAGAGATGTAGGGAAGGTGAGGCACTGTATCGAAGTAGAAGAGATGTTACGTGCATTGATTTTCTGTTCGCTCTTTCCAAGGTATGCACGGCTGATCTGCCATTCAATACTGACCGACTGTGAGCTGGAGTCTTAATCTGAGGCAGTAGGCAGGTTGAACCACAGCCTTCTGGGCTGCTGCATCCCTCAAACCTACACTGCATATGTTCACTGAGCTGTCCCCGAGGTCATATCTATCAGCTTATATGAAACTGAGCTGGCAGAGTTTAACTATACCAGGGGGCATAGAAAACAGATAGAGTTAGATTAGAGTTCTCCTGTCATATTATAATTTATATGGTCATACCAGGTCACTGAATGACCATGCAAGTATACAGTTTATTCAGAAAGTATTCAGACCCCTTGACTTTTCCCACATTTTATTACGTTACAGCCTTATTCTAAAATTGATTAAATACATGTTTTTCCTCATCAATCTACAGACAATAATCCATAATGAGAAGAGCAAAAACAGGTTTAGAATTTTTATATAAAATATACAAACTTATTTATATAAGTATTCAGACCCTTTACTATGAGACTCGAAATTGAGCTCCTTGAGATGTTTCTATAACTTGTTAGGAGTCCACCTGTGGTAAATTAAATTGATTGGGCATGATTTGGAAAGGCCTGTCTATATAAGGTCCCAAAGTTGACTGTGCATGAGGTCAAAGGAATTGTCCGTAGAGCTTCGAGACAGGATTGTATCGAGACACAGATCTGGGGAAGGGCACCAGGCCAAACTGAACAAGGGGGAGAAGGGCCTTGGTCAGGGAGGTGACCAAGAACCCGATGGTCACTCTGACAGTGCTCCAGAGTTCCTCTGTGGAGATTGGTTGTCCTTCTGGAAGATTATTCCATGTCAAGCATTACATCTGGAAGAAACCTGGCACCATCCCTACGGTGAAGCATGGTGCCAGGCATCATGCCAAGCATCATGCTGTGGGGATTTTTCGGTGGCAGGGACTGGTAGACGAGTCAGGATAGAGGCAAAAATGAACAGAGCAAAGTACAGAGAGATCCTGGATAAAAAACCTGCTCCAGAGCGCTCAGGACCTTAGACTGGGGCGAAGGTTCACCTTCCAACAGGACAACGACCCTAAGCACACAGCCAAAACAACGCAGGAGTGGCTTCGGGATAAGTTTCTGAATGTCCTTGAGTGGCCCAGCCAGGAAGGACATGAACCTGATCGAACATCTCTGGAGGCTAAACATAGCTGTGCAGCGACACTCCCCATCCAACCTGACAGAGCTTGCGAGGATATGCAGAGAAGAATGGGAGAAACTCCCCAAATACAGGTGTGCCAAGCTTGTAGCATCATACCCAAGAAGACTCGAGGCTGTAATGAGTGCAAATGGTGCTTCAACAAAGTACTGAGGAAAGGGTCTGAATACTTATGTAAATGTCATATTTCATGATTATAAATTCATTTGAAATTTAAAAAATATCATTTAATCCTGTTTTTGCTTTGTCACTATTGGGTATTGTGTGTAGATTGATGAGGGGGGGAAATGATTTAATACATTTTAGAATAAGGCTGTAATGTAACAACTTGGTGGCCTATAGCAACACCCTTGCCTTTAGGCGAGGCAGGTCAACCTGCAACCACAACTATGCAGATGGCTCTGAATACATACAGAAACACCTTCCCGTATATATATCCTTGTATTGTTTCCTTGAAGTTTTGTCCTTGTATTGCTAGTTGAAGTTTGAAATTTTCTTAGTCATAAGTACACGATACACATTTTGATATATTTTACTTCATGTCTCAGGGCACCATTGAAAATGAGACCCTGGTCTCAATTGAGCTCCCCTGATTACATTTTTAAAAGCGTTACGTTAAAGTAGGGGGATGGGGTGCAAGTGTATAAGTTGAGCAGTATAATAAGAGTCTGGTAGCAGCAGCACCTGCTCTTTCCATGAAATGGACTGACCAGGTGAATCCAAGTGAAAGCTATGTCACGTGTTAAATCCCCTTTAAAAATCACTGTAGATGAAGGGGAGGAGATGGCTTAAAATCATTCTTTAACCTTTTAGACAATTGAGACATAGATTGTGTATGTTTGCCATTAAGGGGGTGAATGAGCAAGACACAATATGTAAGTGCCTTTGAATGGGGTATGGTACTAGGTGCTGCTGTTTTTTTTAACGCTCAACAGTTTCCTGTGTGTATCAAGAATGGTCCACCACCTAAAGAACATCCAGCTAACTCGAATGAACTGTGGGAAGCTTTGGAGTCAACATAAGCCAGCATCCCTTTGGTACACACTCTCGACACCTTGTAGAGTCCATGCCCCGACAAACTGAGGCTGTTTTGAGGGCAAGAGGGGAGGGGTCAAACTCAAGGTGTTCCTAATGTTTGGTATACTCCGTGTATGTGGGTGTGTGCATGAGCGAGTGCACGTGTGCTAAGGTGCAGAGAATCAGAGCAGGTGGTCAGTCCAGTTTAGGTGTTCAGCAGTCTGATGGCTTCTAGATAGCCACTGTCTCTGAGCTGTTGGTATCAAACCTCATGCTCCGATACCGTCTGCCCGACGTTAAGGGAGAGAACAGCTTGTGGCTGGGGTTTGTGGGGTCCTTGATGATGCTGTGTGTTTTCCTCAGGCATCATTTAGTGTAGATGTCCTGAATGGGTGGGAGCATGGTCCCAATAATGTACTGGGTTGTCTTCACTACCCAGGCTTTACAGTCCTGGACGGAGCAATTCCCGTACCAGGCCGTGATGCAACTGGTCAGGACGCTCTTGATGGTGCAGCAGTAGTATTTGCTGAGGACCTGGGGCGGCATGCCGAATTTCGAATTCCAGCTACTGCTTTATCAAAGGAATTATTTAACTGAGTTTCAGAAAAGGCTGATATATAAACATTATCTGATGTTAGCAAGTTATTGATTTCATTAACCTTATTTCTAAGGCTACATATATTAATGTGGGCTATTTTTTGCCCTTTCCTGGATAGCTTATCAGAGGTAGACAAAATATGGAAAAGAACAAACAAAGCAAGAGAAGAAAAAAACGTTATTCAGCAGTACATCAACCAGTTGGTGTGTGTAAATGTGTGTGTGTGTGCTACAGGGTTGACGCTACAAACCCACAGGCTTGGCTTTCTCATACCTTCAAGGCTGTTGGACAATGAGCCTGTCATAGCGGATGTAAGCAATGTCCCCACGCACTCTGGCAGCTTTCATAGCTGGTATCCGTTCTTTCCTCTTCTGGCGCACAGCTTCAGGATAGTCCCTGTTGAGGAAGATGTACATTCCTCTCAAGTTCTTGGCTCTTTCTAGAACAGTTACCTTGTCCTTGAACCTCAAGAACTTCACCACTATGGACCGGTGCTGGGTTTTCCAGTCCTGTGGGCGCACTCCACCACAATATTCCTTTGGTTTTTCAGTGATCATTTCCCTCACTTTGTCCTCAGACTCCATCCAGGTCTCATGTGGAGATTCTGCAAATCCGTCCACAAGAATGTTGTTCCACCTTGATTGTTCCTTGAGATAATCAGTTGTCTGTCATTGTCATCATGGGTTCACAGAGAACTGATGTCCTCTCTCAATGACTTACATATTGCTGTCATCTTGCTCCTGTTTAAACTCATCAAGCTGCCCCTGTGAGAACTGCAAGCTGTTCTTCAGGTCCTGGACCTCTCTGGTCAGATCGTCCATTCTTTTGTTAGTTGTCTCCACCAGTATTTGGACAACACTTGAAGCTATTTTCTTGTTGTAACAACTGCTTATAGAACTCTTTGTACTTTTACAATTGGGATCACCAACCTTTTCCAAGGAAAGATCACTTTTACAGTCAAAAATAAAGATTTATCGCTCAGATAATTTTTTTTTTTAGTTTTTTTTTTTTTTACATTACCCACAAAAACCCTGTTCTGTAAGGAATGAGGTTCATGCAGAAGGCAGGCGTTATACATTATCACAGAATATTGTCTATATGCCTGGCCTGCCAATATTGTTCTTCAGACCATAGTGTATTTCAAAACTCAAGCTTTGGTAACAAAATAGATCAGTTCAGGTTCACCAGCAACTGTGGCAGTTAGATTTTAAAATCTAACAACCACTCAGATTATTTACCAGACAAAATATTCCCCCCCCCCCCCCCCCCATAATTACACCAGAAAACAAAAAGGGTTGAGCATGCTTTTTAATGTTTCTAAAACAATATGTGTATTACTAGTAAGAAGTGATGTGGTATATTACAACAATTTATGAATGTTTTTGTGACCAGAGTAACCAAAATATCACAGATGAGACAAATGTTCAGCTGCCCCTTTAAGGGCAGGAGGTTACAGTGGCAATGAGGGCACTTGAGCCACTGGAGTCGCCAGTTAGTGTCCCGGCCAGTGACATATGAGAATCTGACCAGTAGCTGATGTGTCTTCGCATACACTCAAACATTGAAAAAAAACCATCTTGTGAACAAAACAATGTAAATAACCAAGAAACACAAAAAGGACAAAGGTTCACATTAGTAGACTTTCAAGTAAATAAAAGAAACGTCCTCTCACTGTCAACTGTGTTTATTTTCAGCAAACTTAACGTGTAAATATTTGAATGAACATAAGATTCAACAACTGAGACATAAACTGAACAAGTTCCACAGACGTGACTAATAGAAATGGAATGTGTCCCTGAACAAAAAAGGGGAGGGGGGGGGGGGGGGTCAAAATCAAAAGTAACAGTCAGTATCTGGTGTGGCCACCAGCTGCATTAAGTACTGCAGTGCATCTCCTCCTCATGGACTGTACCAGATTTGCCAGTTCTTGCTGTGAGATGTTACCCCACTCTTCCACCAAGGCACGTGCAAGTTCCCAGACATTTCTGGGGGGGAATGGCCCTAGGCCTCCGATCCAACAGGTCCCAGACGTGCTCGATGGGATTGAGATCCGGGCTCTTCGCTGGCCATGGCAGAACACTGACATTCCTGTCTTGCAGGAAATCAAGCACAGAACGAGCAATATGGCTGGTGGCATTGTCATGCTGGAGGGTCATGTCAGGATGAGCCTGCAGGAAGGGTACCACATGAGGGAAGTGGATGTCTTCCCTGTAAAATACAGCGTTGAGATTGCCTGCAATGACAACAAGCTCAGTCCGATGATGCTGTGACACACAGCCCCAGACAGCTCGACCTCCAAATCGATCCCGCTCCAGAGTACAGGCCTCGGTGTAACGCTCATTCCTTCGACGATAAACGCGATTCCAACCATCACCCCTGGTGAGACAAAACCGCAACTCGTCAGTGAAGAGCACTTATTGCCAGTCCTGTCTGGTCCAGCGACGGTGGGTTTGTGCCCAAAGGCGATGTTGCCAGTAATGTCTGGTGAGGACCTACAACAGGCCTCTCTCAGCCTATTGCGGACAGTCTGAGCACTGATGGAGGGATTGTGCGTTCCTGGTGTAACTCGGGCAGTTGTTGCCATCCTGTACCTGTGTTCGAATGTTTGGATGTACCGATCCTGTTCAGGTGTTGTTACACGTGGTCTGCCACTGTGAGGACAAATCAGCTGTCCGTCCTGTCTCCTTGTAGCGCTGTCTTAGGCGTCTCACAGTTCGGACATTGCAATTTGTTGCCAAGGCCACATCTGCAGTCCTCATGCCTCCTTGCAGCAAGCCTAAGGCATCTTTCTTTTAATTTCTTTCAGAGTCAGAGTTTTGCCCCGGCAAAATCCAGATGACGCTGGGCCAATTTTGCGCCGCCCTATGGGACTCCCAATCACAGTTCGATGTGATACAGCCAGGGACTGTAGTAATGCCTCTTGCACTAAGAAGCAGTGCCTTAGACCGCTGCACCAACTCGGGAGCCATGACCAATATATATATAAAAAAAATCATAACATTAACCATGTGTGTTCTCTTGTTTTGTAGTTTCAACCCAATGATTCGTCTGACAAACAATAAGCCACATTTTCCTCGGGATTCATCCCAGTTGGTATTCTGTGGAACCATGCGTTTTTTCGGTGCGGCCCGTTGTCCAGCCCTTTGTTCTCTGATCTCCACGGATGGTTGTCGGTACGGTTGTAAGCTCTGTTAAAACACATTCACGTTTATAGTACACAATTATCAATTTTATTATACAGTATGCCTACACATTGATAGGCTATATAAAAATGTTTTTTTTAAAGAAAATTCACTGAAACCAAAATACCTTTAGTTTTGGTGATCCCTCTCAGCTCCGGCTCATTTCCAAGTCCTCTGGTGGTTACAGTCCTAACCCTGGAACGGGTAGCACCAAAATAAATAAATAAATAAAATACCTACAACACCTACGGTAGGCCTACAGTATATCTAAAAATATTTTTTGCATCTTTACATGTAGGTCTCCTGATTTAAACCTGATCAAACTTGTTTGGCATCAACTGAAAACATTCATCCGTAACGATACAATTCTCCCCCTACCCTCCTTGGCAAGAGTCTATTGTCCTGCTAATAGCCCAGTCCGAGACTACCGGAATGGGTGGATGGATGGCTTATTTTGTATTCCTATGTATTGAACGAATGTATTACAGTCATTTACCATTCTCGGACTGAAAACGTTGTTTGCAGAGTTCACGATCTCATTTTCAAGTCCTTGTTTAAAATATAATGATTGGGGATTATTTCTTTTTCAAATAACCGGAAGTGAACGGTTGTAATCTGAACACAAGAAAAAAAGTATTGTCCTGCTAATAGCCCATTCTAGAATTCACAGCCTGCTATGCTTGTTTTCTCTCCCTGTTTTTAGAGGGAGAGAAACCAAAAGCCTACCGCCCGGCCAAACCCGGACGACGCTGGGCCAATTGTGCGTTGTCTCATGGGTCTCCCGGTCACGGCCGGCACAGGTATCGAACCAGCATCTGTAGCAATGCAGTTTGCACTGCGATGCAGTGTCTTAGACCACTTGGGACGCCCCATCCAAAGTTTTTAATGCTCATCAACTGCCATGAAAAGTATCAAAATACTAAAATACTACTTAAACAGGACTCTTAAAGACTTTAATTGAAATATTTTTTGATCACAGAAACAATGAGAAAATATGGAAAAAATGAATAAATAATGAAATGTTAATTATATAAAATCAGCCCGTGTAATCATCTGCCAGAGAGTAGCCCCAATCAGCCCGAGCCCCAAGTAATACATTTGGGCCAGATAACTCACAAAGGAATCAGCCCGAGCATCATCGAGATATGCTGGACCTTACGTCAGAGAGGTGTTTTTGGGACAACATCGTGTCTATTGTCCTGCAAACAGCCCTTGTGAAAACATGTTTTCAAAAGGCCTCCAGGGCCAACAGGGAAGTTCCTCACTTTCCCCCCTTCCACTTGCCTCTTCTATTTATTCCCATAGTAATTCGTTATAGTTTATATTGCAAATGAGGGCATAAACTGGGTCAAGACGCCAGCAGAGTAAGTACACCATTATGTAGTAAAATAAAGGTTAAATAAAGACCTACAACACTTTTAACAACACATTACTCAACACTAGTGAGACTTGTCGCCTACGGTAGGGCTACAGAATATCTAAAAATACTTTTTCCAATGGCATTACTCTCCACCAATAACTCAATTTAGAGGATTGGAGGATTGTAAATTAATATCTAAGGGGCATTTTTGTCAGGGCAAATCTGATCTGTGAGAATATCTAAGGAGCTTTTATATAATTATAATGCAGGGTTAATAATAATCACATTGTTTAAATAATTATATTTTTGAGATGATTTTGTTTCAAATAACCAAAAGTGAGTGATTGTAATCTGAATAAAGAGAGAAATGTCATTCTTGAACATGGGTTGAGACGTTCTTACTAATTTGTAGATAAAGCCAGTTTGTTATTTAGAATTATTTCTGTTTTTAGAGGGAGAGAAACCAAAAGCCCACCGTGCCTATTTCTGGGAATATCGTCAGTCAAGTGAAATTTCCCCATTGTATTTCCCCAAGTTCTCTCTTTACTCCAGGACCACCGACAGTTTGTTATTTCTACCTGATGCAGGACTCTAGTGCCAGAGGAGACTCTCAGACTGAAAACATCTCCATTAATTGCCACAGTTGAGACTACTGATAGATCAGCATTCTAACCCCCCCTTGTGATAGTGTGGTGCAATGACAGAATGCCACCATCTACTGCAAACAGTCGCAGCATAAGCTTATAACTTTTAAATTGAGGAACCACTGTAAATTTGGTTACTTACATTGTGTCTGCCAACGCTTCTGGGATAATGTACATTTGCGCAAGCATTGTGACAGCTCAGCAAAACAATGGAACAAAGGATAAATGCACCTCTTCCCCATTCATTGGGAAGACTCTCCATGCAGACAGGCACAGATTTTGGTTGTGGCTGTTTTGTTTGTTTGCGTTGGCACCTGTCAACACCCCTCATTATCACATTTATACACGCAGCCACTCACACTACTGACTACACACATCATTGTTAATTGTATTTACTTAACTTCAGTTAATAAATATATTTTGTTGTTCCTTATCTCCACGTTGTCTCCCTTTTGTTACGAACTTCGAGCCGGTTCGTGACAAGTGGGGGCTCGTCCGGGATCTTGAAGGTATTGTGTTTGGGAGAAAATGTGGAGTTAATGTTAAATTCTGTAGGTGCTTTGTTTGCATTTTTTGTTACAGCTTGTTTGAGTTGTAATGTTTGGTGCCCAGTATTGGTTACCTTTGTTTGTTTCGTAAATTTGCCACTGCAGTGGATAGTTGGTTGTGTGCTGCATTGGAGAGAGTACATTGGTTCGTTTCCAAGCCCTTGCCCAGGCTGGAGACTCTTGATCTACTCGCTGTTGGGACATCGGTCCGAGGAGGTGAGTACAGTCTGCTGTGTACCTCAGTGGGAGATTTGGGTAGGGTAGTGACACTTACTACCCGGAGCTATAGCCTTTTTTCCCTGTTAGGCTTAGCGACGCGTTTCATTTTGGAATACATTGGGCATGGTTATTTTGTTTGTTCTTTTTTGTGTGGTGTCTGGACTGAGCAGTTGTCTTGGGGGCACATCTGTGGCTTGGGGGAATCTGCCAGTGTGCTGGGTGGTTTATTTCCTCCAGTGCGTAATTACCCACCGCAAATCTGCACGAAGACTAGGGTTGAGTTACTGTAGGTTTTGGGGAAGCTCCATATACATCTCATCTCTCTTCTGTGGTGCCCAGTGTGATTGTCACTTCTCTTGTGGTCTGGTGTGTTCAGCAGAGGGGAATAGTGAGATAATACTTTTTGGGGTATTTACTTCTGACTATGGTGTCTAATGTAGGCGAGTTCATTCTCTTTCCATCAGAGGAACTATTAGAATTATATACTAAAGAACAGCTGTTGCAGATTGCTGAACACTACAAGGTTGAAATTAGTGATAAACGTCAAATTCGAATAGGTTAATAATGAAGGCCAATCTGATGGAGAGTGGTATTCTTGAAAATACCACTGGGGCAGCCTCTGCTGAGGACTCGCCGTCTCCCCGTAACGTTACAATGGCCGCTCCATCTGTTAGTCCTAGTAGTCTTCTTTTTGAACAGCAGAAAAAACTGCTTCTGTTACAGCTAGAGCATGATTGTGTAAAATATGAAAAGGAATTGGGAATTTAAACAGGATGTGGAGCTTGCTAAAATCAAGCTGCAACAAGAGTGGCTAGAGCTGGTTAGGGAAGGAAAGCTCTCAGGGGAGAGTTTGCTCTGGGAAGGTGACCCAGATTTACCTAGGGGTCGTTCCTCTTTTGGTCGTGCCCCGGACACATTTGATATTGTTGGGAACTTACGGTTGTTGCCTAAATTTAATGAGAAGGACCCCGAAACATGTTTCGCTGCTTTTGATGTGCTTCTCACCTGTGGGAACCATGGAAACTAAAGTTGCAACTAGACAACGGTACACACAGGAAAGCCTACTTCCTTTAAAACAGTGGTTCCCAAACTTTTTTTATAGTCCTGTACCCCTTCAAACATTCAACCTCCAGCTGCGTACACCCTTTAGCACCAGGGTCAGCACACTCTCAATGTTGGTTTTTGCCATCATTGTAAGCCTGCCACACACACTATACATTTATTAAACATAAGAATGAGTGTGAGTGTCACTTCCTTCAAGCTGGGTTGTGGCAAAGAGCTCTTATAAGGACCAGGGCACAAATAAATAATTTTTTCTGTTTTTCCTGTTTTCCAAAAGAGGATACTTTCCTTAATTCGCCTATTGAAATTTAAATTCAGTTCATGAAAATAAATAGCTAGCCAGCTACTTAACCCTGTTGCCCAAAGCTAACGTTATAAGCAGCCAGCTAGCTTCATCTGGCTATTGAGGCTCGACCGGACCGGGTTATGTGTTGTGAAGCTAGCCACAATAAGGATTAGGCACAAGTGGAATTTGCGGTTTGCCTTCAAAATAAAAGTATGTCATTGACAGTGATGCAAATTAATTCAAATAGTAGAATTATGCCATACTTTTATTCTGAAGGCTAACCGCAAAGTCCACTATTGTGGCTAGCTTCACAGATGGGTCCAACCACCATTAATCAAATAAAAACTGTCTTATAAATTAGGGTTATTTTAGATGACATCTAGACTGTCGTTTTGCTATGTTTTTGGGGAAGAACATTGTTTTCATCCATGAGCTAGCTAGCGTTTTTTTTAATGACCAGCACTGTAGGTGCGCGAGACAACTTTACCATCATCATAGCATACCTATCGATGAATCGTGATATTGTAATCAATGTGTAATGACTACGTAAAAAATGTATGAACGCGTTAAATTATTATGTGACGTGCAGTCATATTTCAGGTCTTGATTGGTCAAACAGTGGTGTTATTTGACACGGAAAGACCCTAACGGCGTTCCATAGAAATCCTGGTTGAGTATGAAACGACTGAATAAATCAACAATGAAACACCACAACAAGTAAGTGAAAGAAATAGGTTTTGATTATGTTTTACTGGTAATGGAGACATACGTAAATGCCAGCAAAAATTACTTTTTGGTCAGTGTGGTGTGTGTGTGTAACCTTTATTTAACTAGGCAAGTCAGTTAAGAACACATTCTTATTTACAATGATGGCCCGGACTACGCTGGGCCAATTGTGCGCTGCCCTATGGGACTCCCAATCACGGCCGGATGTGATACAGACTGGATTCGAACCAGGGACTGTAGTGACACCTCTTGCACTGCAATGCAGTGCCTTAGTCCGCTGCGTCCATGTGTTAACTATTTAACTGTAATATAATTCTTAAAAGGCCGCTAAAATTTTAAATAATCGGTATCGTTTTTTGGCAAGGAAAATATCGATATCGGCCAAAAATGTAATAGTCGGTGCATCACTTCCTAAAAACTATGAGGATCAAACAAAGGACAGAACCCTGGACTAGTAAGGGAATGCTCCACTCCATCAAATCAAAGTGCATTTGTCACGTGCTCCAAATACAATAGGTGTATACCTTACAATGCTATAAAAGACTAAGAGGTCAAAATTGCTAGATTCCTTCACTCAATACAAACACCTAAGGAATACAGTTCAAAGGCAGGTTGATGAAACAAAACGGCCCTTCTATAAGAACAAGATCCAGGACAATAAAAATAACCTGAGGGAGCTCTGGAAGACACTCGGATCTAGGCACTAGCAACAATCCCAAAAAAAAGTCAAACAGCATTGGACTGAACATCAATGGTATATTAACCTTTGACAGAGCACATGTGGTTGATCATTTTAATGAGTTTTTCCACCACCATTGCCAGCAACCTTGTTGACCAACTCCCAGACTGCTCTGGCACCTTTGGAAACCATCAAACCTATTATTCAGCCAAGGGCATCTCGAAAGGACAATTTGCATTTTCCCAGGTTTCAACTTCAGATGTTACAAAGGTGCTTAAAGATCTAGACAAACAGAAAACCACAGGACTGGATAACATTCCCAAGTGACGCTGCTGATCGTATTGGAACTTATGTAAACACATGTCATCAACCTTTCCATTCAACATGGAAAGGTACCAGAAGAGTTGAAACATGCAAAGTTAAACAAGGGAATGACAGACCAGTGTCAATCTTGAGTGTGTTGCCAAAGGTTTTAGAAAGAGCACTCAATGAACAGATCCTAAAGTACATTGATGACCATAACATTTTATATAACCTTCAAATCCTTCTACCAGCACGTGTTTACAGATTTGATCAGGAAAGAAATTGACACGGGCAACTTATATGGTATAGTCATGCTTGACCTACAAAAGCCTACTGTGAACCATGCAACTGCAGGCAATTGGTTTTGGCACCAACTCCTTATTATGGGTGAAGTCATACGTAACTGATGGGGTTAAAAAAAGGGGCATGTGGGCAGGACAGTGTCTGATGCTAAGGAGATCAACTGTGGTGTGTCCCCAGGGGAGCATTTTTGGACCTTTGCTTTTTTTGCTTTACATAAATGACATGGACTTTGACTGTTCATGCCCTCTGTTCCTGTAAGCGAATGATTCTTGCCTCTTGGTTTCCCATAAGAATAAAGAGAGGGTTGAAAAGACCCTAAGCAGCAAACTGACTAAAGTTAGTAAGTGGTTATCTGACAACAAACTGTCTCTGCATTTAGGCAAGACGAAATGTATCCTGTTTGGATCCAAACACAAAGTGAGAAACTCTTCCAACTTCTGGGTGTGAATTGGACCAACACATGACTTGTGAACTCATGCCTCTGAAGGTAACTGGAAAGGTTCACTCCAGAACAAAGTTCCTGGCAAGGGTAGCCAAGTTCCTGGATACAGAGACTACGTGGACCCTGGCAAAATCTCTGTTACAGTGCCACTATGACTATGCTTGTGTCTCATGGTAAAGTGGCATTATAAAAATTCTGAAGGACAAACTTCAAAAACGGCCCAATGACAATTATACTCAAGCTCAGCCCTAGGACGCACATTGGCCTTAATAATTTCAGGGAACAGAATTGCTTCCAGTTTACCTACGGGTGGTGCAGGTCAAACTGTTGATGTTTTTTAAAGTTATACATGACCTTGTCCCCAGTTACCCGTCTGATTATTTTAATTTCATTAGTTAGCCATCACACCAGAGTCCGTGCTGAGCTATAGGAGCATGGCTGGAAAAAGCTATTTCCTTAACACTGGTGCAGAGGAATGGAATACAAATCAATATAAAATGTATCTCTATTCTGCTCCTCCCCCCTATTTACTTTATTTTACTGTACTTGTAATAATATCTGCAAATTTTTGTACGTGACCAATAGACTATCATTTGATTTAGATTTTTGTTTTTGGATGAAAAACGCTCCGTTTTTGTAATGCCCTCAAAGTCTTTCATGTATTTCAAACGCGAGCTTGTCCGAGGTGTTGGACTCAACGACAGTTGCTATCCATTGGAGCGCTGCGATTGGTTGCCCAAAATTCTGGGGCGGGACTTAGCGAAGAGTCAATTGAATTGGCTACAATGGGAAATCATAGTAGTTACAAACCACAGTTATGTTCACAAGTTTGGACAGCACAGTACGTTACAGTATAGTAAAGGAAATAAAAGTAGAGTATAGTTCAGTAGACAGTAGTTGAGTACACTAGAGGAATTGATTACACAATACCTCTACTGTACTGAGCTCTACTGTGCTGTACTTTGATGTCCAAACTTGTTAAACATAGACGTCTAGAATTGGTTTAGATTTGGTATATTTTTTTGTTGCATATTTATACCTTTGTGTACCTATTTAGGATACATCACCATGAAGAGAATGACATTCATATCCATAATTATGCATTTCTGTGTAGTACAGATCATCAGGGAGCCATGATGAAATTCCATTACAGCAATTCCATTACCGGGTGTAAATCCACTTCACTTACTGTAGTTCAATAACTAAAATAGATTTTTTTCAAAATCATTGTGTCATGGCATAGCTGACACCCCTTTCTTTCTGCAGGCATCGTTGAATCTTAATTCGGAGCAGATAATTCTGGCTGCACAACGGATTGGAAAACTTATTACAAATTGAGAAATCATGTGACGAAACTGAATAAAAATAAGAAACTACACTATAAAACAAAGATAAATGACAAAGAATGACAGTAAAAAAGCTTTAGAGCACCTTAAATGTAATTTTTGGGGAAAAGGCTCATTCATCACAAAAAAAAAACTCATATTTCCAACTACTTTAATGATTTTTTTCATTGGCAAGATAAGCAAATTTAGGCATGACATGCCAGCAACAAACACTGACACTACACATCCAAGTACCAGTCAAAAGTTTGGACACAACTACTCATTCAAGGGTTTTTTCTTATTTTTTAAAATATTTTCTACATTGTAGAATAATAGTGAAGACATCAAAACTATGAAATAACACTGATGAGCACTTGTTTGCTGCTTTTTGTTCTGTTACATGTAGTAACCAAACAAAGTGTAAAACAATTCAAAATACATTTTGTATTTGAGATTCTTCTAAGTAGCCACCCTAAGTAGCCTTGATGACAGATTTGCACACTCTTGGCATTCTCTCAACCAGCTTTACATGGAATGCTTTTCCAACAGTCTTGAAGGAGTTACCACATATGTTGAGAACTTGTTTGCTGCTTTTTGTTCTGTTACATTTTTTTACCTTTATTTAACTAAGTCAGTTAAGAACAAATTTTTATTTTCATTGACGGCCTACCCTGACCAAACCCGGACGAAACTGGGCCAATTACGCGCCATCCTATGGTACTCACAATCCCGGCGGGATGTGATAGAGCCTGGATTCGTACCAGGGACGCCTCTTGCACTGAGATGCAGTGCCTTAGACCGCTGCGCCACTCGGGAGCCCAACAAGCTCTAAAAGAAGCTGAGAGGTATTATAAACCTTCAGCCTTACATGTAGAGGTGTATTGGTGGCATGCAAATGCAGGGATTTTCCTGCCATTGTAATCCTTGGGTGTGAAATATAAAGCACACTACCGTTCAAAAGTTTAGGGTCACTTAAATGTCCTTGTTTTTGAAAGAATAACAAATGTTTTGTCCATTAAAATAACATAAAATTGATCAGAAATAGTGTAGAAATTGTTAATGTTGTAAATGACTATTGTAGCTGGAAACGGGCAGATTTTTTAATGGAATATCTACATAGGCGTACAGAGGCCCAATATCAGCAACCATCACTCCTGTGTTCAAATGGCACGTTGTGTTAGCTAATCCAAATGTATCATTTTAAAAGGCTAATTGATCATTAGAAAACCCTTTTGCAATTATGTTAGCACAGCGGTAAACTGTTGTTCTAATTAAAGAAGCAATAAAACTGGCCTTCTTTAGACTAGTTGAGTATCTGGGGCATCAGCATTTGTGGGTTCAATTACAGGCTCAAAATGGCCAGAAATAAAGACCTTCTGAAACTCGTCAGTCTATTTATGTTCTGATAAATGAAGGCTATTCCATGCGAGAAATGACCAAGAAACTGAAGATCTCGTACAACGCTGTGTACTACTCCCTTCACAGAACTTGGCAAACTGGCCCAAACCAGAATAGAAGAGTAGTGGGAGGCCCCAGTGCACAACTGAGCAAAAGGACAAGCACATTAGTATCTAGTTTGAGAAACAGATGCCTCACAAATCCTCAACTGGCAGCTTCATTAAATAGTACCCGCAAAACACCAGCCACAACGTCAACAGTGAAGAGGCGATGCTGGGATGCTGGCCTTCTAGGCAGAGGAGTTGCAAAGAAAAAGCCATATCTCAGACTGGCCAATAAAACAAAGAGTAAGATCGGCAAAATAACACAGACACTGGACAGAAGATTGGAAAAAAGTGTTATGGACAGGCGAATCTAAGTTTGAGGTGTTCGGATCACAAAGAAGAACATAAGTGAGACGCAGAAAAAATGAAAAGATGCTGGAGTGCTTGACACCATCTGTCAGGGATTGTGGAGACAATGTGATAGTCTGGGGGTGCTTTGGTGTTGGTAAAGTGGGAGATTTGTACAGGGTAAAAGGGATCTTGAAGAAGGAAGGCTATAACTAAATTTTGCAATTGGAGCCAATTTCCTCCTACAACAGGACACAACAGGACCCAAAGCACAGCTCCAAACTATGCAATAACTATTTAGGGAAGAAGCAGTCAGCTGGTATTCTGTCTATAATGGAGTGGCCAGCACATTCACCGGATCTCAACCCTATTGAGCTGTTGTGGGAGCAGCTTGACCGTATGGTACGTAAGACATCAAGCCAATCCAACTTGTGGGAGGTGCTTCAGGAAGCATGGGGTGAAAATCCCTTCAGATTACCTCAACAAATAGACGACTAGAATGCCAAAGGTCTGCAAGGCTGCAATTGCTGCAAATGGAGGATTCTTTGACGAAAGCAAAGTTTGATGGACACAATAATTTTTTCAATTAAAAATCCTTATTTATAACCTTGTCAACATCTTGACTATATTTCCTATTCATTTTGCAACTAATTTCATACATGTTTTAATGGAAAACAAAGACATTTAAGTGACCCCAAACCTTTTATATATTTTTTGTTACTTTTCAGGGTGGAAAAACACTTTCAGTGTCAACTTAAACCAGATATAAACTTTGTAGAAAATATAGATTTGCGTCATTTTGATAATGAACCCTTGATCTACTTCCCCAGAGTCAGATGAACTCGTGGATACCATTTATATGTCTCTGTGTCCAGTATGAAGGAAGTTAGAGGTATTTTCGAAAAACCAATGCTAACTAGCGTTAGTGCAATGATTGGAAGTCTATGGGTATCTGCTAGCAGAGATATAAAAATGGTATCCACGAGTTTATCTACTTTAAGAGTCAGATGAAGGGCCTCATTGCCAAAATCCCAAAGAACCACTTTAAAACAATTCTCTCAGCTCCATGGAGAAAATCGTAGCATTGCAGGAAAATGGCTTAAAAATGCTAACATTTCTCTACAACGCCAAGATGAGTGTGTAAGATAAATGTAGCCATGGCGATTGGCTGACCGAGCCCATTGCCACGCCCCCTGCCACGCCCACCGCCGACCCTACAAATGTGTGGTTGTGTTGAACCAACATGGATTAACTCTTAAACTGTGTTAAATTAAGGTTTAGCTATCAATCATGTTGTGCCAAACTATAAACCTAGTTGTAAAATAATCATCGTTCAATGTAATACTTCTAAAATACGTTTAATTTAATCCAAACCAAGATCAAATGTAATATTTTTGAGCCATTGTTTTAAAATTATGTGTGGCGCCATGCATTCTGGTTGTCACAAACGTCAGTCAGACTAAAGATGTTGACAAAATGAGGTGAAGGGATGGTTCACTCGTCTTTCAAGTAAACTTCCGTAAGTTAATGATGGTAGATGACACACCCCCTTCAACATGCATACTGCACACAGACCCATCTCCTCTTGTAACTGCTTATCTTTGGTGGTTGCGGAAAAACAAACATGCAGGCGTGCAGACATCAAAACTATGAAGTAACACATGCGATCATGTAGTAACCAAAAAAAAGTGTAAAACAAATCAAAATATATTTTATATTTGAGATACTTCAAAGTAGCCACCCTATACTTTGATGGCAGCTTTGCACACTCTTGGCATCCTCTCAACCAGCTTCATGAGGTCACCTGGAATGCATGTAAATTATAAAATGTGTGCCTTGTTAAATTTAATGTGTTTGAGCCAATCAGTTGTGTTGTGACAAGGTAAGGGGGGGATACAGAAGATATCCCTATTTGGTAAAATACCAAGTCCATATTATGGCATGAACAGCTCAAATAAGCAAAGAGAAACAGTCTATCATTCACAGATGTAGAAAATAGTAAAAATAAAGAAAAGCCGTTGAATGAGTAGGTGTCCTAAAACTTTTGACCGGTAGTGTATTGGTGTTATTTTCATTAAATAAACACAGCGATTTACTAGACATACAGTGGTGATTTAAAAATACAAAGACTGAATGGGGGTTTTAAGTTAATAAAGTTAATCAAATGTCAGTGTAGGTGCTGTTTTTGGTGTGATTGAAATGCTATTTCCTTTAGCTTATTATGTTTGTAAAACTAAACTAGCTAACTAACTAACTAATTTGACAAAAAAAGTGCAATTAATTTCATAATTTAGCACAAAGTGAACTCACCTTGCTAGCAAGCAAGCACGCAAGCAAGGCTGTTTTTTTTCCCATAGAAAAATAATTAGAACAAATTGCTATGCTGAACCCTTATGACATGTGTATTGATTTACCTTAGATTAGGTTTAACATTAAATTGTGCAACACATCTGATTAATTATAAACCTACATTTACAAAGTCTAGATTAGGTCTAATCTAAGATTAATTTAAACCATGTTGGTGCAACCCACACACACACACCTAGGGGCAACAATTAAAAGTGAATACGTGTGTTTATGTCATACAAGCACACCAGGCGAGACAGACAGACATTGCTGTGGGCTGAACATGGTGCACCACAGACAGTAGTGTTGGAGAGATCTAGGCAAGTCAGTTAAGAACAAATTCTTATTTTCAATGACGGCCAAAAGGCATCCTGCGATTAAAAGGACAAAACACACATCACAACAAGAGAGACAGCATTACATAAAGAGAGACCTAAGACAACAACATAGCAAGGCAGCAACACAGCATGGTAGCACCACAACATGACAACAACATGGTAGCAGCACAAAACATGGTGCAAACATTATTTGGCACAGACAACAGCACAAAGGGCAAGAAGGTAGAGACAGCCACAACTGTCATTAAGAATGTCCATGATTGAGTCTTTGAATGAATAAATTGAGATGAAACTGTCCAGTCTGAGTGTTTGTTGCAGCTCGTTCCAGTCGCTAGCTGCAGCGAACTGAAAAGACGAGCGACCCAGGGATGTGTGTGCTTTCGGGACCTTTAACAGAATGTGACTGGCAGAACAGGTGCTGTATGTGGAGGATGAGCGCTGCAGTAGAGTGAGGCCTAAGAGGGTTTTTATAAATAAGCATCAACCAGTGGGTCTTGCGACAGGTATACAGAGATGCCCAGTTTACAGAGGAGTATAGAATGCAGTGATGTGTCCTATAAGGAGCATTGGTGGCAAATCTGATCACTGAATGGTAAAGCACATCTAGCCGCTGTGGGGGCTTTTCTGGAGCGTCTCCCGTCAGCAAGATTCACTCAGCAGATCCCGACATGACCGGAATATCGATTAGGCCTATAAGTTTAGTATAGACACTTTTTCATAATAAAAAACAAAGTGCATATTTTTCTCTAATGACCGTATAATAAAAACATTGCAACTCACCACGTCGCTGAATCAGTGGGAGCCCTGAGCTTGTTTCCCGGCAACAAGACGGTTCCATCTAGGGGTGATGGGAGACAGTGACACGGGTGTTCCTTATGTCCAGTCCAGTAATTTCGTTTTTGTTGCTGTCATTGCGGAAAACCCTGCTTCGCAGAGATAGGATGTTGGAAATGGAACCAACGTTTTCAGTGCTTTTGGGGCTCTCTCAGGAAGTTTGGCAGAGATGAAGAAGTTCTCAAACATACTTAAGTCCACCGTCATTTGGAACCTCAAGGGGTTTATCTTCTTCCTGCACGGACATGGACGAGTCACCTGGGACATTCACAAATGGGTTGCAGATACATTCCTTCGCACTTCGTGGGTCTTTGGCGGTTGGGAAATAACGCTCGAACGCCGTTGACAGCGAAGCTAGGTGATCACGCACCAGCTGGGAGAAAGAGTGCCCAGTCTCTCCCAAAATCATGCTAATGTTTGGAACATGTCAAATATGCCCCTGTCCACTTGCCGTCCCCACAGTTCCAGTTTGGCTTTGAATGCAGCCACTTTATCTGCCAACTTAAAGACAGTTGTCATTCTCCCCTGAAGTGACAGATTGAGTTCGTTAAGCAGGTTGAATATGTCGCACAGGTAATAAGTTTTGCGACCCATTCCTCGTCATCGACATGTGCTGCCAGTGGTGACTTTTTTTCTGAAAGAAATCTCTGCAGTAGCTCTCGTAACAAACACTCTGGCAAGCGACCTCCACATACTACGCACAGGGGGCTTGGAGCATGCGAGTCACCTGTTGCAATTAAGCCATATTTTAGGTAGGACTCATATTTTCTATTAAATGAGGCTTTCTTTTTTTTGCAGTCTCGGGCTCTGCATTGTCGACATCGTCATTGGGCCTTTTATCTCCCTTACCCCTTCCGAAGAAGCTCTCCAGCGACGTTTGTTTGTTTTTATTCATGTCAGAAAACGAAGCTTGCTAGTACAAAGTTGGTGGGCAACACAGCTGACGCAGACTGTGATGAACTAACTAGGCAAGTCAGTTAAGAACAAATTCTTATTTACAATGACAGCCTAGGAACAGTGGGTTAACTGCCTTGTTCAGGGGCAGAACGACAGATTTTTACCTTGTCAGCTTGGGGATTGGATCTAGCCACCTTTCGGTTACTGGCCCAACACGAACCACTAGGCTACCAGCCGCATTACTCATGTTCAAAAGTCCACTATTGTGGACGTGACAGAGATATTAGAGTGGTGAAAAAATAACCAACAGACTGCATCAAGTTCAATGTAATTACTGCACAAATAGCCTATAATTGTATATAATTATTGTTTTACAGATTAAAAAAATACATTATATATCCTTTCCGTGCAGCCCGGTAGCGCATGTGCCGCGGACCGGCACGCGGCCCAGTTGTGTGGGACCACTGACCTAGACGGCTTCCACACAAGCACAAAGGAACACAGAGACAGCCTTGCTCAGAGCACTGCTACTCTCACAGGGGAGACAGGTTACAGAGGAGTGGAAAGCTTGATCGGAAAAGAGACAGATACTGAGGAAGTAATTCCTCCTTTTTTCTCTGGTATGCACAGGCAGACACAGGCCTCCCTCACTTAATCACTGAGGTGTGACCAGGCTGAGTCTAAAGAGGACATGCAGATACTACACATGGACAGAAAAGGGGGTGTGGGGAAGAAGGGTAGAGGGAGAGAGTGTGGCAAAGAGAAGAGAGAGCAAGAGAAAAGAGAAAGCGAGAACACATTTGAGAAGAACAGATTAGGGAGGTAAAGTACAAGACAGCTGACATATTGTTTCCAAGTTTTGGCTTCGAAACAAGCTTTTTTTAGTTGAAATGTTTTGCGCAAAAAAATAGCTTTACTTGATTTTCAGCCATTATCTTCACAGAATAGCGTGTCACTAGTCGGGAAGTTAAAAGGTACAATTAAGATGAACAATGAAGACTTGTTAAAAAGGTTAAGTTCTGGGAAGTTGTGAAAACAGGGCATACCCTCCAACACACTCAGCTGAGGGCCTGTGTATCCTGGTACCTATAAAACCTCTGTCTGTCCCACATTGAAATGCAATGCCTTGCCTGCAAGACCAATCGATACATTTGCAAGTAATGCATCTGGCCTGATCTCTCAATGCAACACAGAGTAGCCCCAGCACCTCACACAGGAGCAACGGACACCCTGCCCAGACCAGCGAGACACCCTCCGAGACCTCCTGAAGGACCTGAATTGAGAGAACCCACACCAACAGGACCTACACCCAGACCATAGCACCACCAGCCACACCCCAACCAGCTAAGACCACCCCAAGCAATCCCTGGCCACACCCTATATAGCACCCCACCCCATATCAGACCTATACCCCTTCTGGCCACCCCATGCCCCCCTCCCCTGTGGCAAGGACCTCAACATGACAGTAGGACACATGCCCAGGTCGTGAGCAGAGCAACAGGCCCAACCCCCAATATTACACCCGCCCAAGCCCCATCCTGCGACCTAAGAGGTATGTATCAGATGCTCAACATGCTCTGCTCACAGAGATGGTCCGGTCCTAAACCACACAAAAATAACACTAGACACTGTAGAACACAAAGCTTTTACCATCTCATCCTGGAATATACAAGGTCTGAGGTCATCTGCCTTTGGCCTAAAGAGCAGAAACCCAGACTTCAAAGAACTTGGAAATACAGACAATGTCATCCTACAAGAAACATGGTATAAAGGAGACAGACCCACTGGTTGCCCTCCAGGTTACAGAGCACTGGTAGTACCATCCACCAAACTACCAGGTGTGAACAGGGAAGAGACAGGTCTTCTCTATACCAAATGAGCATGCCCCCTAACAGACTATTAAATTAGTCAAAACAGGAACATTTTACATCTGGCTAGAAATTAATAAGGAAATGATCTCAGAGAAAAATGTCCTCATGTATGCTACCTATATCCCCACTATAGAATCCCCATACTTTAACGATGACAGCTTCTCCATCCTAGAAGGGGAGATCAACAATGTTCAGGCCCAGGGACATTTACTATTCTGTAGCAACCTAAATGCCAGAAGCTGACACCCTCAGCACACAGGGGGACAAACCCCTACCTGGAGGTGACAGCATTCCCTCCCCCATATGCCCCCTAGACACAACTACGACAACATAACCAACAAAATCGGGTCACAACTCCTGCAGCTCTGCCGGACGCTGGGTATTGTCGTGACTCTAGTATGATCAAATTATATGACATGCTATTTTATCAAATCAATTACATCATGTTTAATTGATTACGTGATTGAATTAAACCATTAATAACCTGGGGTACCATGGAAGCATTCATTTATATAGAGCTGTTATCTCCCGAACCCACTCTCTTAAAGATCTGAAGATCTTTTATATCAATAGCAGTCAATTATTAATCGTCACCTCGATCGATCTCATTCTGATTGTCGTAAGTACTTGCTTATCTGCACAAACCCTAGCTAATAAGCTAAATAATCACACACACACACGAGGATAGATCACACATCGATTACTAATAATGTCATGAAAAGCCTCTAGTGGACTAACCCGATATGACGGCTGGCTACACAAAGGAAGGGGGTTGGGTTTTAATGAAAGAGCGGGAAGACTGAGGGACAAAGGGATTGAATCTCTATCGGATCTTGAGAAGCTATGCTACAGTAAATACAGAATCTTACGCATTCTAATAACAAGCCCATTTGTTAGAGGAAAATGCAATATATATATATATTTCCTCTGAGCTGAGCTGCGCTTCGATAGATGGGTCAAAGATGGAAGACTGGTTTACCCAGCAAAGATCACCATTGTCTTTTGAAGAATCTGTCTGGTCGTAGTGTTGTAGAGCGGATACGTTAAAGTACCCTGTCGTTCTTCTGAGATTGTCTGTCCTTTCCTAGGCCACGTATGTTTACAGCTGATACCTCCTAGACGTTGAGTTATCACTTCTTCTTCAGTGAATAATCATTCAAAGTTCATACCATGTTGCCATAATCAGCTTGCGCTGTATTCTGGCTGGTCTAGTCGAAATTCTCCATTCCAGCGTGGTGATCGTCACCTTCACGTTGAAATTAGCCATTTTAAATATATGGACACCAGTCCTCATTTCGTTGGGAACGGAGATTGACTACCGTCAACGGGCTTTTGTACTGGGGGAGAGAAGGGCATGTTTTATAGTTCTCAACCAATGGTCTGTTCACTTGGGCATGGCCACTGAGTAGGCCTACGTTTTACTACGAAAAAAATATCTTATTTAGGAGGCTAAAATTACATTTAATCTTTTCACAAATAGTTTCATATTTAAACATTTAAATTGCACAACAATTCCATGTGAATCTGATAATTAGAACATGTAGACTTTCCAAGATACAATTTATGTCATCCTATCATCAGATATAATGTCCCAGAAACAAACTGATCTGACGTCAAATTCTTTAAGTACCAACGGACACTTTCAACTGGTTGAGAAAGGTAAATATTGTTCCATTCCCAAAACATTTGATGTTACCATGGTATTTATTGTGGGGGGGGGGGGGGGGGTCATAAACCACACCCAACAGGGCAACGTCATGGCAGTATGTACATACTCAATGGTAGGCTTTGAGGGGACTCCTATGGTAGGTATACCTTTAGCTCATATCTTGGCAGTGGTACTGTAGACTACTTTATCACTGACCTCAACCCAGAGTCTCTTAGGGCATTCACAGTCAGTCCACTGACACCCGTATCAGATCACAGCAAACATCACACTACTTGAACAGAGCTATGGTCAATCATAAGGCATCAAAGCCAAAGGAACTGAATCATTTTAAGAAATGCTATAGGTGGAAGGAAAGTAGTGTGGAAATCTACCAAAAAACAATTAGGCAACAACAAATTCAATTCCTTCTAGACAATACGTTTCACTGTAATAGTGAAGGTGTAGACTTGGCAGTAGGAAACCTAAACAGTATATTTGACCTCAGCTTCCCTAGCAAATCTACAACTGTCAAGCAGACAACGTAAGAAAATTAACAATGACAAATGGTTTGATGAATAATGCAAAAACCTATGAAAGAAATTGAGAGACCTATCCAACCAAAAACAGAGACCCAGAAAATCTGAGCCTACGCCATCACTATAACACAGAAATACACCACGGAAAAAGAAGGTACAGCACATCAGAAATAATCTCAATGTAATTGAAGAATCCATAGAATCGAACCACTTATCGGAAAATTGTAAAACTAAACAAACATGAAGAGCTATCTAACCAAAACAGAGATATATGGATAAACCACTTCTCCAATCTTTTTGGCTCTATAACAAAGAACAAACAGCAAAAATATATACATGATCAAATACAAACCTTAGAATCAACTATTAAAGACTTCCAGAACCCACTGGATTATCCAACTACATGTAATGAACTACAGGACAAAATACAAAACCCCCATCCCAAAAAGGCCTGTGGGGTTGATGGTATCCTAAATTAAATGATCAAATATACAGACCACAAATTCCAATTGGCTTTACTTCAACAGCATCCTCAGCTCTGGCATATTCCCCAATATTTGGAACCCAGGACTGATCACCCCAATCCACAAAAATGGAGACAAATGTGACCATAACAACTACCGTGTAGAAACCTGAGCAAATGTCAAATACGCTTTTTACCAAATTACCGTACAACAGACAACATATTCACCATAATTGACAAACAAACAAACCAAGGCAAAGTCTTCTCATGCTGTGTTGATTTTTTTTTTTACGCTTGAGACTCAATTTGGCATGAGGGCCTGCTATACAAATGTATGGAAAATGGTGTTGAAGGAAATAAAAACAAACATTATAAAATCCATGTACACAAACAACAAGTGTGAGGTTAAAAATTGGCAAAAAAACTTGCTCTCATGAGGACCACCATAGAGAAAGAAGACCCAGAATTACCTATACTGCAAAGGATAAGTTCATTAGAGTTACCAGCCTCAGAAATTGCAGCCCAAATAAAATGCTTCGGAGTTCAAGTAACAGACACATTTCAACATCAACTGTTCAGATTAGACTGTGTGAATCAGGCCGTCATGCTCAAATTGCTGCAAAGAAACTACTACTAAAAAGGTACACCAATAAGAAGAAGAGACTTGTTTGGGCCAAGAAACACGAGCAATGGACATTAGACCAGTGGAAATTTGTCCTTTGGTCTGGAGTCCAACTTGGAGATTTTTGGTTCCAACCGCCGTGTCTTTGTGAGACGCGGTGTGGATGAACGGATGATCTCTGCATGTGTATTTCCCACCGTAAAGCACGGAGGAGGAGGTGTGATGGTGCTTTGCTGTCTGATTTTTTTTTCAATTCAAGGCACACTTAACCAGCATGGCTACCACAGTATTCTGCAGCGATACGCCATCCCATCTGGTTTGGGCTTAGTGGGACTATCATTTGTGTTTCAACAGGACAATGATCCAACACACCTCCAGGCTACGTAAGGGCAATTTTACTAAGAAGGAGAGTGAGGAGTGCTGTATCAGATGACCTGGCCTCCACAATCACCCGACCTCAACCAAATTGAGATGGTTTGGGATGAGTCGGACCGCAGAGTGAAGGAAAAGCAGCCAACAAGTGCACATGTGGGAACTCCTTCAAGACTGTTGGAAAAGCATTCCAGGTGAAGCTGGTTGAGAGAACGCCAATAGTGTGCAAAGCTGTCATCAAGGAAAAGGGTGGCTATTTGAAGAATCTCAAATATAAAATATATTTTGTTTTGTTTAAGACTTTTTTTGTTACTACATGATTCCACATGTGTTATTTCATAGTTTTGATGACATCATTATTATTCTACAATGTAGAAAATAGTAAAAATAACCAAAAACCCTTGAATGAGTAGGTGTTCTAAAACTTTTGACCGGTAGTGTATATCAACGAATTGGCCAGGGCACTAGAACAGTCTGCAGCACCTGGCCTCACCCTACAAGAATCTGAAGTCAAATGTCTACTGTTTGCTGATGATCTGGTGCTTCTGTCCCCAACCACACAGCACTATCTAGCCATGGTCATTTGGACCCTGAATGCACTAAACACATTAAGGCTATAGGATTCCATGAAAAATGTTAACGTGTGAAGGTTACAGGTAAGCCTCCATTTCAATGGTATCCCATGTCAATGAGATGAGAGACCAGTCACCAGCTCTGGACAGTGGACACTGCATGGGCAGTAGCTTTCTTATCCATTCCTAAAACAAGACACCCCTCCAAACACTGTTCTTACCAATATTAGCCTGCCACCACAGACATACAGTAATTGTGGTGTATGACATTGCAGTCACACTGCCACTGTTGCACAAGAGACTAAGCAGACACACACACACACCACGTTCTCCACATCCCCTCTCCCAAAAGGAGCCTATAACATGAGGGATTGTCACAGCCAACTTCAGTTTACACAAAGATATCGTCCAGGCAGAAGTAGAACAGACAATATTTTCCCCACACACTAAACCTCAGTGGGAGAGCTGTTACCTAAAGGCCTTGTGTGGTTACAGGCATTGGGTACCATTAAGACCATTTCATGTTGGGAGCTATTTGACAACTGAGCCATGCAAAAGCCCTCATATGAGCCCATGTTCTGTTGGTAAATATGAGCACATGTAATGATTAACTACTGTGGGAGTCAGGAGTGTTACAGTAACAACATCCTCCCCATCTACACTTACTGCAGAACCAACAACAATAACATCAGTCGAGTCTGCTACCGAAGACTCATTCGTTGAGGTAGCCAACACACTAGGATGGGTCTGGGCCATGGATATACAAGGCATTCGGAAAGTATTCAGACACCTTCCCTATTTCCACATTTTATTCTAAAATTGATTAATTAAAATGTTTTCCTCATCAACATAGCCCATAATGGCAAAGTGAAAACAGGTTTTTAGAAATGTTTGGCCCGCGGCTGAATCTAATTGATGATCTCTGGTCTACATTTTAAGGATGCATGTTGTGCCTTTAACATTAATTAATGACCTTACTGAAATAAATCAGGCTAGTGGGCCAGTTGGCTTCCTGAACAGTGCTCCAGGTCCCTTGTTTTCAGCCCCCCACCCCCAAAAAAAATGTGTGTGTCCAGGGCCTTGTTCCTGGCTCCCTCTTCTCTGAGGGACACAGTGGTTCTATTATTCCCTTGTGTTTCAGAGAACAGGATTAATGACCAGCAGCGGGGACATGAAAAGGTTGTGTCCGCCTGTTTACATCTGTCCCTAGGACCAGTCTCTGGGAATCAAACACTGTGTGTGTGTGTGTGTTTTTAATGAACACTGGCAGGCCAAAGCAAGGGAAATGTACAACTACAATAGCAGCCACAGAGTCATGGTCACAGTTACTCAGACATAAACACAAGCTACACAGTAAAAAGAGGACAGACAGCATTTAAATCGGCATGTCAACTGCTTCGCTGATTCGGTGTATGAGAGATGAGGAGGGGGAGGTGGACGCAAGGTGTGTGTGTGTGTGTGTGTGTGTGTGTGTGTGTGTGTGTGTGTGTGTGTGTGTGTGTGTGTGTGTGTGTGTGTGTGTGTGTGTGTGTGTGTTTGAAAGAGAGTTTCTGTGTTAATTGGCAGAAAATCGCCGTCACCCAACTGAAGCACTGTGTGAGCCAGGGACACGAGAACTACAGGGAACAGACATGATGCACGCACACACCCATGCACGCCGCAACCCACCCACCCACACAATACCTGTACCTATGTGTTGCACAGCCTGCGTGCTGATATATTGGGACTATTCAAATTCCTATCAAACAGTGAATGGCAAAATCTTGAATAGCTAGTATATTTAGCATTCACCCCTATGAATATCACCTACTGGTAAAGTTATGAGAGGTTCTCATATAACATTCAGTTGAAGTTTTATATCAAAGTAATCATACTTAACAAGTCGAGTTAAATAAAGGTTACACAACAAGCCAGTATCCCTCCCGCTTCTGCCAACTTATAAAAATAAAAACTCAACCTATACATTTTCACCATTTTCACCACAACCATTAGTACTTATCGGAGTAAGCACTAAATGGTTTAAATGATCAAGTGGTTTACTTTACAATGACTTCAAACAATTGACCTTCCTGAAGAAACAAACCCAAAACCTCCCCAGGCTCCATGCTGAGCTAGCGTTGCTGTCCCCCGCCTGCACAACAAGTGGCTCAAACACCACTCTCCGAGGAAATAATTTCATATTGGCCTCTCTACACTGATCCCCCTCAGCACGAGAGCATGACTGTACTTCACTGCAGCCCCAGAGCTGTGGAAAGACTGTGTAGCAAGGCCTGGATCTAGGTCTGTAGACTAGGGGCCATTGACCATGCTTTTTAGTTTAGAACTAGGCTTAATCCTTATCAGGGAAACTGGCCCCTAGAGGTTTCAACTGTTTTCTCTATGAAGTTTAGAGATGGTGTGGTGTTGGTGCAGTATAGGCAACCTTGATCAGGGCATGGCAAGGAAATCATAACCAGATAATTTCTCTTAAGAAAACTGGCTGCTTCATCATGGAAGGTTGGAAACTTAACCACTAAATTCTTCTTGGGATTTTGGCAATGAGGCTCTTTATCTACCTCCCCAGAGTCAGATTAACTCATGGATGCCATTTGTATGTCTCTGCGTCCAGTATGAAGGAGGTTTCTAACTAGCATTATCGCCATTGGCTCGCAAAACTACCTCTAACTTCCATCATACTGGCCACAGATACATAAAAAAGGTATCCATCCACGAGTTAATCGGACTCTGAGGAAGTAGAAAAAGGGTTTCATTGCCAAAATCCAGAACTATCCCTTTAAGAGTGTATTTTCTATCTTCCTCTGTTCAATGGCTTAAACTGGTATTACCAGCCAAGTGCCACCTTACCCGGGGTGCAATTAAATAGTCATAAATCCACCTATATTTTATTTTGCCTGCTTTTCCAAGCATGTCCTTGGGATAACCCCTGCGTGTTCTTTTTCAGCAAAGCAAAACCGCCACAATCCAGCAGTGATTGCAGGCAGCCAACTTTTAAGACAGGCCAGAGATAAGGTTCATAGGTGGCATTTGCTGAGGGAGAGCTAAATTAAAACAGCTAGTGTATAGTCACTAGTTATGTGGAGTGATGTATGTTCTTAATCTGCCCAGTTAGTTCAGGGCTGTAAGGCCCATGTCTGACTCAGCACTGCCTCTCTTAAAATGAGACCAAGGCCAGATATCCAACAAGTGGTGTTGCCTGATCCTGTCAGATCAATTATTTCCACTTTCACTACAAAAGGCTCACATGTCCAACATATATATATATTTTTAGCTAAGCAAATCAGTTAAAAACAAATTCTTATTTACAATGACGGACTACCCCGGCCAAGCCCTAACCTGGACGACACTGGGCCAATTGTGCGCCGCCCTATGGGACTCCCAATCAAAGCCGGTTTTGATACCGCCTGGAATCGAACCAGGGCCTGTACTGACGCCTCTAGCACTGAGACACATTGCCTTAGACTGGTGCGCCACTCGGGAGCCCAAACTGCTAAATACAGTATGTGTATGCGACCAACATCAACACATGTCAAACAATGAGTGTCTTCTTGAATGTTGCATCACGGCTGTTGCGTATAGTTTATCAAATCTTATTTGTCACATGCGCCGAATACAACCGGTGTAGACCTTACAGTGAAATGCTTACTTACAAGCCCTTGACCAACAAAGCAATTAAGAAAAATAGCAACAAAAAACACATAAAAGTAACAAATAATTAAAGAGCAGCAGTAAAATAACAAAAGCGAGGCTATGTACAGGGGGTACCTGTACAGAGTCAATGTGCGGGGGCACCGGTTAGTCGAGGTAATTGAGGTAATATGTACATGTAGGTAGAGTTATTAAAAAGTGACTATGCATAGATAACAGAGAGCAGTCTAGATGTTCAAGAGTCTTATGGCTCGGGGGTAGAAGCTGTTTAGAAGCCTCTTGGACCTAGACTTGGCGCTTCGGTACCAGTTGCTATGCGATAGAGAGAACAGTCTATGACTAGGGTGGCTGGACTCTGATTTTTTTTTGTTCCTTCCTCTGACACCGCCTGGTATAGAGGACCTGGATGGCAGGAAGCTTGGCCGCAGTGATGTACTGGGCCGTAAGCACTACCCTCTGTAGTGCCTTGTGGTCGGAGGCCGAGCAGTTGCCATACCAAGCAGTGATGCAACCCATCAGGATGCGCTCAATGGTACAGCTGTAGAACTTTTTGAGGATCTGAGGCTCCATGCCAAATCTTTTCAGTCTCCTCAGGGGGAATAGGCTATGTCGTGGCCTATTTACAACTGTCTTGGTGTGTTTGGACCATTCTAGTTTGTTGGTGAGGTGGACGGCAAGGAACTTGAAGCGCTCAACCTGCTCCACTACAGCCCCGTCAATGAGAATGGGGGCGTGCTTGGTCCTCCTATTCCTGTAGTCCACAATCATCTCCTTTGTCTTGATCATGTTGAGGGAGAGGTTGTTGTCCTTGCAGCACACGGTCAGGTCTCTGACCTCCTCCCTATAAGCTGTCTCATTGTTGTCGGTGATCAGGCCTACCACTGTTGTGTCGTCGACAAACTTAATGGTGTTGGAGTCGTGCCTGGCTGTGCAGTCATGAGTGAACAGGGATTACAGGAGGGGACTGAGCACGCATGCGAAGGGTCCCATGTCGATGATCAGCGTGGCGAATGTGTTGTTAACTACTCTTACCACCTCGGGGCGGCACGTCAGGAATTCCAGGATCCAGTTGCAGAGGGAGGTGTTTAGTCCCAGGGACCTTAGCTTATTGATGAGCTTTTGAGAGCACTATGTTGAACGCTGAGCTATAGTCAGTGAATAGCATTCTCACATAGGTGTTCCTTTTGTCCAGGTGTAAGGGCAGTGTGAAGTGCAATAGAGATTCCATCATCTGTGAATGTTGGGCCGGTATAAAATTGGAGTGGGTCTAGGGTTTCTGGGATAATGGTGTTGTGAGCCATGATCAGCCTTTCAAAGCACTTCATGGCTACAGACTGTTACGGGTCTGTAGTCATTTAGGCAGGTTGCCTTAGTCTTATTGGGCACAGGGACTATGGTGGTCTGCTTGAAACATGTTGGTATTACAGACTCAGACTGGGAGAGGTTGAAAATGTCAGTGAAGACACTTGCCAGTTGATCAGCGCATGCTTGGAGTACACGTCCTGGTAATCCGTCTGGCACTGTGGCCTTGTGAATGTTGACCTGTTTAAATAGGTCTTACTCTCAACGCCTGCGGTGAGCGTGATCACAGTGTTAGTTGCCTCGAAGCGAGCTTCGAAGTAATTTAGCCCTTGATCTTAGTCCTGTATTCACGCTTTCCACGGTATGGTGGTTCGTCGGTGGGCATAGCAGGATTTCTTATAAGCTTCCGGGTTAGAGTCCCGGTCCTTGAAAGCTTCAGCTCTAGCATTTAGCTCAGTGCAGATGTTGCCTGTAATCCATGGCTTCTGTTTGGGCTATGTACGTAGTCACTGTGGGTACGAAGTCACCGATGCACTTACTGATGAAGCCAGAGACTGATGTGGTGTACTCCTCAATGCCATCGGAAGAATCCCAGAACATATTCCAGTTTGTGCTAGCAAAACAGTCCTGTAGCTTAGTATCTGCTTCATCTGACCACTTTTTTATTTATTTACAGAGTCACTGGTGCTTCCTGCTTTAATTTGACGATAGAATTATGGTCAGATTTGCCAAATGGAGAGCGAGGGAGACCTTTGTACGCGTCTCTGTATATGTAGTAAAGATGGTTATTTTCCCTCTGGTTGCACATTTAACATGCTGGTAGAAATTAGGTCAAACGGATTTAAGTTTCCCTGCATTAAAGTCCCTGGCCACCTCTGGATGGGTGTTTTCCTGTTTGCTTATGACCGTATACAGCTCATTGAGTGCGGTCTTAGTGCCATCATCGGTCTGTGGTGGTATGTAGTCAGCTACGAAAAATACAGATGAAAACTCTAGGTAGATAGTGTGGTATACAAGAAGTTACAAATAAAATAAAAAATATAAAAAATAGCCCAGTTGGTTAAGAGCTCATAAAATCGACAGCCATTATCCTAAGTATTCTTCAGATACACATATTTTATCCTACTGCTGCTAGCTACTGCTAGCTAGTATTGTGAGTATTACCTCTCTAGGGTATGTGGGACAGTAGCGTGTTGACATCTAGTGGAAGCCTTAGGAAGTGCAATATGACCCCATTTCCACTGTATCTTGGATAAGCAAAGAGTTGAAAAACTACAAACCTCAGATTTCCCACTTCCTGGTTGGATTTTCTCTCAGGTTTTTGCCTGCCATATGAGTTCTGTTATACTCACAGACATCATTCAAACAGTTTTAGAAACTTCAAATCCACTAATAATATGAATATCCTAGCATCTGGGCCTGAGTAGTAGGCAGTTACTCTGGGCACGCTTTTCATCCGGACGTGAAAATACTTCCCCCCTACCCAAGAGAGGTTAAAAGCAATTATGTCATCTGAGCGAGAGACCTCGGTATATTGTTTTAGTAAATTTCTGACAGTGTTTCTTTGTAAAGTTTGATTTCATATAGTTTGGGATTTTGGATCCCGCGGCTCAGTTGGGCTCAGTTGAAGTGAACGCTACTGAAGTGCATTAGGAAAGTACTCAGACCCCTTGACTTTTTCCACATTTTTCTATGTTATAGCCTTATTCTAAAATGGATTCAATTAAAATGTCCCCCTCAATCTACACACAATATCCAATAATGACAAAGCGAAAACAGGTTTAGATTTTTTTTGGCAAATTTATTTAACATAAAAAACAGATACCTTATTTAAATAAGTATTCAGACCCTTTGCTATGAGACTCAAAATTGAGCTCAGGTACATCCTGTTTCCATTGATCATGTATAAGATGTTTCCACAACTTGATTGGAGTCCACCTGTAGTAAATTCAATTGATCGGACATGATTTGGAAAGGCACACACCTGTCTACAGTATAAGGTCCCACAGTTGACAGTGCATGTCAGAGCAAAAACCAAGTAATGAGGTCAAAGGAATTGTCCGTAAAGCTCCGAGACAGGACTGTGTCGAGGCACAGATCTGGGGAAGGGTACAAAAACATTTCTGTAGCATTGAAGTTCCCTAAGAACACAGTGGACTCCATCATTCTTAAAATGGAGGAAGTTTGGAACCACCAAGACTCTTCTTAGAGTTGGCCGCCCAACCAAACTGAGCAATCAGGAGAGAAGGGCCTTGGTCAGGGGGTTGACCAAGAACCCGATGGTCACGCGGACAGAGCTCCAGAGTTCCTCTGTGGAGATGGGAGAACCTTCCAGAAGGACAACCATTTCTGCAGCACTCCACCAATCAGGCATTTATAGTAGAGTGGCCAGACGGAAGCCAAGTAATGAGGTAAAAGGAACATGACAGCACACTTGGAGTTGCCTAAAGGCACCAAAAGGACTCTCAGACCATGAGAAACAAGATTCTCTGGTCTGATGAAACCAAGATTGAACTCCTTGGCCTGAATGCCAAGATTCATGTCTGGCGGAAACCTGGCACCTTCCCTACGGTGAAGCACGGTGGTGGCAGCATCATGCTGTGGGGATGTTTTTCAGAGGCAGGATTGAGGGAAAGATGAACGGAGCAAAGTACAGAGAGATCTGTGATGAAAACCTACTCCAGAGTGCTCAGGGCCTCAGACTGGGGCAAAGGTTCACCTTTCAGCAGGACAACGAGCCTAAGCACACAACCAAGATAACGCAGGAGTGAATTCGGGACAAGTTTCTGAATGTCCTTGAGTGGCCCAGCCAGAGCCCGGAATTGAACCCGATTGAACATCTCTGGAGAGACCTTATAATAGCTGTGCAGCAACACTCCCCATCCATCCTGATAGAGCCTGAGAGGATTTTTTTTACATTTATTTTTATTTATTTTTTATTTAACCGTTATTTTACCAGGTAAGTTGACTGAGAACACGTTCTCATTTGCAGCAACGACCTGGGGAATAGTTACAGGGGAGAGGAGGGGGATGAATGAGCCAATTGTAAACTGGGGATTATTAGGTGACCATGATGGTTTGAGGGCCAGATTGGGAATTTAGCCAGGACATCGGGGTTAACACCCCTACTCTTACAATAAGTGCCATGGGATCTTTAATGACCTCAGAGAGTCAGGTCCCATCCGAAAGACGGCACCCTACACAGGGCAGTGTCCCCAATCACTGCCCTGGGGCATTGGGATATTGTTTTTTTAGACCAGAGGAAAGAGTGCCTCCTACTGGCCCTCCAACACCACTTCCAGCAGCATCTGGTCTCCCATCCAGGGACTGACCAGGACCAACCCTGCTTAGCTTCAGAAGCAAGCCAGCAGTGGTATGCAGGGTGGTATGCTGCTGGCATAGAAGAATGTGAGAAACTCCCCAAATAAAAGGTGTGCCAAGCTTGTAGCATCATACCCAAGACAAAGTACTGAGTAAAAGGTCTGAATACTTATGTAAAATGACCCATTTTTTTAATTGTATACATTTGCAACAATTTCTAAATACCTGTTTTTGCTTTGTCATTATGGTGTAATGCGTGTAGATTGATGAGGATTTTTTACATACATTACAATTCACAGGGTCTGAATACTTTCCGAATGCACTACACACACAGCTCCTCCTAATATTTCTAAATTCCATTATTTTACTTGTGTGTGTGTGTGTCTTAGATATTACTGCACTGTTGGAGCTAGGAACACAAGCATTTCGCTACACCCGCGATAACATCTACTAAATAGAGTATGTGTATGCGACCAATACAATTTTAGTTACTAGAGGAACACGATGTTTGTTTTAAAATAGGGCAAATATAAACAAAATGTTTATGTTTCAATGCAGTACACATTGTAAGTGAAATAATATATTGACGTGACATCCTCTACTTAGCTGTTAGGAGAGGAGGCAGAAATCAATTATAAATCAAATCGAACAACAAAATCAAGCGACCAACCAACCAATTGCAGAGGGCGATCAGAGGGCATCTTGGACACATTCTGTCAGAAAATGTCTTGGTGGTGCTAGTTTACATTTACATTTAAGTCATTTAGCAGATGCTCTTATCCAGAGCGACTTACAAATTGGAAAGTTCATACATATTTATCCTGGTCCCCCCCGTGGGAATTGAACCCTGGTCCCCCCGTGGGAATTGAACCCACAACCCTGGCGTTGCAAGCGCCATGCTCTACCAACTGAGCCACACGGGACCACTAGTCAGTATTACACTTAAGCTGTAATGAAACTTGTACATGGAAAATGATAAAGACGGAGGGAACAGATGATTGAAATGGGTAGATTTATTTGTAATGAAACACTGATGGGTTGTTAATGAGATTATTAGGAATGTGCACAGTGAAAATTCTAAACTTCCAAAAGAGCGAGATACTTCTCTCTGAATGAAGGACAGTATAAAAAAATGAAAGAAATGTATGCAGATTTCTACACACACTAATAAGTAATGATCCATTAATATAAAGGTAATAGAAAATATAAAGGAAATAAGGAATAGATGCAAAGCAAACGCTTCAGGATTTCATTAAAAACATATTTTTTATATCATGGGCATGTCATGTAGGCCTACAGTATAGTCTAACTGTTTGTCCTAAAATGCCCCTGATGGCAGTACCTTTTAGCGTGCGTAAAAAGGAACCACGAACGCATCGCACCAAACGCAGACAATAACAAAAATGTATTGACCATGTCCTATGACCAATGCACAGAAAATGTCATATCACCAGTATAAGAAGGCGATCTCATACGATCAGCATTATTGTAATGTGGGTTTTCAGCCAGGCGACCCACTACAGTGCACCGACTCAAGTTTCCCAACAAAGCAGCCCATCGCTAGGCTATAAGTAATTTCATTCTGGGCAGTGGGCGCTCTCCAGAATTCATCATCAACAGATGACTGGCATATAGGTAAGCCAAAACTGGTTGAATGCATTCTTTGCTTTCACATTGCAAGATGATATTTCTAGAACTCGCATCTTGGCAGATGTAGGCCTATGTAGACTATTCTAAGCTATTATTCACTGTATAACATGATCAACTGCAATCATCAAGACTATGTTGAGCAAGTTAGCACATTAATTCATATAAATGGTCAGACTTGACGTTGGTGAATGAAGGCAGGTAGGCCGAACGATTTTTTGCCACCCTTCTTTTTCCCGAATGCACAAGAATGTAACCAAAAAAACACAAATAAATGTACATTTATTTTACGCACACAATTGATACTAGAAATGCACGATATTAGGCTATATTACAAAAAAAACGGTCTGTTTTCAACGGACAGTTGCGCGCATGTCAAATATATAGCATATTCTTATTTTATCCTATGTCAAAATACAACACATTCAACATTCCTATCAATAATAACATAACATATTCAGAATTTGATCAAAGACAGTACAGTATGAAGATAGGCAGAAACTGCTTGTTCAGTAGAGATCCACGATCACACTTGGCGATGTCGTGGCGATGTTAGCTCGCGAAACTCATGCGCAGAAACACGTAAATGGTCTAACGGTCGTCTCGCACCAAACTACGCATGTGCAGGCCGTCAGATAAAGGCCCTCCTTCGATATGAAGTTGTTTCTGAATTAAATGAAAACGTTAGTTTGTCACCTTCAAGAGGCTGGAGTGTTCAACTATTTAAGAGATTGGCTCGAATCAAGGTTGTACCTTTACATTTCGAGAACATTAACTACGGAAGAATTACTCTCATTGAACAAACACCAAACCTGGAACTGGTCTGTTGGTCTGTTTCGCAAGCGTTCCCGAAAGTCTTGCGATGTTGTGACTCTGGGTTTAGAAACTCTGTGATTTGACAGTCAGGAAGTGCAATTCAATTCACGGCATGTACTACAGTTCCAATACCGTTACAGTAGCAATGTAATACTGTCCACTTCACACTGAGATTAGGCAACTTGAATCTTGAGCAGCTCAAATATTGGAAAAATAGAGTGAGTGTCAAAGTCCTCCACTTCACAGCATTAGCCTACAACTGCCATATTTCTTCTTATTTCATAGAGCTTGAACATAATGGCATCAAATTATTCACGAACCCGGTCATTCGAAAGACTAAAATACATAGCGTGAAGTTACACCGTTTAGCACTACTTACCAGCTTGCTACGGTGTGGGTAGTGTAGCGAAAGGGCCAGAAGTCCGCATTTCCTCAGCTGTGTCGCGGTGTGTGCAGTGCAGATCTGGCATTAAACAAACTGGGGGGGCTTTCCCTACGCCTTGTCAAACTGGAACTACGAAGCCACATTCAGCTGATTAGAACAACAAAAACACAATCTCGCGCTAAGCAAACACTCAGCGCCGCCGCACGAGACGTCAAAAGGATCCCGCCCCCTTTCCTCGTCTCCCATTGGCCTGGCTTGCTAGGACATTTTAAATAGATGGGACTTGTGAAGCATAAGTCCCCACTTTAAATATTCGTCATACTTCTTATAATTACTACCTGGAAAACGACGTTTACCTAATCTCAGTTTATGTATAGTGTAGAAAATCATTGTATCATCTAAACCGCTGTGAAATTTTTTAACATAATCAAAAAGATTGCATTTTCAGGTATTTGAAGTTGGTGTATAAAACCAAAAGCAAAAGATGCAAAAATTTCACTTAATCAAACTAATCATAGAAATAGCGCACATAGAACATATCTACCATCGCTTCTTAGACTTGCTGTCAATGAGAATGACATCTATAATTGATATTTCTATGTAAAATGGGTCATCCAAAAAGTTACATATTGCAGCTTTAAGCTAAACACCTCATTCAAACTTTAAAATGTGCACACCGGTCAGGACCTGTGTGTGTGTGTGTGTGTGTGTGTACAACTTTTTGATCTTTTATACTTTTATAACTATTAAGCTTTTTGTCCTTTTTTGTCCATCTTCATTCATTTTCATGGGATTCCTTCAACATTCTAAAGGTCCTGTTGTGATATAATCAACACCCAGACTTCCAACATACCATTCACTGTGAACAACACAACTTTTGACAAAAATATGCTACACTGAACACTTTCCCAACAAGTTAAACAGAAAGCATATGAAATCTAAACTCTACTTCCAAACAATTGACATTTTTACAACTGTCACAAGAACTTTAGACAAAAACTTAGGGTGTGACATATTGGTCTACTTATCTGCTATTCAAATCAGGAATCAGAACATAATTATCTGCTACCAATAAAAAAGACAGCTTAGTCACCACAACTACTTTTTGTCTCAACTTTTACAAACTGACATTTTCACCAGTTTCCCAGCACTTTAGAGGGTGTGACATATTGGTCTACTTATCTGCTATTCAAATCAGGAATCAGAACATAATTATCTGCTACCAATAAAAAAGACAGCTTAGTCACCACAACTACTTTTTGTCTCAACTTTTACAAACTGACATTTTCACCAGTTTCCCAGCACTTTAGAGGGTATAACATATTGGTATACTGCTCAGCTATTTAAGGGTGTTTTCACATATAGTTATCTTTAAAAGAACCTCTTTAGAGTGAACTCTGGGGTAAATAAAAGAGCAAAATAAATCAGTTCTATTCGTATTCACATTGCCCTTTCCTTTGAATGAACTCTCAACTCTTTTGCCAGTTCACATCAACTATTTTGTGGACCAAGTCCTCTTTGCATTCACATTGCTATGTTTAGAAAGGAAAGTTTGTGGTCATATGCACATCCTTAAAAACATAGGTGCTGGGCTAATAAAGAATACTAGTATAGAACAAGTTAAAGCTCCCAATTCATCACTTATTGACAACGTTTTGATCCGAAATGGATCTTCGTCTGGTCACAGTGTTCACATCCCAAAATATACACATTTCACCTCACATGACCATTGCGGACATGACGCATGGTGGGTGCAACAGTGGGTTGCATGGTGGGTGCAAATCTTGAACATAACTTACAACATCAATTAACATGTCTCAATCAAAATTGTACAGCCAGAAGTACAGAAAAGAGTCGGAGTCTGTACCCTGAATTTAAAGGGTGGCTGAAGCCAGATTGTTGGGCATACTGTGCGTACTGCAAATCAGATATGCTTGCAAAAATGTATGACATCAAAAAAACATTGTTTTTACAGCAAAGCATATAAATAAATCAAAACCGTACAACCCCTCAACGCAGTCTACATTACCACAGTTGGTTAAGAAAGTGGATAACTGCAAAAGAGCAGAAGCTACTATGGCAATGGCCATTGCGGAGCATTGTTCGCTGCTAGCATGCGACCATTTAGGTATGGCTTGCAAAGCTGCCTCTTCAGATTCTGTGGCAACAACAAACTTCCAAATGCACCACACCAAGTGCACAGAAATGATTAGGGGGGTACTGGCACCTTATTTTCTCAAAAGAGTAACATCAGATGTGGGGGGGTGAGAAGTTCAGTCTCCTTTTGGATGAGTCCACTGATGTCAGTGTCTCGAAATACCTGGGTGTGGTGATTCTGTATTTCAGTGCTAAAAAAAAGAACCGTTGTGTTCACATTTCTTGGTCTGGTTGAATTGGAGGGGGGCGATGCCAGATCAATAGCAAAGGCGGTAGTTGAGTTTCTTGAGAAGTGTAACCTTAAAAAAGAGAATCTTCAGGGTATTGGCACTGATATTGCGTCTATGATGACTGAGGTGCACAACGGGGTGGACAAGGTTTTAAAGGAAGAATGTGCATTTCCCAATTTGGTACTCATCCGCTGTGTGTGCCATTCTTTACAATTGGCTGTCAGTGCAGCATCCAAAGAAACCATCCCTAGGAGTGTTGAGTACGTAATCAGGGAAACCTGCAACTGGTTTTCGATTTCCCCAAAACGGCACGAGGTGTACAAAGCAGTGTATGCTTTGTACGCACTCGTTGGCTATCCATTGAGCCTGCGGTAACTCGTATATTGAGCCAGTGGGAAGAACTGAAACTCCACTTTGAGTTGACCAAGGCCATTGAGCGTTGCTTCATGGCGCATGTGCTCCACGCCATGTACATGGACAAGACCAACTATGTCTACCTGACATTCTTGAAAACAATCCTGTCCGATGTACAAGTTGCAGTGAAGTCATTTGAGGGAGAGCAAACAGATCCTGTCTAGCTTTTGGACAATCTGGCACACCTCTTAACATCAATTTGCAGCAGAGTAGTCAACCCTATGTCAAAAATTGATGTCCTGAAGGATGCCATTGATGGACATCTCAGTCAATCACCATACCTTGGGTACCTTTTCGAGAGCACGGTGTACCAACTCAGTCTTGCGCCAGAGGACAAAAAGGCCATTCGGAGACAGTGCATCAACTACATTGTTGCTTTAAGCAAGGAGCTGCAAGCAAGGCTCCCAGACAACCTTGAAGCATTGCGAAACATGGCCTTGTTCAGTGTTAAGGAAACGCTAAAGCACAATAAAGGCATCACTGAAATTATTAAAGTAGCTGAGCTGCTGGGATACCAGCCCCAAACAATTGATCAAATTGTTTCCCAATGGAGAAACATCCATCTGTTTAGGTGGGACTCAACTGAAAATACAGTCGAGTTTTGGAGTGAAGTCAATAACTACACAGACTCTTCCGGGTCAAGTCCATTTGAAGAACTGTGCAAAGCTACACTCGATGCCCTCTCCTTGCAACACTCGAATGCGGAGGTTGAACGGCTGTTCAGCCAAGTGAGTGTGGTCAAGTCAAAGTTAAGAAATAGAATGTCACTGCACACTCTCCGCTCCATACTCCTGGTGCGGTATGTACTGAAGCTGGCTGGTGATACCTGTTACCAGCATGAACTGAAGTTTAGTTCTGCAGCAGTTTGGCACCACAGCAGCATACAGCTTTAGGGCCACTCCATCCTCTACTGCTGGTTCCAGCTCCGTGACAATGCAGTTGGACATTGAAGATGAAGAGGATTTCCTTGCCAATCTATGATTCATCATATTTACAGTACTTTCTGATACTGGCGGAGACACACAGCTGATGGTGGGTGGCAGTGTGTACTGCAGTGTGTGCGAGAACAGTGGCAATATCTGGAGGAAACCATTGATCAGCTAGCAAGCCAAGCAGCACAGCAACTTGGAGAGAGCTGGAGAGAGATGCCTAGCGCACACATCATTATTTGAGTTAAGTTGCTTGTTCAATAAGATAGCATATATACCTTGTTATTAGCTTGTACCTATAACTGTTGATCAGTTAGGTAGCATGTTAACTAACTACCAATACACTGCTTAAAATTATATTTGTTCAGAATGTGTAGGTCTACTAGTTAAAAATAAAATAAAATGTAATTGTTCAATAATTCAATGTGTTGTGTTTAAAAAATATGTGATCATATAAAATGTGTTGTGTTTATATTATTTTTACAAATAAAAAAATATGATAATAAACAAACAAATCCAAACTAACAAATGTCAAATCATATTTTTCACCGAGATAGCCAGTCAATTTGAGTAACGTGATTACGTAATGACGTCATCGTGCAATGACATCACAACATCATTTAGCAACTTTTAGCAACAAATCGACCTGCCTCTAACAACTTCTCCTGAAAATTAGTTGGCAACACTGGATGGATGCCACATACTTTAAATTTGTCAAACTTTGCATCATCTTCAGTCCAGCCAGAGTCCGTCAAACCACAGAAGAAGATGAAAATATGTGAATTTTTGTGATGGCTTTATGTGATAGCTAGCAACTTGTAAACAATTACTCATTCCTATGAGTACTATTTTAATAGTAATGTTAAATAATACAAATTGGCTGTTAAGCCAATTATATGACTGTTGCCTCCATTTTAAGTTTATTGTGATGGTAATGATGTTTGTTTTTGATGATAATTATTAGGTGGTGGTCGCTAGGTACAATGTATCTAAATAAAGGTGAAATAAAATAAAATATATCTTCAACCTGCTCTGCATTGCAAGCTAGATTGACTTGCTATAAAGTTAGAGAAACATGTAACTAAACAAAACATGTTTCATTATCACCTGAAACAATAAACACTGCTCAAAAAAATAAAGGGAACACTTAAACAACACAATGTAACTCCAAGTCAATCACACTTCTGTGAAATCAAGCTGTCCACTTAGGAAGCAACACTGATTGACAATAAATTTCACATGCTGTTGTGCAAACGGAATAGGCAACAGATTGAAATTATAGGCAATTAGCAAGACACCCCCAATAAAGGAGTGGTTCTGCAGGTAGTGACCACAGACCACTTCTCAGTTCCTATGCTTCCTGGCTGATGTTTTGGTCACTTTGAATGCTGGCGGTGCTTTCACTCTAGTGGTAGCATGAGACGGAGTCTACAACCCACACAAGTGGCTCAGGTAGTGCAGCTCATCCAGGATGGCACATCAATGCGAGCTGTGGCAAAAAGGTTTGCTGTGTCTGTCAGCGTAGTGTCCAGAGCATGGAGGCGCTACCAGGAGACAGGCCAGTACATCAGGAGACGTGGAGGAGGCCGTAGGAGGGCAACAACCCAGCAGCAGGACCGCTACTTCAGCCTTTGTGCAAGGAGGAGCAGGAGGAGCACTGCCACCGCCCAGCAAAATGACCTCCAGCAGGCCACAAATGTGCATGTGTCTGCTCAAACGGTCAGAAACAGACTCCATGAGGGTGGTATGAGGGCCCGACGTCCACAGGTGGGGGTTGTGCTTACAGCCCAACACCGTGCAGGACGTTTGGCATTTGCCAGAGAACACCAAGATTGGCAAATTCGCCACTGGCGCCCTGTGCTCTTCACAGATGAATGCAGGTTCACACTGAGCACATGTGGCAGACGTGACAGAGTCTGGAGACGCCGTGGAGAACGTTCTGCTGCCTGCAACATCCTCCAGCATGACCGGTTTGGCGGTGGGTCAGTCATGGTGTGGGGTGGCATTTCTTTGGGGGGCCGCACACCCCTCCATGTGCTCGCCAGAGGTAGCCTGACTGCCATTAGGTACCGAGATGAGATCCTCAGACCCCTTGTGAGACCATATGCTGGTGCGGCTGGGTTCCTCCTAATGCAAGACAATGCTAGACCTCATGTGGCTGGAGTGTGTCAGCAGTTCCTGCAAGAGGAAGGCATTGATGCTATGGACTGGCCCGCCCGTTCCCCAGACCTGAATCCAATTGAGCACATCTGGGACATCATGTCTCGCTCCATCCACCAACGTCACGTTGCACCACAGACTGTCCAGGAGTTGGCGGATGCTTTAGTCCAGGTCTGGGAGGAGATCCCTCAGGAGACCATCCATCCACCTTATCAAAGGCATGCCCAGGCGTTGTAGGGAGGTCATACAGGCACGTGGAGGCCACACACACTACTGAGCCTCATTTTGACTTGTTTTAAGGACATTACATCAAAGTTGGATCAGCCTGTAGTGTGGTTTTCCACTTTAATTTTGAGTGTGACTCCAAATCCAGACCTCCATTGGTTGATAAATTTGATTTCCATTGATCATTTTTGTGTGATTTTGTTGTCAGCACATTCAACTATGTAAAGAAAAAAGTATTTAATAAGAATATTTCATTCATTCAGATCTAGGATGTGTTATTTTAGTGTTCCCTTTATTTTTTTGAGCAGTGTATGTATCCTGTCTTGAATGAAAAGGTCATATTTTGCAATCTCCCAAAATAAATGAGATCTCTGACGAGAAACAGGCTCTCCTCCATCTTACGCTACAAACAGTACACTTGTCCATTCAGTAGCGGGACAAGACTCTGTGAAGATGACATACTGGTGTAATGAAATACGTAACAATGTAAACGGGGAATCACTCTCACGGCAGTCAAGCAATGCATTCCGCCAAGAGCCGTTCACAATCTAGTCCGGTTGTGGTCACAACTAGACCTCCGTTCAAATGTATCAAGAAAGATTCTTATTTGAATGCCTAGCTATCAACACATGTACATTGTTTTGAATGTACACTTTTACCAGTCTCAGTCACAAAGGACAGCTCCAATAAGCGCACTATGGTAAAGGACATGTGAACGTTTGTCTGTAGGAGTCATACTTCTTATTAGGTGGGACTTGCGAAGCAAAAGTCCTGACTTTAAATCGTCGTCATACTTATTATTATTCTTCTGTGCTCTGCTCTTACACCGTTTAAGTTAGGAACAGCATTTAAACTTCTACGGATCAAACGCCTTTTAGTAACCGCTTCAACAACATTTTCAAACAACTGCTGTTTTGACCCCTTTCCCAGCACTTTAGACAAAAACTTTGAATGTCTGAAATCTTCCTCTACTTCTCTGCTATTCAAATCTGGAAATAAGAACATAAATATCTACTACCAATCAAGAGGTGCAGCTGTTTTAGTCACCACATCAACTAATTTAGCTAACTGCCCAATGTTGAATGAATTGCCATTATATACAATTCTAACAATGGGGGAGCAGATTCTAAGCATGAGACAATGAGTAAACATTGTGACTTTTGAAACAAATTAGCTACCTTGACCACTAACTGGAACACGCTGTCATACACGTCGATCCAGAGCATCCCAAACATGCTCAATGGGTGACATGCCTGGTGAGTATGCAGGCCATGGAAGAACTGGGACATTTTCAGCTTCCAGGAATTGTGTACAGATCCTTGTGACATGGGGCTGTGCATCATCATGCTGAAACATGAGGTGATGGCGGCAGATGAATGGCACAACAATGGGCCTCAGGATCTCGTCACAGTATCTCTGCGCATTCAAATTGACATCGTTAAAATGCAATTGTGTTCGTTGTCCATTGCTTATGCCTGCCCATACCATAACCCCACCACCACCATGGGGCACTCTGTTCACAACATTGACATCAGCAAACCTCTCGCCCACACAATGTCATACACTTGGTCTGTAGTTGTGAGGCTGTTTGGACCTACTGCTAAATTCTCTAAAACAATGTTGGAGGTGGCTTATGCTGGAAGAATGAAAATGTAATTCTCTGGCAACATTTCTGGTGGACATTCCTGCAGTCAGAATGCCAATTGCACACTCCCTCAAAACTTGAGATATCTGTGGCATTGTGTTGTATGACAAAACTGCACATTTTAGAGCCATTTCATTAAGGTGCACCTGTGTAATGATCATGCCGTTTAATCAGCTTCTTGCTATACCACACCTGTCAGGTGGATGGATTGTCTTGTCAAAGGGATGTAAACAAATTTGTGCACAGCATTTGAGAGAAATAAGCTTTTTGTGCGTATTTCAGCTCATGAAACATGGGACCAACATTTTACATGTTGCATTTTTGTTCAGTGTAATTAGACAAAAAGTGAGGGTGAATGAAATCTTCCTCTACTTCTCTGCTTTTCAAATCTGAAGTCAGAACAAAAATATATTCTACTGATAAAACAATACAGCTGTTTTGCTAGCTGCATCAACAACATTTCCTCTAACTTTTTATTAACAACAGAAATATTGATACATTTCCCAAAAAGTTAAAGGGTATGCAATCTTCATATACTTCTCTGCTATTCAAATCTGAACTCAGAACAAAAATACCTTATTCCAATCAAACGGTACAGCTAGTTTAGTAACTGCATGAACTGCTTTTTCCCCCTAACTTTTTGAAACACTTTTTGACCACTCTCCCAACAAGTAAGACAAAAAAGTAGAGCATATGAAATCTTCCTCTACTTATCTGCTTTTCAAATCAGAACCAGAATAGCTTCCACCAGTCAAGAAATAAAGCTGTTTTAGTAACCCATCAACAGCTTTCATTAAAGATGCAGTAAGTAATGTCAGATGCTAGCAGATTCATTACCAAAAATAGCTGCAAATTCCAATAGAACAGCATCACGTTTTGAAATTAACTTTCCTTGCTTTGTCTAACAATACTATCATGAGTCTAGCAAAGAAGTTGAGTGTCAGAGCGCAGTATTTATTTAGTTTCATAGCACAAACGTTTGCCAGCATGTTCTGACTTACCAAAACTACTGACCACAACCACACAACTAGTGACCACTACTGAACACAACGACTGACCATAACCACACAACTACTGACCACAACTACTAAACCACACAACTACTGACCACAACTGCTACTCTGGTCTGCACTAGCTCCGGTCCAGCACTAGTCCTGGGCATAGCTAGGTGTAACGGCTTTCTTCCTGGGATGAAGGAGAGGACCAAAACGCAGCGCGGCTAGTGTTAAACATAATTTAATAAAGAATGTCTGAACACTACAAACAACAAAACAATAAATGTGAAAACCAAAAATAGTCCTATCTGGTGCAGAACACAAAGACAGAAGACAACCACCCACAATCCCCAACACAAAACAAGCCACCTATATATGATTCTCAATCAGGGACAACGATTGACAGCTGCCTCTGATTGAGAACCATATTAGGCTGAACACAGAAACAGACAAACTAGACACACAACATAGAATGCCCACCCAGCTCACGTCCTGACCAACACTAAACAAGCAAAACACACAAGAACTATGGTCAGGACGTGACACTAGGTAGCTCAGGTTTACACTAGCTCTGGTCTAGCTCTTGTTTGCACTATACATTATTATTATTATTATTATTATTATTATTATTATTATGTTACAGCTAGTTTAGTAAGCGCATCAACTCCTTTTGTGTTGTTGAAATAACTGCTGTTCTGACCACTCCCAACAAGTAAGACAAAAACTACTGTCCAAAACTTCTGACCACACAACTACTGAACCAAACAATTAAATGACCACAACCACAAAACTACTGACCACAACTGCAAAACTACTGACCACAACTACTAACCACTCCTGAACACAACTATTGACCCCAGCTACTGACCACAACCACACAACTACTTACCAAAACTACTGACAACTACTGGCCACACAGCTACAAACCACAACTACTTACCAAAACTGTTGACCACAATCACACAACTACTGACCACAAATCTACTGAACCACACAACTAATGACCACAACAACACAACTACTGACCTCAATTTTACTGAACCACACAACTAATAATCCCAACAACACAACTACTGACCACAATTACTGACCACACAACTACTGCTGTGGTCTGCACTAGCTCTGGTCCAGCTCTGGTCTTAGGTGTAGCTAGCTAGCTCTGGTTTGCACTAGCTCTTGTCTAGCTCTGGTCTGCACTATAAATTCTAACTACATAAGTGTGCATAGATTAATATATAACACCCAACAACAACAATTGTAACTCCTGAAACGTTCAAGCTTTAAACAGCAAACTAACTCACATGTTAAGGCTACCATATCAGCCATCCAATCAATCAACCTACCTTTTCAACTATAACCATTCACCACCATTATTACTGCAGACACTATCACGACTAGAAGTTATTTCAAAACCATACTTTAAAACATACTTTCCTTCAGAAAATGTACTTTTCAGTGATCACTGTTAGCCTAAAGAGCTTATTTATTAGATAGACCTACTGATAGCTAGCTGTAGCTCTACATACGAACCTACTCTACATAGTTCTTCAACTACCACAAAAATAATTTCAAGTGCTGTCATCACTAGATGCACCATCATATTTCTCTCCCCAAATAATAGACTGAACTTTCTAATAATTATATCATCCTCCAACTAAAATGAAACTTAACTTACACTGAACGTTTTACGTTGCTTCGCGGCAAGCAACACTGCGGCATGTATGAGAGCATCAGCTGTTCCAGACGACTGTGTGATCACGCTCTTCGTAGCCGACGTGAGTAAGACCTTTAAACAGGTCAAAAATCACAAGGCCACGGGGCCAGACGGATTACCAGGACGTGTGATGACCAACTGGCATGTGTCTTCACTGACATTTTCAACATGTCCCTGATTGAGTCTGTAATACCAACATGTTTCAAGCAGACCACCATAGTCCCTGTGCCCAAGAAGACTAAGGCAACCTGCCTAAATGACTACAGACCCGTAGCACTCACATCCATAGCCATGAAGTGCTTTGAAAGGCTGGTAATGGCTCACATCAATACCATTATCCCAGAAACCATAGACCCAATCCAATTTGCATACCGGCGAAACAGATCCACAGACGATGCAATCTCTATTGCACTCCACACTGCTCTTTCCCACCTGGACAGAAGGAACACCTATGTGAGAATGCAATTCATTGACTACAGCTCAGCATTCAACACAGTCCAAAGTAATAAGGTAATAAGTAATAATAAGTAATAACGTTGATATAGTCTATCAAAGTAATCAGACCAGATATTTTAATATACTGAACTTTGACTATATTTCACCGCTTCTGTCACGATCGTCACAGGGAGATAGAGAGGACCAAGGCGCGGCGTGTGAGAAATACATCTTCTCTTTATTAAGAAGAGGGAAAAACCACGAAACGAACACTATACAACTAAACCAACAAAATAACAAACAGACGACCGTGAAGCTATATAAACAGAAAATGGTGCTGACACTGACCACTACACACTGACATAGACAATTACCCACCAAAAACTAAAGCCTATGGTTCCCTTAAATATGGCTCCCAATCAGAGACAACAATAACCAGCTGTCTCTAATTGAGACCCAATTCAGGCAACCATAGACTTTCCTAGACACCTACACTGAACACTAAACCATCTCCTCTACTAAACTCCCTAAAACATACAACACCCTAGACAATACAAAAAACACACAAACTTCCCCATGTCACACCCTGACCTAACTAAAATAATAAAGAAAACAAAGAATACTAAGGCCAGGGTGTGACATAACCCCCCCCCTTAAGGTGCGAACTCCGGGCGCACCAAGATCAAGTCTAGGGGAGGGTCTGGGTGGGCGTCTATCCACGGTGGCGGCTCTGGCACTGGTCGTGGTCCGGACCCCACCATAGTCACTACCCGCTTTCGTAGCCTCCTCCAAATGGCCACCCTCCACATTAACCCCACTGGATTAAGGGGCAGCACCGGACTAAGGGGCAGCACCGGACTAAGGGGCAGCACCGGACTAAGGGGCAGCACCGGACTAAGGGGCAGCACCGGACTAAGGGGCAGCACCGGACTAAGGGGCAGCACCGGACTAAGGGGCAGCACCGGACTAAGGGGCAGCACCGGACTAAGGGGCAGCACCAGGATAAGGGGCAGCACCAGGATAAGGGGCAGCACCAGGATAAGGGGCAGCACCAGGATAAGGGGCAGCTCCGGACTGAGGGACGGATCCTGGCTGGATGGCGGATCCTGGCTGGCTGGCTCTGGTGGATCCTGGCTGGCTGGCGGATCCTGGCTCGCTGGCTCTGGCGGATCCTGGCTGGATGACGGCTCTGGCGGATCCTGGCTGGATGACGGCTCTGGCGGATCCTGGCTGGACGGCTCATGGCTGGCTGACGGATCTGGCTGCTCATGGCTGGCTGACGGATCTGGCTGCTCATGGCTGGCTGACGGATCTGGCTGCTCATGGCTGGCTGACGGATCTGGCTGCTCATGGCTGGCTGACGGATCTGGCTGCTCATGGCTGGCTGACGGATCTGGCTGCTCATGGCTGGCTGACGGATCTGGCTGCTCATGGCTGGCTGACGGATCTGGCTGTTCATGGCTGGCTGACTGATCTGGCTGCTCATGGCTGGCTGACTGATCTGGCTGCTCATGGCTGGCTGGCGGATCTGGCTGCTCATGGCTGGCTGGCGGATCTGGCTGCACATGGCTGGCTGGCGGATCTGGCAGATCCTGTCTGGTTGGCGGCTCTGGCAGATCCTGTCTGGTTGGCGGCTCTGGCAGATCCTGTCTGGTTGGCGGCTCTGGCAGATCCTGTCTGGTTGGCGGCTCTGGCAGATCCTGTCTGGTTGGCGGCTCTGGCAGATCCTGTCTGACGAATGGCTCTAGCGGCTCCTGACTGACGAACGGCTCTGACGGCTCGGGACAGACGGGCGGCTCTAATGGTTCGGGGCAGACGGATGGCTCAGATGGCGCTGGGTAGACGGATGGCTCAGATGGCGCTGGGTAGACGGATGGCTCAGATGGCGCTTGGCAGACGGGCAGTTCAGGCATCGCTGTGCAGACGGCAGACTCTGGCCGGCTGAGGCGCACTGTAGGCCTGGTGCGTGGTGCCGGAACTGGTGTTACTGGGCTGGGGACACGCATCTCAAGGCTAGTGCGGGGAGAAGGAACAGGGCATACTGGACCCTGGGGACGCACATTAGGCCTAGTGCGTGGTGCCGGAACTGGTGGTACCGGGCTGGGGACACGCATCTCAGGGCTAGTGCGGGGAGCAGCAACAGGACGCACAGGACTCTGGGGACACACAGGAGGCTTGGTGCGTGGTTTAGGCACTGGTGGTAAAGGGCTGGAGACACGCACCATAGGGCTAGTGCGTGGAGGAGGCACTGGTGGTACTGGGTTGGGGCGGGGAGTTGGCGCCGGAAATACCGGACCGTGCAGGCGTACTGGCTCCCTTGAGCACTGAGCCTGCCCAACCTTACCTGGTTGTATGCTCCCCTTCGCCCGACCAGTGCGGGGAGGTGGAATAACCCGCACCGGGCTATGTAGGCGAACCGGGGACACCATGCGTAAGGCTGGTGCCATGTAAGCCGGCCCGAGGAGACGCACTGGTGACCAGATGCGTTGGGCCGGCTTCATGACATCCGGCTCAACGCTCAATCTAGCCCGGCCGATACGTGGAGCTGGAATGTACCGAACTGGGCTATGCACGTGTACAGGAGACACCATGCGCTCTACTGCGTAACACGGTGTCTGCCCGTACTCTCGCTCTCCACGGTAAGTACAGGGAGTAGGCGCAGGTCTCCTACCTGACTTCGCCACACTCCCTTTAAGGCCCCCCCCCAAGAAATTTTTGGGTTGTACTCACGGGCTTCCAGCCTTGCTTCCGTGCTGCCTCCTCATATCGCCTCCTCTCGGCTTTAGCTGCCTCCAGCTCTTCACGAGGGAGGCGATATTCTCCCGGTTGTGCCCAAGGCCCCTTACCATCCAGTATCTCCTCCCATGTCCATGAATCCTGTGTAGGTGGGTCCTGTTGCCGCTTTACACGCCGCTTGGTCCTGCATTGGTGGGTAATTCTGTCACGATCGTCACAGGGAGATAGAGAGGACCAAGGCGCGGCGTGTGAGAAATACATCTTCTCTTTATTAAGAAGAGGGAAAAACCACGAAACGAACACTATACAACTAAACCAACAAAATAACAAACAGACGACCGTGAAGCTATATAAACAGAAAATGGTGCTGACACTGACCACTACACACTGACATAGACAATTACCCACCAAAAACTAAAGCCTATGGTTCCCTTAAATATGGCTCCCAATCAGAGACAACAATAACCAGCTGTCTCTAATTGAGACCCAATTCAGGCAACCATAGACTTTCCTAGACACCTACACTGAACACTAAACCATCTCCTCTACTAAACTCCCTAAAACATACAACACCCTAGACAATACAAAAAACACACAAACTTCCCCATGTCACACCCTGACCTAACTAAAATAATAAAGAAAACAAAGAATACTAAGGCCAGGGTGTGACAGCTTCACTTAATTAAAATGTTTTAAACTTTTTCCACTACTATCAAAGCGTACAAATACTTTCAAAGAGCTGAAGCAAGTCACACAAAATGGGATAAATGTGGAAACGAAAGCACCAGCCATACACCTTGATGGATGACACTTCCTGCAAATGGACCCATGCTCAAGCAACAAGAAGCCCTCTCTGAAACCTTCTCTGAAGCATAGCTTATAGACGGGTTGGTTGTTTAGTAACAAAACCGATGCGGCAAAACAGACAGGCTTGGCTTAGATTGTTAATAACATGTAAACTATATGGAAAAATAAAGTTGCACAATGACCACTTGTCTCGCAAATATATTGTTACATTTGTTGGTTAGTTAGCCATATTAGCATAGATGTGACATTTAAAACCCCTCAATAAATGACATGGTATCAAGAACAAGATCAAACGAGCTGGAACGAGCCACTTAAAATTCACCACGACAATTTCTTGTCATTGTTGCTAGCTATCTGGCCATCAGAATCATAAAAACGCATTGTTTTCTTGACGTTATGTAATCAAAACAAGCACATAAAGGCTTCATAATTCATAAAGGTCATGTTAATTCACTAATATTATCTCATAGAACAAAACGTATAAGGTCCAAAGCCTGAGTAAACCTCAGACCTTATTTTCAGCATTTATCCCAAAACCCCATTCTTTCCCCATTCGTTTCCCCCATAGGAATGGCTGAACGAACCAGAGGTAACTCATTTCTGTTTTTTAGTACTACAAACTGGCAAGCTCTATACCCACCACAAATTACATCAAGATCCAAAGCATCAATTAGAACAGAGGATCCCCCAGTGTTCAAGAATTATGACCTCCCTCACCACCATCACTCACATTCTGGTTACAATAGCCTACTAGTTGATTGTACGTGGGGAGTTGATGGGTTGCTGCCAACTTTGATTCAAGCTAACTCTAGGCTTGTGGCCTCCTTGCAAGTTTAAATCACTTAACCGATCATCAATGGCAACATAATGCATTGCCCACAAAGGGACTATTACAGGGGTAAGCCACAGATACATGTGTGTCTCGATTCAATTAGCCCCTTCCCTAGAGTGAGAGTGAAGGGAGGTTCAGAGAAAAGAGCAAGGTAAAGAATGTACATTACCTGTAGACTGCACAGTAAAGATATATTTTATTTTATTGTAGCAAATTCAGAGGTTAGGGTTAGGACAGGAACCCTGATCCAGTGACTGTCAACCTGAACTTTAGCAGTTACGCCTGAAGATTAAATTACGTTAAAAAAAATAAACTCGGACGACGCTCGGTCAATTGTGCGCCACACTATGGGACTTCCAATCACGGCCGGTTGTGATACAGCCTGGATTCGAACCGGGGTGGCTGTAGTGACGCCTCTAGCACTGAGATGCGGTGCCTTAGACCGTTGCGTCGCTACAACGTAGAGTTAAGCTTAATGCCTATTTTCACAAACCTCTGTTCCTGTGTTGCTTTTGCGCAGTTATACTCAGTGGTTGAAAACATACAGAGGAATACATTAAGGCATATTTTTTTTTCACCATAGTAAATTGTGGGGCAGGATTAATGACACTTTATTAAAACTGTTAAAAGAGCAGCAAACTAGTCAGGTCTAGTAAATCATGAAACATTTTGATTTATGTTCTCTTCCAGAAAGGGGCAGACTGAGACACGAAATAGGCCCTGGCATTTCTAAATCTGACAATTTCTTTTAATTTGAGGCCACCATTATAAGCCATATAATTTATAATTATAATTATAATGCATGCCCAAACGGTGATTGCACATTTACAGCCTGTGTGACACAGAGATAGTCGTCAAAGTAACTATGTAAATGATAAGAAAGGACCTCTGTGTGCATCACAATAGCAAATGTACATTACTTTCATTTCCTGTCAGGCAGCAGCTCTTCCACACAGCTTGCCTCTCTCCCCTTCATATCAAGGGGACCTTAAAGTGTAACCCATGCTCCCCGTAGTAGTTGGGCACTGGGCAGTGGCCACACACTAATAATCCATACTAGGGGACTTCAGGAAGTGTGACTCATGCCACCCATTAATTGTTGTGGCTCTGATGCAGTGTTGTGGTGATGGTGTGGGATGGCAGTGCTGTGAGGAACATGGTCAGTAAAGGTAAAGGGACGGCCCCTCAGGGGGCCAACCAGACGTTTAAAGGTCAGTGGACATCAGAGCTCTTAGGTGGTGAGTCACGGCACGCTTGCCCCTGTCACTTCATATCAAATAGTGCCATGGCGACGCAGACAAGCCATGGGGGTGAGGGGACGCTTGCTTGTTTATTCTCTCGCAATAGCGTGCAGTCATGATGTTTATATAAAAAAATACCTTTGTGCACATACCCCCCTGAGCCATGTTAAGTCTATGCATCTGCATCCTCTAGCGTGTTCAGCCTTCGTTCCCTCAGTTGACTCCAGAACCTCAACAGAAAGAGATGGGAGGGAAGGACAGAGAGAGAAAGGGAGAGAAAAAAATAGAGGGAGGGCAATAGGGAGGAAGAGAAGCAGAGTATGAGGGAGCGATAGACAGAGCAAGAGACGGTGGGAGGAGCAGAAGCTGGTGCAGGAACACACTGTGGTGTGAGCTCTCCGTGCTGCTACAATATGACTCTGACAGGCTTACGTAACCAGGCTGGCCTGGCACTCAGCAGACGCCAGCTGCACTGCCTGTTGTATAACTACATTAACAGCTCCTCTGAGCTGGCCAGAGCATGCGCACAGCACTCACTGCCTGCCAGCACTAGAGCGAGATCTGTACTGCAGCCAACACACACACACACACACACACACACACACACACACACACACACACACACACACACACACACACACTCACTCACACTCACACTCACACTCACACACACACGGGATCTACAGGGGATAGGAGTGTGAAGGATGGAAATACAGAACCAATGGAAATATAGTATAACCATAAGTATGAAATTAAAATGTATGACTTGGTACAGCTCCACTTGATACCCAATCAGTATACCTTCAGCAGAACCCATGGTGGATGAGTTACAGTTTTGGACCAGTCCTACCGGGGCTCCCTGTCAGAGTGAATCTAGTTGAGGGGGCCTGACACAGACCCTATCTACCAGGCAGCTCCCTCCCACCCCCTAACCTAGCGCCAGGTTCCTCATCCTAGAGAGGCCTAATTGGGATCTAAATGTTTCCAGCATAGACATGCCAGCAGGGCCTAGACTGAATAAGCTCCTCCTCTGTGCAGTGTAATTCAGTGTGCCTGGATCCCACACTTAAAATGCAATTACTCATCAGACGGGCTTTCCCAGTCATTCTGTAATTAGTGGTGGTCAGGGGTCTTATCCAAATCAATATGATATGGCTGGAGACTATGAATTATCCTTAGGAGATTATTGTTAATGGACCTGTTTTTCTGTAACATCGAAATGGAGTTCATGATGTGAAAAATTCCAACTGACTACCTGGCACAATGAATGAATCCAACAGGAAAAGGGTTGACATATCAAAAAGACTGCAGAGGAGAAAACTCTGATGAAGATCTGGGGTCTAATGAGGTGAAACATTATGAACGTTGACGATAGAAATGTAATGAATAGAGAAAACAATTCCCTATGCTACCGTACAGAAAAACGTATTTGTTCTTTAAAATATACTGAGTATATAAAAAATGAAGAACACCTGCTCTTTCCATGACATAGACTGACCAGGTGAAAGCTATGCTCCCTTATTGATGTCACTTGTTAAATCCACTTCAATCAGTGTAGATAAAGGGGAGGAGACAGGTTAAATAATGATTTTTAAGCCTTGAGACAATTGAGTCATGGATTGTGTGTGTACCATTCAGAGGATGACACTTTCGACACCTTGTAGAGTCCATGCCCTGACAATCTGAGGCTGTTCTGAGGGCAAAAGGGCCCTCAGAGGCCAACTAAGGTGTTCCTAATGTTTGGTATACTCAGTGTATTTCCTTCTGAACAGTTTGTATTGTTGCACCCTTCTGAATAGACCCCTGTGCATACTTGATCTAAATGGCAAGAAAGGGAGGAGAGGTTAAGCTTAGCTGTGAAAGTCTCTCTAACTACAGTAGATAAGGACAGACAGAGTCACTCTCCGGGGTCGCAGTAACTAGGAAACACAGTCTGTTTTGAACAATGCCATTGAGGCTCAACCAAGCACGGTGGGGGACTACCACGGAATGGTTCGTTATGCTAGCTATCATTCGCCTACAAATTACACCAATTATCCCACAAGGAAATGAAGATGGGATTTATGACGGTGAAACTGATGGCTACAGTGGGAAGGGAATATGGAGAAGCTCTCAGCCCATCTGAGATGCGTTGTCATTGAGAAGACGTTTCCACAGTTCACTACAGCTCCACTAGAGTTGACATTTTCGATAGCTGGAGTTTATGAGGTGATGGTTAATATGTGAAGGTGTTTGTGTGTATCTGATATCTATTCTTTGGTTTAGTTTTTCTGTGGGAGAAAGCAAGCGAGCTAGAGAGCCGGGATGAGCCATCTGAAGGTGAACTGAGTGGGAGTTTTATTCTGTGCAAGCTCTGAGCCGAGTGCACTGTACAATTTTCATCAGGGAGAATGTGGGAGACAGAAAGGAGAAACATTGTGGAGGTTTGCAGGAGGTTCCAGAACTTGAGGACAGTTATTTTTAAAAACCTTTGTGTGTCTTACGAGACTGAAGCAATTAAGAACGAAAAGGCCATAACAGGTTTGTAGAGGAATAGGTTATATGGTCCAGATAGACTATCCCACTTCTATTCACATCAGACACTATCTGCAATGACCGTGTGCTCTGAGAGGGTGAAATGTAGTGTAGGGACAATCAACAGGAATTTGTGTTTTTGTACAAGTTTGTGTATACATGTGTGTGACAACATAGCAAAATGCTCTTCTCATACTTCGTGTGTCTGTCTATAGTCGTCTAGCCTTGATTATCTGGCCCCACTCTTTACTTGTTTGGGAACTCTTTTCCCAATGTCAGCCTGTGACACAATGCATAAACCTTGTGACCAGTTGAAAGCTGAGGGAAGCCAGCCAGGGAGAGGAGCAGTGACGAGAGGCAGAATGTCCTAAGGACTCAGGCTGTGCCAACTGGAGTCTGTGATAGGAGCAGCCAAAGTCAACATGCCCCGTCTGCCAGTGAGGCCAGAAGGAAATAACACAGAGGAGGCAGACAGCTGCATGGAGCCCTGTCTCAGTCTCTGGTTGGAACATAGAGCACCAAGACCAGCACAGACCAGACAAATCTCTATATCCATCATCTAGTGAGCCAAATGGGTTAGATCTACAGTACTCTAGATAGACCCACTTGAAATCTTACAATCTAAAACATACAACACACTACTGTGTTTTATGGGAATATTAATAATGCTTTGTTGGCAAATAAAATCTTACAGTATGGGATGGATTTCATTCTCAGATGCTTTGGTGGCAATGAAAAGGCTATGAGAAAAGAATGTCAATTTAAAAGGCCCAGTGCAGTCAGGTTGGAATAATACTGGGAAATTGTGAAAATGTTCATAATGGCATTTTAGTGTAAGGCTGTTTGAAGAGACCGCCAGAAATTTCAGCCTGTTTTGGTGGGATGGAGTTAGGGCCTTCCTGGTGAATTAGTTAACAGACAAATAAGCCAAACCTCTGCCAATAACAGCTAGCTTTCAGTTTTACCCTCCCCACTCACTCACTTCACTCAGTCCAAGCAAAATTCTTGCTTGAGAAATTGCTAAGAAGCTATTTTTGTTTCTTTTAGACCATTTTAAAGCTGCAATATGTAACTTTTTGGGCGACTTGACCAATTTCACACAGAAATGTGTGTTATAGATATGTCATTCTCATTGAAAGCAGGTCTAAGAAGCAGTAGATCTGTTCTATGTGCACTTTTTCTAGGCTTCCTCTTCATAAGTTTTGTTTTTGCGTCTTTTACTTGCGGTTTTGTATAACAGCTTCAGACAGTTGAAAATACAATATTTTTGGTTTTGGAAAATACATTGCAGTGGTTTAGATATTACAATGATTCTCTACTATATACTTGCTTTTGTCACAAATGGAAATGAGGCGAACTATTAGAATTTTTGCAACAAACATAGTGCATCTTTAATAAAATAATCACAGCAAGGTACTTAATTGTTACCCAGAAATTATTTGATATTGAGATTTAAAAAAAAACATCTGTATTGGACCTTTATGTTCTTTACATTTTCCAGTTTAGTTTGTCAATATATTTTTTTCCATAAACTTTTTTTTTGGTTCTCTACATTTAGAACTTTCACATAGAAATTAAATACAACAATTGCATGTCATAGTGCGTTTCCATTGAAATACCGTGTCGATGAAAACAGCTGGACGTAATGACGTCACACCTTAGAAAAAAGGTTTTCGCAAAAAACCTAGAACGTGGATTAAAAAGTGGATTAAAAAGTGTGCTTGAAGTGTTTCCATTATCCTACTAGGCAAATTATAGGCTCATTATAGGCTCATTAATAAAGTGGTGACAGCATGAATGCCCTCCCACCTATCTGTTTCATGTCTCAAGTAGCCCGCAAAAACTTGCATGGATAGAATGCAAGAATTCTCTAATATTTGCCATATTCTAATATTTCTCACGTGCCTACTTATTGCCACAGTAATTTGTACTAACCTAGATCTAGAGCTAAAACAATTTGATGGTGAAACTTAAATTGCAATGTGAAGTAATTCAGGCATTCTTGAAAGTCAAGACAAACTTTTTCCAGAAAATAAACATTATTTTATAGTTGAACAAATGGATTTTGCAAGCAGTAGGCATTTAGAATCAAATGTGAAGTGGAGTGTTATAGTTACGGTATAAAATCACTTGCCCTGTGTAGGCCTACCTTCAAAATTATTCGGCAATAATAATTGATTTGAGAAACACTGTTTCCATGATCATTTGTCACAATAAAGTTAAAACAAAAGAAAAATCCACCCCTGCCGAACCGATCAATGTATTCAATCTTTAGAACATTTCTACATCTGCTGTTTCCATTACACGTCGCAATGATTTTTTTGTTGTTGCAACATTGCTTTTGTCGAATAAACCTGGGTCATTAGATTCCTTTCCAGTACACAACACACTGACGTCAAGCGCGGCAGTAAGAACGCCATCTGCACCCATTCAACATAAATCTAGGCTATATGTTATTACTTCTAAACAAAATAACTTTTTAGGATTCTCACATGTTTTCATTCTTGCTTGAACAGTCGCTAAGATTATATTTGGTTGTGATCTTTGCAAAATATCTATTTTGGATGCAGCAGTTGTTAGCTGGAATGCTAACGCTCGTTGACATAGGCTGTAGCAAAAGCTAGCCAAAGAGCCATTTTACCGTTTGAAGTCTTTAAGAATAATGCAGTTGATTTGCGATGATGACACCTACATTATATTAAGCGGGACATTCATACGAGCCTTAAAATCCAATTATAATCCAAAAGTAGTGTGACATGCTCTCATAAGCAACATGCAAACAGTCTTTTTTTTGCTGGCATTCTAAACGAACTCCTTGTTCTGCCACCAACTTGTGCGGAAAGCGGTCTATGGAAACTTGCCTAGTGTCACCCCATACACATGAAAAGCAAACACCCTTTAAAACTAGATTTAGGGTTAACCAAGCACTCAAGTCATGTGCTTGGCATTCTGTCATGGACATAATCAACATTTCCACAGAGGCCATACCACAATAATTAACAATGTATGAAGCATCACCGGTCAGACAATTGTCATATTTAAGGCATATGTTTAACTGAAACGATCAATTCAAAGGTGGTTTAATTTGAGTAATGCCAAAAGAAGTCTTTACATCAAGGGAAAGGGATCAACAATTGGGACTACTTTTTACACAACCGGTACCTAAAAACTAAATATTACATCTATGGCAGTGTAACTCAGTCCCATGTTCCTCAGAAACCTTCAGTGACTTCAGGTTGTTTTAAATAACATGATCAATGAATATCAAACAAGTGCAGGTTTGATTTTGTACACGATAGACTCATGGATAGGCTACAGTGAAAGACAAAAAGTTGCAGTGCCCCCTTTTGGCCCTCTTCTGTCCCCATCCATCCCCAGTGCCTCCCCAGTCGAATCTCTGATTGTGCTGTGAGGACTGTGGGGTCCCCTTACAGTAGCAATCTGATGGAAATGCTATCATAATCCCAGCAAATAGACAAGATTTCTCCCTCTGGTGAACTTCCCAAAATAAGAGACCTTTTGTGTCAATAAGGATCAACAGCATACTGTACAATCAACAACATCCAGAGGACAGGTTTATTGGGTCACATCACGTTCACTCTTCGCAGTTCTCAAGTTTCTCAGAGCACAGGGTAAAGCTCTGAGCAACCTCAGTCCGTTGATTAGAAAATATCCTTATAACATTTCTGTAGTGTACTGCAGTCTCCTGTGTAGTATGGTATCTGATAACAGCAAAGAAAACAATATTTAAGGCGCTTCAGTTCCACCTAGTGGGCAACATGAGCACTAATCGTACTGCAATTGTGAAGAAAGTATACTGTAAAGATGATTTTTTTTAATACCTTCATGGGATTATGTTGATGATTTTATTGAAAAATAATTTTCAGATACTGTACCTATATAACCAAACTATGAAATTAGCTGAGACACTCCTTGTGACATGCTAAAACATGCATTTAACACAAAATGTGGAAGCCACGTTATTGCAGGTTTGAATTTATATCTACCAGAAGCTCTTTTTGAAATGCATTTATATATAAAAAGGCACTCAATATTGTTGTTCTCAAAAACACCCTTGATAATTCTTCATTCAATACTGAAGGATCATCACTTGAAACCATGCTTGGGTTAATTCATCTGTATGGGCAATGAACCATAATACATTATGCTCACATGCAACATATACTGTACAATACACTGAGTTTCCGTGACAGACTGACCAGGTGAATCTAGCTGAAAGCTATGATCCCTTATTGATTTCACCTGTTAAATCCACTTCAATCCGTGTAGATAAAGGGGAGACAGGTTAAATAATGATTTTTAAGCCTTGAGACAATTGAGTCATGGATTGTGTGTGTGTAGGGTGAAAGGGCAAGACAAAAGATTGAAGTGCCTTTGAACGGGGTATGGTAGTAGGTGCCTGGCGCACCGGTTTGAGTGTGTCAAGAACTGCAACACTGCTGGGTTTTTCACGCTCAACAGTTTCCCATGTGTATCGAGAATGGTCCACCACCCAAAGGACATCCAGCCAACTGGAATGTTGTAAGTATCCCTGTGGAATGCTTTCAACACCTTGTAGATTTCATGGCCTGACGAATTGAGGCTGTTCTGAGGGCAAAAGGGTGTGCAACTCAAAATTAGGACCGTGTTCTGTACACTTTAATGTTTATCAGAATTGAATTATTGTCTTCAATTTCACTTTTAAACAATCAAATTCACAATACTCAAATTTTTGCACTGGGCCGGCAGGTAGCCTAGTGGTTAGAGAGTTGGGCCAGTAACTGAAAGATTGCTAGATCAAATCCCCGAGCTGACAAGGTAAAAATCTGTCGTTCTGCCCCTGAACAAGGCAGTTAACCCACTGTTCCTAGGCAGTCAATGTAAATAAGAATGTGTTCTTAACTGACTTGCCTAGTTAAATAAAGGTTAAATATTGTATTTTTATAATTAGTACAGTTCAGTCAAGATTCTTCAATAGACCACCAATTTAAAAATGTCACATCTCTTAAGTACACCAATCTTTTCACCACGAGTGAAACATATTGATCTTATTTCAGTCACATTGGGAAACTTCATATCCATTAACAGGTAAATAATCTGACATGAATGTGTGCAACAACTCATAATTATCATATTTGAAAGCAATATCCATTGAATTATAACCATTTAAAATATCATCAAACACCAACATATCGTTCTTGAAATGCATTGTTATAGAGCTGTACACTATTGACTGATTAATTAACTGACTCAGTAACATCGTGGCAACATATGGCATTTCTCAGAGCAGAAGTGAAAGGTTCAGAATCCCACTTCCTCACCTAAACCCCTGTAGACTTCAAGGGACAGTTTTCCAGCCACAGATTAAGCCTAGCCCGGGACTAAAAACCATGGTCAATGGAAAATCTCAATTGAAATATCGTCTTAGTCCAGGACTACGCTTTAAGCATCACCTGTCAGAGGAGCTCACAGATCACTGCACCTGTACATACCCCATCTGTAAACTGCTCATCTATCTACCTCATCCTGTATTTATTTATCTTGCTCCTTTGCACCCCAGTATCTCTACTTGCACATTCATCTTCTGCACATCTACCATTCCAGTGTTTAATTGCTATATTGTAATTACTTCGCCACCATGGCCTATGTATTACCTTAACTCCCTTATCTTACCTCATTTGCACTCACTGTATAGACTTTTTTGTTTTCTTTTTTCCTACTGTATTATTGACTGTATGTTTTGCTTATTCCATGTGTTGTTGTATGTGTCGAATTGCTATGCTTTATCTTGGCCAGGTCGCAAATGAAAATGAGACCTTGTTCTCAACTAGCCTCCCTGGTTAAATAAAGGTGAAATAAAATAATCTGTGTCCGAGAAACTGCCCCCAAGAGATTGACACTATCGGATCAGAATATGTCACCTCACTGCAGATACAAGCATGTACTAGCACTGACCCATGACTATAGAAGACCCAGAAACAGGGCTAGAGATAGAGCAGAAACACAGATATCTTTAGGGACAGGGCATGGTGTAGCACCAGAGTTAAATGGGCTAAGGTTGGTGTTGAGAGCACTGTAGTACCATTTTCACACTCCTGAGCCAAACCAAGTCTGAGCTGTACTGCCCTGAATATGCATCCCCCATAGTTTCTGGAACCGTGCTGGCAAGGATCATGGGAAAAGAAAATATCTGAACCAGTACGGTTCAGGTCGGCCCTACGTGAATCAGGCATAGTTGGGGTAGAGAGCTAAGCCTTAGGGTGGGGTAGGTAGGAGGTATTACAACTGACCTCCAGGGTTCAGAAATATGTAGTTAGAGCAGGGGGTAGGTTGATACTTCACAGTCCAGTGAGCTTTAATCAGGATGTGTACATATTACATCATTTCAGTAAGAGGGCTCAGACTCGGAGAACCCCCTCGAGGGTGTGCCCCCCTGGTTTATCTCCCTCACACACCGTCTCTCTAGGGCTCTGGAGAGGGTCACTCTTAAAGCTCCAGAACTGCGGGAGCTCAGCCAATGAGGGGGAATCCCCAACCTGCTGCTTTGGCAGCAGCTAATGGGGATCCATAATAAATACAAATACAATCAACTGGAACCAGGCCTACTTTAACAACATGGGAATCCCAACTAATATATTATTGTAAAAGTGAGGTAATAAGCGCCTGTTATCAAGTCTTTGCTATAGTTCACTAATGTGCATTCTGGGACAAACCGATGCTCATCTCAGAAGATTGTGTTAAGGTAGACAGAGTTAAGTGCAGTTTTGCATATAGGCAAATAAAATAATTGAATGGCTAAATCAATAAAACATTCTCAGTATGGATATTAAAAGCCCCTTAAAAGCATCCAATAATATCTAACAATGTAGTGATAACCATACCCCATGCAGCCAAGGTAAATAATTAATAACATGTAAAATAATTCAAAACAAAAGATTAAACACACCAACAGAGACCAATGCAAAAATGCGGACTTGTATTTTAAAGAATTATAATAAACTTCCTCACAACATCTTACAAGCCCATGGTGACCCCATGGGGGGCTGTTCAGCTGAAGTCTCGGTCGGGAAACATGAGAGGGGCGAGCAGGGTCCAGAGGTAGAGGCCCAGTCCCAGCCAACTGGAGCTGATCTTCACCCACACAGCTGGCATACTGCTCTGCATGGCCTGGGTGGTGGTGTCAGGCCTGAGGAATGAAGGGAGAAGGTGTCAGTTTAAAGAGTGGATCTTGATAGTATTTCTATCCTTGTCTCACCCCCTTAATTTAGACTAATCTGAAAACACAGAACAGGTCAGAGCAATATGGTGGATTAACGCTGCCTATTAGTGATTTGCTTTCGCAAAGCTTTCACACAAAGGATATTGAGGTTCACCCAAAGATATATCCCTCCTGATCCCATGGCTTTCAAACTGACAAGGAATACATACATACAAAACATACCCAATATCACACCTAGAAATATTGTAAAATGTTCTAACATTTCTATTGAGCTGTGGCTCTGATGGTCAGCTGTTGCTCTACTTACTGGTACCAGTTGGTGAGTGTCATCATGATGTAGAGGGAGGCCAGACAGAGGTGGAAGTGGAAGAAGGAGTAGCTGTAGGTGACCCCCTCCTCCTCATTATCCACGGCACGTCGCACACCGTCCTCCCCTACCTCGCCCTCTCCTCCATAACCCCCGCCCTCCTCGGTCTGCATCAGCTTGTTCACCTGGGTGTTGCTGGACGAACGGATACTGGGGGAGGGAGTCAAATCAAGCTTTATTTATACAGCACATTTCAGACATGGAATGCAACACAATGTGCTTCACAGGAAAAAAAATAAGAAAATAAAAACATAACTATTTACTACACAACAAACATAAGAGGATAAAAAACAAAAGCATAACAATAACAACTGACTAAAAAGCACCTTAAGGTAAAGCAAAGCTAAAAAGGTGTGGTCGGAAAGGAAAGAGAATGGGAAAAAGTGAACGAGACAGACAGAGCAAGGGAGAAAGAAGAGAGAAGGGGCGAGAGCATGGGAGATCTATTAAGATCATAGCATAACGGACAATTCAATAAGCAGCCATGATATGGATTCAAATTGGAGTAGCTAGCTACCTGGCATAGAGAGTGCAGAAGAGGAAGATGACCAAACCCACAATGCTCTGGGCGTCCCACCACTGCACCTGTCCTGGGGCACTGGTGGGTGTGGGCTCACTGGAGCTGACATTTGACACCAGACTCAGCAGGCTGGGGTTACAGTTACGGTCTGAGAAAGACAGACACAGCAAATCAGCCATAGAATGCAGGATAGTTATAGGGAAGAAAAAAAACCACATAAAGTGACCTGCAGTCTTGAGGAAGGCAACAGCCAGGGCTCTAAACCAACTATCACAACAGATATACCAAGTGTCTCTTAAATACAGCACTTGAGTGCAGGCTCTTGCAGAGACAACCCAACACCTGTCTGAGCTTATCCACGGACCGACTACAAGCACAAGCACGGGCCATAAGTAGGACCAGGAGTTTTTCCTGACCATGTGACTTAACAAGAAAACAACTCCAGGCCCTAGTAAATGTAACGAGTTGGGGAAGGTGACGTGAACTACCAAAGTCGGCCAAACTCACCAGTAGGAAACACTCATAGTGCTGCAGTGGTTTGGAAAGCAAAGATAAACAAACTGGAGGGAGAAAGTCAAAATGACAACAATGGCAGAAACTCTGTTGAAACTGGAATGGGAAAGAGGCTGAGACTCACTTGGGTTGTTGGTCATGGCGGACCAGGTGACATACATGGTGTAGAGGGAGATGAGAGAGGCCTGGAGCAAACCAGACTGGGGCTGGGCTTCCTGTGACACACAAGAACATAGGCACTGGTAAACACATGTATGCAGTGAAACAAATTCATCATCCTGCAATGCATACAATTGTCAACACCGTTATCAACGAAAACGGACTACTAAAAGCATTCCCTTACCAAACATTGTACAAATTATTACTGATATAATTGCTAAAACTGCCCTCCTTCTCAAATGAAGGAACAATGAAACCGCCACAATACCTGTACTTTGGGCAGGACGGAGACGATGGAGATGATGACGCTGAAGATGAGGTTGAGGCTGATGAAGACCTTGTGCTCGGTGCAGTCGTTAGGCTGGGTGTAGTAGATGTAGAACAGCACCACTGAGGTGAAGGCCAGTGCGTAGTGGAGGAAGGTGAACGACAATAAGCCTGAGGGAGAGGGGCAACATGGAGAGGGTCGGTAAAAACAGTCCTGTATGACGAACACCCCCATACTCTTCAGATGCATATACTCGTTCTATGTTCTTCTAGAGCAGCAGGGTTCTTCAACCGTGGTCCTGGAGAGCCACAAGGTGTGCAGGCTTTTGTTCCAGTCCATTACTACTAACACCACATTCAACGTATCAAGGGTTGATGATTGGTTGATTGGCTGGTTGAAGAACCCTGCTGCCTTAGAAGAATAAACACAGTCATGGTAGTATAACTTCTTGAGCAGCGTTAAGGTACTATGTCCTCTGGAGAAAGTACTGTAATTGTACCTGCAAACCAGCACTTTGAGTTGCCCTCTTCGGCGTTCCCCACCCATATCTTGTTCCAAGAGTGGGCAAAGTCGATGAGAAGGATAAGCTGGATGACGATGAAGATGAAGGAGCCAACCACGCCAAAGTAAAACCATACTGCCGGAGGAGAAAAGAGGCAGATCAATAAACATATAAATACAACCAACTTCCTGGAACCCATTGCATGTTGATTGACATCAAGGTTTAACTAACACTACGGTATTGTGAGGGGATGAAACGTGAGTTTTCCATTGTTTATAAAAGTATACACCACATGACCAAAAGTATATGGACACCTGGTCGTCAAACATCTCATTCCAAAATTATGGACATTGATAAGGAGATGGTCCCCCCTTTGCTGCTATAACAGCCTCCACTTCTGGGAAGGCTCTCTACTAAACTCAGCAAAAAAAAGAAACGTCCTCTCACTGTCAACTGAGTTTATTTTCATGTGTAAATGAAACTTGACATGTGTAAATATTTGTATGAACATAACAAGATTCAACAACTGAGACATCAACTGAACAAGTTCCACAGACACGTGACTAACAGAAATGGAAAAATGTCCCTGAACAAGGGTTGGGGGGGGGGGGGTCAAAATCAACAGTCTATCTGGTGTGGCCACCAGCTGCATTACGTACTGCAGTGCATCTCCTCCTCATGGACTGCACCAGATTTGCCAGTTCTTGCTGTAAGATGTTACAACACTCTTCCACAAAGGCACGTGCAAGTTCCCGGACATTTCTGGGGGCAATGGCCCTAGCCCTCACCCTCCGATCAAACAGGTCCCAGAAGTGCTCAATGGGATTGAGATCTGGGCTCTTCGGTGGGCATGGCAGAACACTGACATTCCTGTCTTGCAGGACATCACACACGGAACAAACAGTATGGCTGGTGGCATTGTCATGATGGAGGGTGATGTCAGGACGAGCCTTCAGGAAGGGTACCACGAGGGAGGAGGATGTCTTCCCTGTAACGCACAACACTGAGATTGTCTGCAATGACAACAAGCTCAGTCCGATGATGCTGTGACACACCGCCACAGACCATGACGGACCCTCCACCTCCAAATCGATCACGCTCCAGAGTACAGGCCTCGGTGTAATGCTCATTCCTTCGACGATAAACGCAAATCCAACCATCACCCCTAGTGAGACAAAACCGCGACTCGTCAGTGAAGAGCACTTTTTGCCAGTCCTGTCCAGTCCAGCGACGGTGGGTTTGTGCCCATACGCAACGTTGTTGCCGGTGATGTCTGGTGAGGATCTGGTGTAGCCACCAGCTGCATTACGTACTGCTGTGCATCTCCTCCTCATGGACTGCACCAATATTTACAACAGGCCTACACGCCTCTCTCAGCCTATTGCGGACAGCCTGAGCACTGATGGAGGGATTGTGCGTTCCTGGTGTAACTCGGGCAGTTGTTGTTGCCATCCTGTACCTGTCCCACAGGTGTGATGTTCGGATGTACCGATCCTGTGCAGGTGTTGTTACACGTGATCTTCCACTGCGAGGACGATCAGCTGTCTGTCCTGTCTCCCTGTAGCGCTGTCTTAGGCGTCTCACAGTACGGACATTGCAATTTATTGCCCTGGCCACATCTGCAGTCCTCATGCCTCCTTGCAGCATGCCTAAGGCACGTTCACGCAGATGGGCAGGGACCCTGGGCATCTTTCTTTTGGTGTTTTTCAGAGTCAGTAGAAAGGCCTCTTTAGTGTCCTAAGTTTTCATAACTGACCTTAATTGCCTACCGTCTGTAAGCTGTTAGTGTCTTAACGACTGTTCCACAGGTGCATGTTCATTAATTGTTTATAGTTCATTGAACAAGCATGGGAAACAGTATTTAAACCCTTTACAATGGAGATCTGTGAAGGATTTTCCCGAATTATCTTTGAAAGACAGGGTCCTGAAAGAGGGACGTTTCTTTTATTGCCGAGTTTTGATGTTGAAACATTGTTGCGGGGACTTGCTTCCATTCAGCCACAAGAGCTTTAGTGAGGTCGGGCACTGATGTTAGGCGATTAGGACGCTCGCAGTCGGCGTTCCAATTCCTCCCAAAGGTGTTTCTGTATGGACCTTGCTTTGTGCACTGAGGCATTGACATGTTAAAACAGGAAAGGACCTTCCCCAAACTGTTGCCACAAAGTTGGAGGCACAGAATCATCTAGAATGTCATTGTATACAATAGCGTTAAGATTTTCCTTCACTGGAACTAAGGGTCCCAGCCCGAACCATGAAAAACAGTCCCAGACCATTATTTCTCCTCCACCAAACTTTACAGTTGGCACTACGCACTGGGGAAGGTAGCGTTCTCCTGGCATCCTCCAAACACAGATTTGTCCGTCGGACTGCCAGATGGTGAAGCTTGATTCATCACCCCTCTGTTCCAGAGTCCAATGGCGGCAAGCTTTACACCACTGCAGACCATTTTTTATTAAATCACTTCAGCACTCGGCGGTCCCGTTCTGTGAGCGTGTGTGGCGTACTACTTTGCAGCTGAGCCGTTTTTGCACCTAGACGTTTCCACTTCACAGTAACACTTACAGTTGACCGGGGCAGCTCTAAGCAGTGCAGAAATTTGACAAACTGACTTGTTGGAAAGGTGGCATGTTGAAAGTCACTGATCTCTTCAGTAAGGCCATTCTACCGCTAATGTTTGTCTATGGAGATTGCATGGTGTTTACTTGATTTGATATACCTTTCAGCAATGGGTGTGGCTGAAATAGCCTAATCCACTAATTTGAAGGGGTGTCCACATACTTTTGTATATATAGCGTATAACAGTGTGATTATTGTGCTTTGCCTATAGGTTCACTTCTGGCATATTCAGAGTAAAATTACTTTCCCTCTCCTACTTCCTTTATCAAATATCGTGTGCCTATTTTCGAATCCATTCTAATTTGCAGCTTGGTAAAAAATAGGATAAATAAGTGAGGATGTCCTATTTTAGTTTATATAAACACAGTGCAGACTATATAAAAAAAGTAATTGCTTTCTGTCTTGCAGTAAACAATGTGCTAGTTCAACAGAATTAAATTGGCTTCTACATTCTTTGATTACTTCCCAGTAATTGGCTATAAGATTAAAATCAGGTTTGGTGAGCCCTCAAAGGCAATTTTTTTTTATTTGTCTGATTGTGTTTGTTCACAAGAGCATAAACAGCATACTTTACATATAATAACTCAATCACTATATGTTGAGGATCTTTCAGAGGGAAAATGTTTTTCACCCATGCACTGTACCTTGAACATGATAATGTTCCTGCTTTGCTAGTCGTTTGCCAATGATTAAGCCAGTACTGTCAGATGTCACTTGACAGTCATTTAAAGTTTAATCAAAGTACCAGTATGGAAGGTTCCATCCGGGATGAAGAAGGCTCCCACGGTGATGCCGACCAGGATCAGAAACTTAAAGAACCAGAAACTGGGGATAAAACACAGGTTTCACAAAAAGAAACATAGTACGTCAGAAAAACAGAGTATTTTCATGAGTCTTCTCTAAGAGAAGCCAGTAAACTTCAGCCTGAAAGTTACTAAAAGGACCTATATATGATTTGTACACAACTTATTACAGTACTAACCCAAAATGGGTTGAAATTACATATCGACCGGTTTCTGATTGTAATGAGGTCACTTCAAACCATTTTGCCCCCTGGGAACGCAAGAGGTGAAGGGCATGGTGGTAGGGCGGCAGATAGACTAGCGGTTAAAGGCGAGCCAGCAACCGGAGGGGTGCCAGTTCGAATCCCGGGTCTGGCGGGAAAAATCTGGAGGGAAGTAAGCTGGAGGGTTGCTGGTATCAAATCCTCAAAGTGCCTGCCGATGTGCCCTTAAGCAAGGCGCTTAAGCCACCACAACACCTGCTCCGCGGGCACCCAGTGTTGCAGCCCCCCGCTCCAACCTGTATATGTGTCTTTCAGAGAGGCTAGGAAAAAGCCTTAGTCAAACTTTGGTTGTACCTTGTGTACAATTGATGAATGAAGTGATCTAAATCTTAATTGGAGCTCACCCATTCTGAATGGATGCACGCGGGTCTTTGCTGCTCTGGACGCGGACCATGATGGCTGAGAAGAGGAAGAAGAAGCAGGTCATGGCGAAGCACATGCGGTACACCGACTTGTAGCCCACAATGACATCACAGTTAAACTGGTTCTCCATGCCTGGTATGGTGCTCGCACCCTGACAGAAGCCTGGGATCTAGAGGGGGAAAGGATAAAAAGGGCATTTCAATGTCATTTTGAGTAGCGTTTCTAAAAAGACATCGTCACAGAAAGTGCTAGAACAATTTTTTGTTTTACTCATAGGAAAGGTGGACCAAGGTATTTTGTTATGAGAAATTATAGTAGCCCATCTTTTGATTATAGCTAGCTTAATTTCAGTCAACTGTTCCTGCTGAGGTCAGGTTCCATTCTACATTAGCTTCTAACTTCATCCTTCTGGCCAGCTAGTTATAGCTAGCTACCTGGCTAATAGTCAGAGCCCTTGAGCTACCTAGAATTTTTTTCTTCCATTTTTTCAAATTGAACCTTTATTTAACATCTGACTGAAATATCAGCGACTATTTACCAGTTGTACACTCATTCTCCGAGAGTAAGGGGGGTTTTGTTTGGGGGATGTCTGTTAACACGGCATGAATCGAGAGATGTCTCTCTGCCACTTGCCACTGTAGGCCTGGGCTGAGGTAGTTAGTTTTACCTCTCGGCCTATGTCGTGGGCGGAGTTTCCCATTGCACAGAGTGGTGAATGTCTGCTCGTAATGGTCGCCTGCTACCCCTGCTACCCACTGCTAAACAAGGCAAATCCGGGGTAGCAGGCGACCATAACGAGCAGACATGAATCATTCATGATTCCACTCGTTCGCAAAGGTAGTGATCAGAACTCAGATCAAAAAGCCTTCAGAGCATTGATCAATGCAATAATAAGTGGGTAAACGATAATTAACTAAATAAAAAAGGTGAGTAAACCCTATTTCACAAATAAAAAGATGAGTAAACGGCATTTACCCTTCACTACATCCCTGGTTGGGTCTGGTAAAACCCATTCATAAACATAAATATCCTGCCAATTTCCTACCAACAACATGTTTATTTTGTTCTTTTATGCTGTTATTTTTAAGTCAGTTTGTCTATATGGTTTGTAGATTTCTCACTTAATATGAGATACTTTCTTAAAGTGGTGTGAAAGCAGAAACTTTTTTCTGTTTAATTTTCCATTTAAATTTTAAATTACATTTAATTACATTTAAATTACATTTAAATTTGCTCTGAATTTTAGCTATCGATGTTACATTTGGCAGCACTTCAGTCAGTTCTGTACCTGCCTGGCTGAGTGCCAGTGTGAGTGGAATGAGCAAGCTTGCAAGACCAAAATATTTCTCTAATATTTTTCATATTAACGTATTTGATCGTTTTCTGTTCTCCTCTCATTTTAATTCAGGTACTTTTCAAGTACAAATTTGAGACAATGTCAGATTTTCAAGGTATTCCAGTACTTGAATTTCAACGTGCCAAATTCATTAAGCACCTTGTGCGAACCCTGACATTTTGTGTGTCCTTTAACCAAAATATCACAGATGAGACAAAAAAATGTCAGGGTTCGCAGAAGGTGCTTAAAGTACTTGAATTTGGCACGCTGAAATTTAAGTACTGGAATACCTTGAAAATCAGACATTTTCCTCAAATTGGTACTTGAAAAGTACTTGAATTAAAATCAGAGCCAGTTTACCGTGGTAAATCATGTTTGTGTCTGAGATTGAGTCTGACTAGTAGAAGAAGCGTTGTATTCTCTTCCCTAGCAGTTGAAACTCAAACATAGAAAAACAACCTAGCTTGTGAACAAAACAATGTATACTAAACAAAAATATAAAACGCAACATGTAAGGTGTTAGTCCCATGTTTCATGAGCTGAAATAAAAGATCCCAGAAATGTTCTACACACACAATAAGCTTATTTCTCTCTAATGTTTTGACCAAATTTCTTTACAGCCCTGTTAGTGAGCATTTCTCCTATGCCAAGATAATCCATCCACCTGACAGGTGTGGCATATCCCCCCCCGCAGGACAGTTGAGCTAACGTAGGTTGTAAGTAACAAAAAAAAAATCCCAGGACATAGACATATCTGATATGGGCAGAAAGCTTAAATTCTTGTTAATCTAACTGCACTGTCCAATTTACAGTAGCTATTACAGTGAAAGAATACCATGCTATTGTTTGAGGAGAGTGCACAATTATGAACTTGAAAATGTATTAATAAACCAATTAGGCACATTTGGGCAGTCTTGATACAACATTTTTAACAGATATGCAATGGTTAATTGGATCAGTCTAAAACTTAAACTGCTGCCATCTAGTGGCCAAAATCTAAATTGTGCCTGGGCTGGAATAATACATTAAGGCCTTTCTCTTGCATTTCAAAGATGATGGTACAAAAAAAGCGCATGTTTTTTCTTTGTATTATCTTTTACCAGATCTAATGTGTTATATTCTCCTACATTAATTTCACATTCCCACAAACATCAAAGTGTTTCCTCTCAAATGGTATCAAGAATATGCATATTGCTGCTTCAGGTCCTGACTACAGGCAGTTAGATTTGGGTATGTCATTTTATGCGAAAAAAGGGTTGGATCCTTTAACAGCATGATCATTACACAGGTGCACCTTATGCTGGGGACAATAAAAGGCCACTAAAATGTGCAGTTTTGTCACAAAACACCACAGATGTCTCATGTTGAGGGAGAGTGCAATTGGCATGCTGACTGCAAGAATGTCCACCAGAGCTGTTGCAAGATAATTTAATGTTAATTTCTCTACCATAAGTCACCTCTGTCATTTTAGAGAATTTGGCAGTACTTCCAACCGTGTAACCACGCCAGCCCAGCACCTCCATATCTGGCTTCTTCACCTGCAGGATAATCTGAGGGGGTGCTGAGGAGTATTACTGTCTGTAATAAAGCCCTTTAGTGTGGAATAACTCATCCTGAGTGGGTGAGCCTGGCTCCCAAGTGGGTGGGCCAATTCCCTCCCAGGCCCACCCATGACTACACCCTTGCCCAGTCATGTGAAATCCATAGATTAGGGCCTAATGAATTCAGCCAGGCAGTGTTGCAGCGCAAGGTGGAATAGGCTATTTAGGATTCGTGATTCTTTGACTTTGTGCGATTAATTTACAAGCTATGAAACAAAACAGTAGAAATACTTTGAAAACAGCTACTGCAGAATACATTTTACTATAAATCTGCTCATACTTACCATTTTTATTCACAAATGCAAGTCAAATGCTCGCACTGTTAAACCCCGACCTCTTACAGACATCTTACCCGCCAATGCCAAAATCTACCGGCATTTGGCAGGTGTAAATTTTAGATTGAAGTGTCCATTCTATAATTTATGACATTATTCTGGTCTAATTAGACAAGTTCACTTACCATAGCCTACCAAAATGTTGGAAATTATAAGCAGAAACATATCTAAATTAGGCAACAACAAAAAATCCTGCACCCCCTGTCAAAAAAATCATTACGTCATCTTGGACTGTAGCCTAAGGACATTTTCAATATTTGCAGGATAGGGTCGGATGAGGGCCTCAGACTTTCACTTGATCACATATAGTCGGGTGGTTGCGGATGGCTTACTAGCAATTGTGGATGGATTATCACTAAAGTCCCTGGATAGAATCCAGGCTGAATCACATCCGACCGTGATTGGAAGTCCCATAGGGCGGTGCACAATTGGACCAGTGTCGTCCGGGGTAGTCCGCCATTGTAAATAAGAATTTGTTCTTAACTGACTTGCCAAGTTAAATAAAAAATAAATAAAACATATTTTTTTAAATGTGTAATTGCAGGCAGGTGCGGTTGAACAAACAGCTGAACAAACAGCACCACTAACACACCGACAGGAGTGTCTTACTTTTTGGAGCTGTGCCTCCATGCCAGGGAGGATCATGATGACAGACACCAGGGTCCCTAGGAGTAGAAAGAAGGAGAACACCAGCCGGGTGACGGTGGAGTTTCTGGAGGAGGGACAGCAGCCACATAGCAGACACGGAGCGGAGCCACACAGACAGGAGGCCTAGTGGAGAAAGAAGCGAGAAAGGAGAGCACACATTAAACAGTAGCCTGGTGGAGGTTCGAGAATGAATAAATCTGAACAACGTTGTTAGTCACTTGTTTTATGAACAGATTGTATGCTAATGTCTTGGTGGAATCTCAGCAACAAGACACAATTACACATGGGATCATATAGCAGGATTGAAGGAGGAAGTCATTCTAATCCAAGATGGCATAGCAGTCGGACGTGTGTTTGTCTTGTCCCATGTTAATTAAGTCTGTAACTAGTCTGTTTTTCGTTTTTTTTCGTACATATTTGAGATACGAAAAGCGATGCCCTCAATCTCACACATATTATCAAGGAACCTACCAGGTACAACCCTAAATCAGTAAACATGGGCACCCTCATAGATATCATCCTGACCAATTTGCTCTCCAAATACACCTCTGCTGTCTTTAACCAGGATCTCAGCAATCACTGCCTGCGTGCGTAATGGTTCTGCGGTCAAACGACCACTGTCAAACGCTTCCTAAATTCTAATCGACCTGGCCCGGGTATCCTGGAAGGACATTGACCTCATCCCTTCAGTAGAGGATGCCTGGTTGTTATTTGAAAGTGCTTTCCTCACCATCTTAAATAAGCATGCCCCATTCAAAAAAAAATGTAGAACTAAGAACAGATATAGCCCCTGGTTCACCCCAGACCTGACTGCCCTTGACCAGCACAAAAACATCCTGTGGTGTACTGCATTAGCATCGAATAGCCCCCGCGATATGCAACTTTTCATGGAAGTCAGAAACCAATATACACGGTCAGTCAGGAAAGCAAAGGCTAGCTTTTTCAAACAGAAATTTGCATCCTGTAGCACTAATTCCAAAAAGTTTTGGGATACTGTAAAGTCCATGGAGAATAAGAGCACCTCCTCCGAGCTGCCCACTGCACTTGAGGCTAGGAAACACTGTCACCATCGATAAATCTACGATAATCGAGAATTTCAATAAGCATTTTTCTACAGGGGGCATTTTTATACAGGTAGGGGTAGCCATGCTTTCCACCTGGCTACCCCTACCCCAGCCAACAGCTCAGCACCACCTGCAGCAACTTGCCCAACCCCCCCCCCCCCCCCCCCCCCCTCCACACTTCTCCTTCACTTAAATCCAGACAGCTGATGTTCTGAAAGAGCTGCAAAATCTGGACCCTACAAATCAGCTGGGCTAGACAATGTGGACCCTCTCTTTCTAAATTTTCCGCCGCAATTGTTGCAACCCCTATTACTAGTCTGTTCAACCTCTCTTTTGTATTGTCTGAGATCCCTAAAGATTGGAAAGCTGCCGTGGTCATCCCCCTCTTCAAAAGGGGTAGACACTCTAGACCCAAACTGTTACAGACCTATATCCATCCTGCCCTGCCTTTCTAAAGTCTTCAAAAGCCAAGTTAACAAACAGATCACAGACCATTTCGAATTCCACCGTACCTTCTCCGCTATGCAATCTGTTTTCCAAGCTGGTCATGGGTGCACCTCTGCCACGCTCAAGGTCCTAAACGATAGCATAACCGCCATCGATAAAAGACAGTACTGTGCAGCAGTCTTCATCAACCTGGCCAAGGCTTTCGACTCTACCAATCATTGCATTCTTATCGGCAGACTCAATAGCCTTGGTTTCTCAAATCACTGCATCGCCTGGTTCACCAACTACTTCTCAGATAGAGTTCAGTGTGTCAAATCGGAGGGCCTATTGTCCGGACCTCTGGCATGTATACATCTGGCCCTTCCTTGGGCACTGTGTTAACAAACTTCCAAACGAGCTTCAATGCCATACAACACTCCTTCCGTGACCTCCAACTGCTCTTAAATGCTAGTAAAACTAAATGCATGCTCTTCATCCGATCGCTGCCCGCACCCGCCCGACCGACTAGCATCACTACTCTGGACGGTTCTGACTTAGAATATTTGGACAACTACCTAGGTGTCTGGCTAGACTGTAAACTCTCCTTCCAGACTCACATTAAGCATCTCCAATCCAAAATTAAATCTATAATTGGCTTCCTATTTTGCAACAAATCCTCCTTCACTCATGCTGCCAAACATACCCTCGTAAAACTGACTATCCTACCGATCCTTGACTTCGGCGATGTCATTTACAAAATAGCTTCCAATACTCTACTCAGCAAATTGGATGTAGTCTATCACAGTGCCATCCGTTTGTCACTAAAGCCCCATATACTACTCACCACTGCAACCTGTATGCTCTCATTGGCTGGCCCTCACTACATATCCATCGCCAAACCCACTGGCTCCGGGTCATCTATAAGTCTTTGCTAGGTAAAGCCCCGCCTTATCTCAGCTCACTGGTCACCATAGCAACACCCACCCGTAGCAAGCGCTCCAGCAGGTATATTGCACTGGTCATCCCCAAAGCCTCATTTGGCCACCTTTCCTTCCAGTTCTCTGCTGCCAATGACTGGAACAAACTACAAAAATCACTGAAGCTGGAGACTCATATCTCCCTCACTAACTTTAAGCATCAGCTGTCAGAGCAGCTTACCGATCACTGCACCTGACACAGCCATCTGTAAACAGCCCACCCAACTACCTCATCTCCATATATATATATTTGTTTTGCTCTTTCGCACCCCAGTATCTCTACTTGCACATCATCATCTGTACATCTATCACTCCAGTGTTAATGCTAAATTGTAATTATTTCGCCACTATGGCCTGTTTATTGCCTTACCTCACAAATTTTACTATATGTACACACTGTATATAGATTTTGTTATTGTGCTATTGACTGTACGTTTGTTTGTCTATCCCATGTGTAACTCTGTGTTGTTGCTTTTGTCGCACTGCTTTGCTTGATCTTGGCCAGGTCGCAGTTGTAAATGAGAACTTGTTCTCAACTGGTCTACCTGGTTAAATAAAGGTGAAATCATGTTTTTTTCTTCAAATTAACAACATATGAGACAGAGAAACTATGGAGCCTATGGATCAAACTGAAGGCGAATAATCAAAACAATTACTGGGTAATGGTAACTGAAGCGAAAGACTGGTTATCTTCGTAATTATGCCAGCAAGCAAACATGTCTAGCTAGCTATAGGACCAGAATATGGGTTTACAGGAGACGTTGAATATGGCGATAAAGGAGAAGCGCCATATTCAACGTCTCCTGTAAATCCAGATTCGGCTTTCGCTAGCGATAAAACGTTCTAGCTTGCTAACCCCGATGTCTCAAACACAGAAACGGCAGCACGAAAGGATTTTGTTGTGCTACTTACACAGCTAGCAAGGGAACATAAGGCCATGCAAGCCCCCATTTTCTAAGCGATGTCCTCTTCTTCTCTGGTATCATGGCGGTCCACAAACAAACGCTAGAAGGTGCATGTCGCCACCTACTGTACGGGTAAGGAACGAAAGAAAATCCATTGCTGGGAAAGGGGGGAAAACAATCATAATACAATACAAAGATGTAATACATCAGCAGGGGTTTCAGCCATTACATTCACCACATTTGGCTCCATGTAAACTACAATTCTGACGCTGTATTACCGTTTAGAAACGTCAATCATTGCTTTCTAAATGGTTATCTAAACATGCTAATATGCCTCCCTTAAAAAACATTGCAGTTTTGAAACTGCAGTAAAAGTGCAGCAACTGAAGACCACTGTGGTATTTTTGATGCAGCAATTGCAGCATACTGCACTCTAACTACCGTTATACTGCACTCTGACGGCATTTTTTGTTGTGTAAGGGCCTAATCTTTCATGTCAGTGAGAAATAAGCTTAAATAAATAGAAAAATACACTTACTGTAGCAGTTTTGCACAGATCCATACACTGTGTGATCTAGGTGACCCCAGTTGACGAACTACAGCTCTTCCCCAATTAACTTACACACAGGTGTCCAGAACACACTAGATAGCTAATCAGCATAGGTGGTGGCCTATGTCTTCCATCTGTCTTCCATAAACCAGTGCTGCAACATGGAGATAATGGCAGTGTAATTTACCTTTAGTTTTTTGAAAATTACTTCTCGCTGATATGAAAGATACTTTCCTTCTGTTTCCCAAAACAGTACCGCAAGCGATGCATGCTACTGTTTAGAGCAAGTGTTGGGGCTCTTAACGAAACTCCCCCAGTCAGAAGATCCTATGACAATAGGTGCTATAGTAATTAGAGTCTTTGAATGGCGTAGTCAGTACCCTGTTGGCGAGTATCATTTACCGGTGTCTCTAATCCAACTACCATGATTTCTTCAACGTCACTCCCTTCTTCCACTCTGGAAATGGATTCCAGAGGCTCCGTAAGGAGGGTGTGACAAAAGTGCGGAGCCTCTGGAGGCTTGCAGAGGCCAAATCTATACCGCAGCGCCTCCAAAATTTTGTAAAAGGTTCTACATGGTCAATCCGACAGCATTTACTGTGATGCGGGGAGCTGTCATATGCATATCCCTATAGCCATCCAGCTAATTATAAGCAGCTGGCTAAATGAAAAGACAACACTTACCTCTTCTGAGATGTTGGAGTCTGTTTCCCGGTGCTTGACATAGGAGCTCAGCTAAGATAGCATGAAGTAAAAAATCTCCATCCCGAATATCCCCATTGCCCCCCAACAAAATGTGCCTACATTTAGGCTATTGTTTATATGTGTATTTCACACTATGTTGAGGTAAAAATCGGAGCATAATGCTTGTCTGGATGTAAACCCCAATACATGCACGTGCTTCTACATCTGCATTGCTTGCTGTTTGGGGTTTTAGGCTGCGTTTCTGTACAGCACTTTGTGACATCGGCTGATGTAAAAAGGGCTTTATAAATACATTTGATTGATGTTCATGTCATCGTCATCAATCACCTGCATTACAGTAAAAAAATATAATATATGTTTAATTTAATATTAAAACATACAATCTACTTGCAGTGAAGCCACTCAACATGTACATTATTCAGTCATCTAACAGACTCCCATCCAGAACGACCCACAGAGAAACCAGGGACAACGCCCTGCTCAAGGGCACGTCGACAGATCACCCACAAGGTCAAAAACTGGGACCCCAAACAGCAACATATCAGACACCCCCCCTCGAGATTTTTTTTTTAACATAGTAAAATTAAATCATTAATAATAATTAAATAAACCGAAAACAACAATGCAAAAAACAAAAGACACCAAGGTAAACAAAATTCATAACAGCAAGGCCATGTATGTGTGTG